>NC_046663.1:65263293-65271610 GCF_010883055.1 Belonocnema kinseyi | reverse complement strand
ACTAGGAGTAAGAACCGAATTAGAAGACTTAGAATATTTCTATAAGAAAAAACTTGGAGAAATTTTCTAAGATACTTCTCTTTTCAAAAAGGGGATGGTTGGAAGTCAGGATAAGGAGAAAAACAGTCCTCCAGATCTCCCTTCAGGTTCACCCCTTCCGATATTCGCTTTTCAGCTGCAAGATCAAGAAGAAGGTTTTCGAGTCCTGCAGCGCCTTTTATACTCTGGCCCTGACTCTCTCTCTCTGGGTTACGCAATTCTCGGTCGCACGGAAGTCCTTTGGAGCCTGCATTTTAGTATATCTCGCTTACGATGCTTTCGCTTCGATGGATTGCCAGGGAGATATTCTTGTTGCTTATTTTTAAGGAGTTCTTGTAACTTGCAGGTTACAACTGCCCCCCCCCCCCCACCCCCAATTGAGGCCGCACGCTGAAAAGACGAAAAATTTATAAAGAAATGTTAATCAAATTGAGCATACCCATCTCGGTTCACTCAAGCGTGACTGACTCGATTTTGTGAAGTACTCCATCGATGTCCAGGTGTACTAGTCCGAACTCTTCTCTATTATTTTTGTGGGGGCCTCTCAGGGGGTTTCTTTCCACGATTTTTCAATCCACTGAGATAGGCCATTTTTGTGCTGGCGTTTACAGTTCATAGTTCTTGAGGTCCTCGAATGTCTCACCCGCATTGAGCTCAATTAGTCCCGCTGGTCTCTGCCATGCCTCCGTCCTTCTTGCCCTCGGCTCCATTGTTTCTGAATCTTCTTGCCGAAGCTCGGGTTCAGGATTAGGGCCGTTGATTTTTATATGGCCCTCTTCTTCGTTTCGATCCTCATTATTGACGGGGCATGGTCGTTTGCCTGGCCGAATACCTTTATGGTGAAGGAGTTCCTTCACGTGGACGGCATGCCGATTCTTCCTCACCGTAAAGATTCCCGTTAGCTTGCGGCCCTTGGTGTCAGCCTTAGTGACTTCCATACACTTTCTCTCTGCTTCGGTGACCTTTATTTCTCTGGATGTTTCGAGAGATTGTTTGTTCGGTGTATCTTCCTTCAAGGTAATGCGATTGAGCGCGTAAACTGTGATCTCCTGTAGTATTTGTTTCTGCACGCTCGTGCTCTCTTCGGTTTTCATGTAGGAATCCGCTTGTGATATGATGCTTGATTCCTAATCGTTGTTGTTGATAGCTTGTTTTGAAGTCGATAGTTGTGGCGACGTCTCGATCAAGGGTTGATTCTCTGAAATTGTGATTTCTTCGTCATCCTCGAGGGTGATCACTACTGGCGTTGATGCTTCAGCTTCCTCTGGTCCCTCATCCTCGACTGTAATGACTTCCGGATTTTTTTCCTGATTACTTTTCTTGTAAGCTTTCGGCAGCAGCATCACATAATTATGTGTAATTCTCTTAAAGAAGTTTTCTTCTTCATCCTAAAAGTTGCATCGAATTTCCACACAGGGGTAGGTTTTAAGGCACTCGAAACTGGTACTTGCGTTGGGCATCGTCGACTGGTTTGTCTATACTGACAGGCGCAAAATTTTCTGGAGGCCCTAAGACTCAAGTGAGGCGGTTTCCTTCTCCCCGCTTTCCATTTTCCTGCGCATATATTTTCTCAAGTCGTCAGCATGGTATTGCCCTATCTCTCTATCGCTGTCCGTACCGCTCAAAATATATACATTGGTGGCGACTTGTTTCTTGATTTGGTACGGTCCTTCGTAGAGTGAGAGAAACTTTGCCATGGCTCCCGTTGTAGAGTTCGACATGTTACATGCCTTGGCCAATACCCATTTGCCGACTTTAAAGGTAATTTCTTTTTTCTTCGCATTCATTCTTTTTAAGAGAAGCTCCGTTTTTGTCTTAATTCTCTCTCGAAGAACCATCAGTTGTTCCATTCGATCCGTTTGAGGTGGCAGAGGGACGTTAGGTAGTAGGTCGATCCACCATCTTTTCGGCTTGCGCCCCCACATAGTCTCATGTGATGTAATTTCCGTCGTATCATGGTGTGACTCGTTAATAACCGTCTCAATGTTTTCTAGCTGTTGGTACCACACATTGTGCCGATCTGGCGGCAGGAGTGTTCAAAAGAGTCGAGCGAGTTCTCTATTGACCCTTTCGACCCGAAAGCACTTTTTGTGGTTTGCTGATTTCTTTCACGAACTCATCCAATTTTTGTATCGCTATTTCACTCGTAGCCTTGCGGATGGAATATAATTTAGTGTATTTTTTGAATATAATAGTCTCAATCGTGCGTGATGGTACGTAGATTCTATAATTTGTCCCGTCGAAGTGATACAGAGCGTCATGTAATATTTTGAAACGTGTTTTGCCCTCAGGATCTTCTTGTGCGTCACGCATGAGTTTCACAATTTTTATTTCCTCTCTTTGTTGTACGGGGGTACTTCTGATTAATTGTGCAGTCTAATGGGTCCACTGGTAACTCAACGCTTTTATGTTGAGTATTATATAGCATTTATGGCGAGTGTCTCACCTCGATTTTTGCGGTAGTTTTCTTCATTGTGTATCTCGCTCAATACGTCGGCCACTATGTTGTCTTTTCCTGGTAGATGTTCGATTTTTATTTTATAGTCTTGTATGGCCAGTATTCAGCGTGTTAGGCGCGCGTTTACGAATTTACATGTGTTCAGAAAAGTTAGTGCGCGATGACCAGTGCGATTGATGATGAGCGCCGTGTAGGTATATGCGGAACTTCTGCAAAGCTCACACACTCGCCAGGGGTTCCTTCTCTGTCGTGAAATATGTGATTTCCGGGCCTTTAAAGGTGCGGCTGACTAAAGTAATGATCTCTTTCTCCTCTTTGTCGTTCAGCTCGTATTGACTAGCTCCGAGTCATTGTAGGGCGTGATCTAGACCCCGTATGACAGCTCCCGTGCTCGTTTTTAGTCCAAAAGGTACTACACGAAACACGTAGCTTCTGCCTCGATATTGGAAGGCTGTATATTTTCTGGAATCAGAGTGTAAGGGTACTTGCCAAAAACTAATCGTCATATTTAGGTTTGGAATTATGTCGATCCCCTTACACTTCTGAAATAAGACTTCCGCGGGCTCTCGGCACTCCCAATCTTCAATTAATATGTGATTTAGACGTCGAGCGTCGAGACGCAGTCGAATCGTCCCATCTTTTTTTATTATCGGCACAACAGGATTGATATAGGGGCTGTTTAATCGCTGTATAATACCAAGTTTTAACATGCGTTGAACTTCGGCATCCATCTTTTCTCTATGTGCCATGGGAATCGGTTAGCTGTGTCACACGAATAGCTTATCTTCCTTGATCTGCAGAATGTGTTGATAACTTTGCAGTAGTCCGGGTTCTCGTCGAAACACATGTCGATTTTCCCATAATATTTCGCAGAGTTCCGTTTGTTCTTGTGCTGAGATTCCTTGACTTTCTTCAACTTTATTCTTTATTTTTTCCAGCGTGATATCCAGTGGGAGTTCGTCACATCGTTTTTCTTCTATTGGTTGGTCGACATTTTGTATATGACTCTCTTCCACGGTAGATTCGACGACGCTGAGATTAAGCTCCCAACTTTCTTGGTCGCTTGTTTCTTCTTGCTGGATCCTATTCGCTGGTTTGTCATTTAAATAGGGGAAGGTCAGAGTTTTCTTGTTGAGATCCATGTTCGCTTTGTATTCAACCAATACCTCGATTCCTATAATGCAAGTGCGTGATAGGCATGGCACTACAAGAAACGCTAATTAGATGATCATATTCGGTAATTGAACGTCCGCGTGGATTTGTCTGTTTAGTTGCACTGCCTTGCCGCCCCTAGGGGTCCGGCTACTGCGACACCTGCCAAAGGTACACAAGGAAATTTATTGAAATGTTCCTTGTTTCCATTTAGGAACTCTTCCAAGAGACACGTGATCGCAGCACCCGTGTCGATGAGTGCTCTTGTCAAAATCCCAGAAATTAAAATGTTTGCCGTATAGCATTTTGACCTCTTTTTCACCGTGATTTCTTCGGGTTCCTCTGTAAGTTCCTCACGCGTGTTTCTGAGCATGTGCGTCATGTAAGTGATGGTACAAGCCACGTCAATTTTTTCTTTGTTCTTACTATCTTCTATTGACGTGGCTAACCTTTGTTTGAGTTTCCGATCTTGTCAAACTCCTCCAATATTTTGATAAGTTGATCGCATCGGCTAATGCCTGGACCGATTATAGCAAATTTAATTTCGTCGTTGTAGTGACGAGCCAGTATTCCTATAATCTTTCGAGGTTCCATCGGTGCCCTTAAGTCGCTTACGTGTGCAAAAATGCGGGTGGCATATTCAGCTCGTGATCTGTCTTTGGCTTGTTGAAAATAGCCAAACTTGAGTTTTTTCTGATTTCATGTTGTGTATGCTCATTCCAATATCTCTGTTGGAATTTGCATACAAAACTGTCCAGGTCTGATACCTCGTTTTTAATAATGAGCCACAAGTCACCGTCGGGTCCTTAGAGAGGTTTTTCCTATCAGATATTCCTCATCGCACGGCCGTGGGCGTAACACGTCCAAATATTGCTGTAGTTGGCGGAGGTAACTCATAGGGTTACCTTCTTCATTAAATACCAGTAAGACGTACTTGATTTGGGTCTTGGTTGCTGTCACCTGTTCTGACTGTCTCGGCCCCATGCTGCCGGTCATGCGCTCGGCTACCCTTGATTGTGCAGTTTCTAGCCTCTGGAGTCGTACCTGTGTCCACGCCTCCCTTTCTTCAAGGCTCCTGGCCATGGTGGTCGTGTCCTCGAGGGATCGACTGATGCGATATTCCAAGAGTGACAGTTTCTGCTGGAGGTCCTTCTCTCGTTCGCTGACCTGTTCATCTCTACAACGCCTCTCTACTTCCAATATCCGTTGCGGCCTCGCCTCCAATTCTTCTAACCCTTGGTTGATTAATGCTCATAGTTGTTCTGAGCTAGAATTTATAATTTCAGAGTGTGTGCTTAACACATCGTCCATGTTATCGGGAGTGATGTTTCGTATCGTGGAAATGAGATCTTCCTGGTCGTTTCCAGCGCCTCCCGCGGGATTTTTGGTCGTTTTCGACGAGCGGAAACTGCTTCGACTCATTGTGCGAGGTTATTTTAAATTACTACACTTGTATATCCTATAGATTAAACTAGAAGAAAGTCTTTTTTAAATTTATTTGTATAACGTCCGTGAAAGGAGAAGATTGACTCACTTTCAGATTCGAGGATCTCGTTATCACTGTCAGTGACGCGATATTGTTCGTAGAAGAAAATCTTCGTATCAGTCACTACTGCAGTATTTCCACAACACTCGTAGATGATTGTGTATTGTTCATCAACCACTGAGCTATTTTCACTTTTTCGTGAACCATCTTTTATTTGTTATTTATTGTCGCTTATTTTTAGCATATAATGCTCACTCGTTAGAATTTTCGGTTGTGCTCTGCCAACCATTTGTCGACCCTAGCCATCCTTTTGCCTTCGAGACTCATGTCATTCAGCATTTTATCTAAATTCTCCATACCCGATGGAGTTACTTCTGCCTTGCCGGAGGCGGTAAGTACAATAGTTAAGAATCTTTATCGCCCTCAAAAAACGCGTTAACTAATTTCTTTTGATTTTCATCCATGTTGAGACACAAATTTTTTTTTATAAGGGAAAAAATGAAAAACGTTAGTCTTTTTTATACTCACATACCCCACGTTGGGCTAATGACCGTATCAGGCTAATGACCTTTGGCGCAGGTAAGAGAAAAGGGTCCCTAGGACAGGAAGGTGCAGGCGTAACACGTGCCTCGACACTTGTCGTCAGTTATTGCTCCTAAGGCACTCTGTGCGTGGGAGAGAGAGAATCGGGAGGGTTAAACTCTAGGCTATAAATGCCTTTAGAATTTTGGGAACTCGAGTCCCTTAAGAAATTTAAGACTAGTTGTGAGCTTCGCTGACAATCACAGCTTGATCCAACTGACCAGGCAGAGAGAAAACAGTCTCCCTGTTGCTCCTGAATATCAAGGGTGATTGCCAGATGGCTAAAGTATTTTTCCTCGAATAACGTTGACCAAGAGCCAAGGAGTCCTTGACGTTGCTCGAATATTCGAAAGGAAACGAACAAGTGCTTTAGCTTTAACTAGCTTTTAGAAAATGGTCAGACTTAGGACCGAAGAATTTAGGACCGAATTAGAAGAACCGAATTAGAAGACTTAGAATATTTCTATAGGAAAAAACTTGGAGAAATTTTCTAAGATACTTCTCTTTTCAAAAAGGGGATGGTTGGAAGTGAGGATAAGGAGAAAAACAGTCCTCCAGATCTCCCTTCAAGTTCACCCCTTCCGATCTTCGCTTTTCAGCTGCAAGACCAAGGAGAATGTTTTTAAGTCCTGCAGCATCTTTTATACTCTGGCCCAGACTCTTCCTCTCTGGGCTATGCAATTCTCGGTTACGTGGGAGTCCTTTGGAGCCTGCGCTTTAGAACATCTCCCTTTCGATGCTTACACTTTGAAGGATTGCCAGGGAGATACTCCTATTGCCTATTTTTAGTGAGTTCGTGTAACTCGTATAACGCTTATCCTTAGTCGAAAAGTTTGCCAATCTAACCTTTTAAGAAATTCATGTTTTAAAATGAAGTATTTGCATAAGACCCTAATGCCAATTAAAAATTTCTTCAAACTAATTTAATACTGGGGTCAATTTAATCCGACATCGTTAAAAAAACAGTAAAGTTGTCACTGAACCATACAAAAAGGCCGGAAGGTTTCCGAGCTATTCCGTCTATAGCCGAGCTCGCAAAGATCACACCATCTGACCCAGCGATTCCCAAACTGCTACCCTGAGTAGAGTGGCTACCCGGCGACAGGGGGATGCCACCCCGGGCCAGGTAGCTCGGTAGGCTCCAAGGCAGCATCCAAAGTGCAATAGCTTTTAAAGTTATTAATTGATTTCTTTCTATTTTTCCCCATGTTCTCGTCATAATCCAGA
This sequence comes from Belonocnema kinseyi, assembly GCF_010883055.1. Classification (NCBI taxonomy): domain Eukaryota; kingdom Metazoa; phylum Arthropoda; class Insecta; order Hymenoptera; family Cynipidae; genus Belonocnema; species Belonocnema kinseyi. Next base: position 65,264,666 of record NC_046663.1, on the reverse strand, counting down.
AAATATAACGCTACTATTAAGATTCGCTAATGCATATTTTACTAAATTTTCCATTTTTCCTAATCGGCTCTAATTTTCTTATAATGGGTAGGTCGAGCGCGACTGACATCTGTGATGCCCGCATCACAGACTGTCAAGTGTCCCCCTTGAGTTTAAGTATTATGAAAAAATGTGTGGGTGGCGGCCCTACCGCTCCCCAAAAAGAGCGAGAAAAGTTTGGGAATCACTTATCTGACCCATAGTACACGGCTCATGACTTGAGATTCCCCGCTAAATCTCTTAAATCATAAGTGAGTCCATTGTTCAGAACTGTTTTTAACTTGTGCAATTTAAATTGAAGTTTAAACAAATTTTAAGTTGGAAATTTTTCATTCAAACTCGAAAAATTTACACATAAAATAAAAGCTTTGAGCAATTTTCGATTGAATTTTTTTTATTAAGTGCAATTAAACTGCAAAACTTAAACATTCACTCTTTGATAAATTGAATAGTTCGAAGATCTCTGGTTAACACATATGAATCCGCGCTATAGTTTAAAATTTTTTAAATTAAAACTAATCCTCCACTTTAACTCGCTTTAATACAAATTTTAAGAAATGCAACATGTCCCTCTTCCAACTCAATCAAAACGTTCTAAAAAAAAGTTTCTTTAGAAAATATAAAAATTAATGTACATATATTTCGACGTTTCCTGGAATAAGTTTGAAAGGTGAACTGTAACAATAATTGAATTTTTCAGAAATGCAATTTTGAATTTCAAGTAAGATATAAAATAAAAATCATTTATATTTTTTATGAAAATAATTCTTTGATGTTTTTGTATCTTTAAAATTAATGAATTCATTATTGGTTGATTATTAAATCCAAGTAACAGGAAAGAAAGTGAAAATTAAGAAAAAAATATATGTACAATAAAAATTATTTTAATGATTCAATACAAATAATTTATTTAATTCCTTCTTTGTTATTGATTGCTTGATTATCATTAGCTGAATTAAATTTTAAAAACTAATAAAAACTAAAATTTTAAAATATATTTTAGTGACAATAAATTATCTAATGATTTTTACGTTCTTGGCTCATAATTTAATTATTAATAGATTCTGATAAAATTTATATTTTCTAGAAATGTTAAAAGCTTATAATTAAATAAAGTTAAACAAAGATAAATTCAAATTTAAAAATATAAAAACTGAAAATTATTCAAATATTTAAAAGAAAATGATTTTTTAGAGGTCTCATTTATTAGAATTTTCAATAAAAATAGTTGTTTAATGTTTGATTTTGATTTTAAATGATTGGATATTTATTAAATAATTCTGTTAAGACGTAAATTTTCTTAAATTATTTCAAAAGAAGTAAAGATATTCAGT
>NC_046663.1:65260949-65263193 GCF_010883055.1 Belonocnema kinseyi | reverse complement strand
CGTTAGCTTGCGGCCCTTGGTGTCAGCCTTAGTGACTTCCATACACTTTCTCTCTGCTTCGGTGACCTTTATTTCTTTGGACGTTTCGAGAGATTGTTTGTTAGGTGTATCTTCCTTGAAGGTAATGCGATTGAGCGCGTAAACTGTTATCTCCTGTAGTATTTGTTTCTGCACGTTCGTGCTCTCTTCGGTTTTCATGTAGGAATCCGCTTGTGATATGATGCTTGATTCCTAATCGTTGTTGTTGATAGCTCGTTTTGAAGTCGATAGTTGTGGCGACGTCTCGAGCTTATTTTTAGCATATAATGCTCACTCGTTAGAATTTTCGGTTGTGCTCTGCCAACCATTTGTCGACCCTAGCCATACTTTTGCCTTCGAGACTCATGTCATTCAGCATTTTATCTAAATTCTCCATACCCGATGGAGTTTCTTCTGCCTTGCCGGAGGCGGTAAGTACAATAGTTAAGAATCTTTATCACCCTTAAAAAACGCGTTAACTAATTTCTTTTGATTTTCATCTATGTTGGAACACAAATTTTTTTTTTAAAAGGGAAAAAATGAAAAACGTTAGTCTTTTTTAGACTCACATACCCCACGTTGGGCTAATGACCGTATTAGGCTAATGACCTTTGGCGCAGGTAAGAGAAAAGGGTCCCTAGGACAGGAAGGTGCAGGCGTAACACGTGCCTCGACACTTGTCGTCAGTTATTGCTCCTAAGGCTCTCTGTGCGTGGAAGAGAGAGAATCGGGAGGGTTAAACTTTAGGCTATAAATGCCTTTAGAATTTTGGGTACTCGAGTCCCTTAAGAAATTTAAGACTAGTTGTGAGCTTCGCTGACAATCACAGCTTGATCCAACCGACCAGGCAGAGAGAAAACAGTCTCCCTGTTGCTCCTGAATATCAAGGGTGATTGCCAGATGGCTGAAGTATTTTTCCTCGAATAACGTTGACCAAGAGCCAAGGAGTCCTTGACGTTGCTCGAATATTCGAAAGGAAACGAACAAGTGCTTTAGCTTTAACTAGCTTTTAGAAAATGGTCAGACTTAGGACCGAAGAATTTGGGACCGAATTAGAAGAACCGAATTAGAAGACTTAGAATATTTCTATAGGAAAAAACTTGGAGAAATTTTCTAAGATACTTCTCTTTTCAAAAAGGGGATAGTTGGAAGTTAGGATAAGGAGAAAAACAGTCCTCCAGATCTCCCTTCAGGTTCACCCCTTCCGATCTTCGCTTTTCAGCTGCAAGACCAAGAAGAATGTTTTTGAGTCCTGCAGCGTCTTTTATACTCTGGCCCAGACTCTTCCTCTCTGGGCTACGCGATTCTCGGTAACGTGGGAGTCCTTTGGAGCCTGCGCTTTAGAACATCTCCCTTACGATGCTTACACTTTGAAGGATTGCCAGGGAGATACTCCTGTTGCCTTTTTTTAGTGAGTTCGTGTAACTCGTGTAACGCTTATCATTAGTCGAAAAGTTTGTCAATCTAACCTGTTAAGAAATTCATGTTTTAAAATTAAGTATTTGCATAAGACCCTAATTCCAATTAAAAATTACTTCAAGCTAATTTAATACTTGGGTCAATTTAATCCGACATCGTTAAAAAAAACAGTAAAGTTGTCACTGAACCATACAAAAAGGCCGGAAGGTTTCCGAGCTATTCCGTCTATAGCCGAGCTCGCAAAGATCACACCATCTGACCCAGCGATTCCCAAACTGCTACCCTGAGTAGTGTGGCTACCCGGTGACAGGGGGATGCCACCCCGGGCCAGGTAGCTCGGTGGGCTCCAAGGCAGCGTCCAAAGTGCAATAGCTTTTAAAGTTATTAATTGATTTCTTTCTATTTTTCCCCATGTTCTCGTCATAATCCAGAAAATATAACGCTACTATTAAGATTCGCTAATGCATATTTTACTAAATTTTCCATTTTTCCTAATCGGCTCTAATTTTCTTATAATGGGTAGGTCGAGCGCGACTGACATCTGTGATGCCCGCATCACAGACTGTCAAGTGTCCCCCTTGAGTTTAAGTATTATGAAAAAATGTGTGGGTGGCGGCCCTACCGCTCCCCAAAAAGAGCGAGAAAAGTTTGGGAATCGCTTATCTGACCCATAGTACACGGCTCATGACTTGAGATTCCCCGCTGAATCTCTTAAATCATAAGTGAGTCCATAGTTCAAAACTGTTTGTAACTTGTGCAATTTAAATTGAAGTTTAAACAAATTTTAAGTTGGAAATTTTTCATTCA
>NC_046663.1:65259017-65260849 GCF_010883055.1 Belonocnema kinseyi | reverse complement strand
CCTTGGAGGAGATTATGTTGAGAAATAAAAAAAAAAATTCTTAAAAACGTTGTTTTTCTTGGTCAGGCCGGAAACTTATCAATCCACCCTCGTATTTATGTATTTATTGTGTTCTTTAACCCTAACTCCTGATGGACTTTAAGTTTGGCCTATGTGAGCCGCTTTGCAATGTTGACCTTTGCATTAAATGCCATAAACAATATCGCTATTTAGCAATTTATTTAATTTGTCTTCAGCGGGCCTCAGGGCCGATGTAAGGTCACTTTTGTTTTTAAACGCCGTAGTTATTTCATAATGCCCGAGAACTCTCGCAATTCGCTCAGATAGATCTTCAACATATAGAATCCTAATAAAAGACTTAATTTCCGCGTTTTGCAATATTTCGTCAACTCTACGTTGTTCATTTTGGGCCAAAATATGCAATCTGAAATTTATCTTCTCTTTATTAAATTTTTCCGGGTAAAAGTTGTAACAAAGTGTGTCTTCCACTGATCGAAAATTTTCTTAATGGTATTGTTTATTCGAAAGAAGAGCGACTCTGTCAAACATAGTAAAAACTACACTTTTTTGTACATTAGTGGGTAGTTTAAAGCAACATTTAGGCATCTACCTTCCCAGGTGGATTTGCGATACCATTTAATATTTTCTTCTTTCTCTAGCGTGAATTTAATCTCATAATCATTTGAATTAAAAACTTGTAGACCGTTTTATAATTCATTTAACGGGAGAGCTACTAATATGTCGTCGACATAACGGACATACAACGGTACTTAAAAACCTATTTTTAGTAAAATACTCGTTTCCAGGTCATACATAACTAAATTTGCTAAAACTGGTAAAAGGGAAGAGCCCATTGGTAGTCCTCTTTTTTTTAATAAGTTTGGTTTTTGAAATAAAAATCTGTACTATTTAGAAATAATCGATGTCCTTCCTCAAAATCTGTCCATGCACTTTTTGATTTTTTGCGAACTTGATTCCACCTATTACGAACCGCCTCGACTGCCTTTTCTGTCGGCACATTTGTAAGGAGGGAAACCACGTCTAATGACGCGAAGACATGATTTTCCGGGATCCTGATATTCCTCATTTTCTTCACTAAATCGAAGCTGTTGAGCACTCTCGATTTAGTAGCTCTAATCTTATTTGCAATAATATGTTTCGTGAATGTTGCTAATTGCTAAGTACCACGACATACATAGGGCACGATCGGCCTAAGTGGGGCACCTGTCTTGTGAATTTTTAAAAGGCCATTAAGCATCGATGCTATTTTAATATGTAGGAACTAAATATAATTATTTAGTTGTCACGTTGATTTGCACAGATCATTTATCATTATATTTACGGTGGACCTCTGGAATCTGTTAGACGTGAAAATTGTCCCGTACAACTACTGCTTTGAAATTCAACGAATTCAAGATTAAAATTTGTAAATATTTTTAGGTAAAATGCGGCTTTTTCGGCAGCGCATGAGGGTAACTTTTTGATATGAAAACCTTGCGCTGCAGAAGGAGTGGGATTTTGGCTAAAAAAAAGTCACCAATTTTGAAGTACCGGCAGAAATTTGATAATTTGATTAATGATGCTCAGCCTGATAGGAACACATTTCATAACACCAGACTGAACGATAAGTGGTTCAAAAATTTGTCGGATGCTGATATACTACAAAATGTTGCTGAAGTCACTAGTCTGAGGGAAAATTACGGCGTAAAAATAGAAAAAGATCAAACACGGGTGTACAATCTAATAGCCAGTGTTCATTCTAATGTCAACAAAATACCAGAGGTAGGTTAGGATCGCGCTAGACTAAATATCGCGAGTAATATATGTGAGGT
>NC_046663.1:65253850-65258917 GCF_010883055.1 Belonocnema kinseyi | reverse complement strand
AGATACAAACGTCTCATCCGACAGATTTGGTCGTCTTCCGAACTATCGGCGAGGAACAAAGTATCTGCAACGAAAATGCTTGCCGTCCCGGTAGTACTCTATTCATTTGGAGTAGTTTCATGGACAAAGAACGAGCTCACATCCCTTGATATCAGGACAAGAAAGGTAATGCACATGAACAAAAGCATGCATCTTAAATCTTCCGTTCCGCGACTGTACATCTCACGCCGTCAAGGGGGTCGCGGAATATTGAGTCTTGAATGTCTTCACAACAGGATTATTCTGGGTACAGCACATAGAGTTGCAAATGGAAGAGACCCTCTTCTTAAAATGGTCAGGAATCACGAAGAAGTGGGCAAATGAGCATTTCTGTACAAAGCAGCGGAGGAGGCTGCTGAAACACTCGGACATGACTTCAGTATTAGGGGTGAGCAAAATGCATCAAATCTTACCTGTCTCGAGTACTCACTCCTGAAAGCCCGGAATAAGAAAGCACAAGTGAAAAACTTCGTGAACAGCTCCTCGATAAGGGGATGCACGGTATCTTCCACAGAAATGTGAAGGATCAGTCAATGTCTTGTGAGCTAACGTTTGCTTTTCTTAAATCGCCCGAATTGAAGTCTGGTACAGAGGGTTTCATTTTTGCATGCCAAGACGGTGTCATTTCACCTTAACATACCGTCGCCACATTTTGAGCCAAGACATTCCCGATGATAGCTGCAGGGCGTGCCACGCACACCCCGAGCATTTAGCTCACATACTATCTAGTTGTCCAACTCACGCGGGAACGACCTACATTCAAAGGCACAATGCGGCACTAAGAATGCTTTATTACCATCTATGTCACTCCGACGGCATTCACCTTAATATCCCTCCTCTAAATGTTCCAAGGGAAATTGAGCCAATTGTCGAGAATGGGAAGTACCGCATATACTGGAACTTTATATTCTCGACAATTGTTTTTGTTGCTCACTCGAGGCCTGACATGGTTCTTCTTGACTTCGAGAAGCGAACTATGTTCGTTATCGAATTTTCGGCACCAGCTGACAAAAACATCATAGCCTAGGAGAATGAAAAAAAAGAGAGGTGTCGAGACCTTATAAGGGAGTTGCAATGATTGTACCCGGAATATTCTGTTAAACTGATCGTCTTTATCATCGGTGCTCTTGGAGGTGCCAAGCTTTCACTTGCTAATGGCCTAAAAAGCATCCCTGCGTGTCAACAATATGCTAGAACACTTGCGGGAAAAATGCAGAAGACGGTTGTCCTTGGGTCACTCCGTGTTCTTAGGGTGCACGAGGCTTTTACTGGATCGTCGTATTGATTACTTTACAGACTGTAACCACCTATCTGACGGTTGTGAGACGTGGTTGTGGCTGAAATTTCACCGCGATTTCGCTGGAAGCGATACAATTCTTCAGATTAGCACCCGCTCCCGGCGAAATCATGCGGTTGTCCTTATGACAAATTTTTAATTGTATATATACGTACAACAAATAAAATTAAAATTAAGCTTTGGCATTTAGTATTTGGTAAAAAAATGTTTTCACGCATAAACTTAGTATTTCTATGTCGTGCAGCTCCTCCCTCTCCATCTCCCTCTCCCTCTCCCTCTTACCGCTTCTCTTTTCATAGCAATCTCTTCTCCTCCTCTCTCTCTTTCTCTTTCACCCTTAACTCCATCTATGTATAGTCGTCTCGTTCCGCCGCAGAAGGATGAGGTGATAGCGGAGAAGTAAATCTTTACGCAATCCCACAAACAAAAAAAAACATAAATACGTCGCACAGAGACACACAATTAAAGTTGAGATAAAGTTAATGGAAATGGACAAAAAAGGCAAATGATTAAGAATTGTTATAAAACAGAATTTCCGTGCACATAAAAAGGATCGTTTTCGACGTAAAAAATAAAGACATCTGCTCCGTTTCAAATAACGAAGAAAACTGAAAAAGCATTGACAGAGGTCCTCCAATTTTACAACTTACGAGATTCGAAGGAACGGTGCTTTGATTTTTAAAAGGGCTGTGACGATTATTCTCCCTGAATATTGAGAGGACTGTTTATTAGGGACCTTATTTATGTATTTCTTGTGTTCATTAACCCTAACTCCTGATGGACTTTAAGTTTGGCCTATGTAAGCCGCTTTGCAATGTTGAGCTTTGCATCAAATGCCATAAACAATATCGCTATTTTGCAATTTATTTAATTTTTCTTCTCTGTCAAGCATAGTAAAAACTACACTTTTTTGTACATTAGTGGGTAGTTTAAAGCAACATTTAGGCATCTACCTGTCCAGGTGGATTTGCGATACCATTTAATATTTTTTTCTTTCTCTAGCGTGAATTTAATCTCATAATCATTTAAATTAAAAACTTGTAGAACGTTTTATAATTCGTTTAACGGGAGAGCTACTAATATGTCGTCGACATAACGGACATACAACGGTACTTAAAAACCTATTTTTAGTAAAATACTCGTTTCCAGGTCATACATAACTAAATCTGCTAAAACTGGTAAAAGGGAAGAGCCCATTGGTAGTCCTCTTTTTTTTTAATAAGTTTGGTTTTTGAAATAAAAATCTGTAGTATTTAGAAATAATCGAAGTCCTTCCTCAAAATCTGTCCATGCACTTTTTGATTTTTTGCGAACTTGATTCCACCTATTACGAACCGCCTCGACTGCCTTTTCTGTCGGCACATTTGTAAAGAGGGAAACCACGTCTAATGACGCGAAGAGATGATTTTCCGGGATTCTGATATTCCTCATTTTCTGCACTAAATCGAAGGTGTTGAGCACTCTCGATTTAGTAGCTCTAATCTTATTTGCAATAATATGTTTCGTGAATGTCGCTAATTGGTAAGTACCACGACCTACATAGGGAACGATCGGCCTAAGTGGGGCACCTGTCTTGTGAATTTTTGGAAGGCCATTAAGCATCGATGCTATTTTAATATGTAGGAACTAAATATAATTATTTAGTTGTCGCGTTGATTTGCACAGATCATTTATCATTATATTTACGGTGGACCTCTGGAATCTGTTAGACGTGAAAATTGTCCCGTACAACTACTGCTTTGAAATTCAACGAATTCAAGATTAAAATTTGTAAATATTTTTAGGTACAATTCGGCTTTTTCGGCAGCGCATGAGGGAAACTTTTTGATTTGAAAACCTTGCGCTGCAGAAGGAGTGGGATTTTGGCTAAAAAAAGTCACCAATTTTTAAGGACCGGCAGAAATTTGATAATTTGATTAATGATGCTCAACCTGATTGGAACACATTTCGTAACACCAGACTGAACGATAAGTGGTTCAAAAATTTGTCGGATACTGATATACTACAAAATGTTGCTGAAGTCACTGGTTTGAGGGAAAATTACGGCGTAAAAATAGAAAAAGATCAAACACCGGTGTACAATCTAATAGCCAGTGTTCATTCTAATGTCAACAAAATACCAGAGGTAGGTTAGGATCGCGCTAGACTAAATATCGCGAGTAATCTATGTGAGGTTATGAATTCGGGCTACGTTGTAAAGTCAAAAATCATTCAACCCTTCAAAGAAATCAGACAGATCGAGAAATTTTCAAAAGAAAACCCTCTGATTATTTTTGTTAATGTGGACAAGGGTCATACTATCGTCACGATGCAAACAGAAGATTATGACTCCAAAGTTAATGCATTTGTCACGGGCTGTGACCGTTATATATATATATACACAATATCTACTTATTTATAATAATAATTAATTGTCAATATCAATTATATAAAATACTCAGAACCTATAAATTATCTTTACGATAAAAGTAATCTTCGAATATATTCTCAGAGGAACACTTATCGATTAGTAAAGGGTTATCCGAAACACCCTACCATACCGACCATAGATACATAAACCACTTTAATTACATATCCGAAGACTGAGTTATTTATAAATTGATCTTTTATTATCTTATATTATTAATCACCGTCATCCATTATTATTAATTATTATTGTCATGAACATTTAATATTTATATTCTCAATCATATTATACATATTATCCATGTGAATAATGTGAATGCACGGTCATTGACGTCATAACCAATCAGAAAAAAGCAAGCCCCACGAAAGAACACGCGAGGCCCATCTACTATGGCCCAATTGGTGAAAAGACCATAAACGTCATAATGATATGTGGTCTTCGACTACCCCTCAATAGAATGCATTGCAAGGACCAGCGGACCAGCGCGTGGCCTCCCGCCTACGCAATATTCCAAGATCTGTGTCATTATGCCATAAATCAATGTCAGAAAACAGTTTATTTCTACCGCTGAAATACAACTCTCTGGAAGTTTAAGAACGGTTGTTGAATCTCTGCAGAAGAACGGTCCGGAATATAAAAAAAAAACAAAGTTTAGATTCAGTGAAATCATTGAACTGAGTAAAATATCATTTACCTCAAAATAAATAACTTTAACATCAGTTGGACTTAAACTCTGTGAGCCCCTTTAGCAACCAAGAACGCCCTCCTTAAAACACACCATCAACCTATTGTACACTTATACAATAGGAAAGGAAGGGATACCGACCAAGTTTACGAACCAAGTCCCTGATCAGGATTCTTCAGCTTCAACAAAGGGGCCTTATTCCAAGCGGGAATAAAATCAAAATATTTGGTAAGTTTGGGGAAATATTATTACTATCCTTCATTTCTTTTTTCAATATTATCTAAAAACTCGTCACTAAAGTCTTTTCCTTTTTTTTAAAGGGTTGACAATAAGACGAAGGTTCTCAAAATATTCACAGATATCACACATGTAACTTTATTTTAATAAATTATAATTGTATATCTTAACTCGTTCTAAATCAATGATTCAATTATCTCAACCTTTCGTTTTGTTTGTTCCTCAATCCATGCTTTCTAATTTGAAACAAAATTTAAATCAAAAAAGGACACATTATTAAAAGATCGAGACACTGACTTGAGAAGAAGTAGGGACACAACCAATAAAATTGCAATGTAAGTCACGAAACTAGTTAAAAAATGGGAATCGAGCAAATATATTAATGATCTCACAGCGAAACAA
>NC_046663.1:65252326-65253750 GCF_010883055.1 Belonocnema kinseyi | reverse complement strand
ACCTAGAAACGAATCGAATTTTCAGTAAAGTAGTTAAATTTGCAACTAAAGGAATTAATTTTTAACTAAAATGGTAATTATTTAACCAAAAAAATGAAGTTCAAATCAAATAGAGGGATTCTTAATACAAGAGATTAAGTATCAACCAAAAAATTTAGTTTTCTACCAAAAAAGATAAGTCTTCAGCTCTCTATAATCAATAATTAAATATTTAAATTTTCAACCAAATGAACCAAGTTTCATTCAAAAAGTTAAATTTTTAACCCAGAATGTTTTCAAGTAAATAAATAAATTTGGAACCAAATCTCTGAGTAAGTAAATATTAATTTTGGATCCAAGAAGAAAATCGAATTTTCAGCAAAGTCGTTAAATTTTATACCAGAAAAATAGATTTTTAATTAAATTGGTAGATATTTAACCAAAAAAATCAAGTTACAACAAAATAAATTAATTCTCAATCCAAAATAATTAGTATCAACATAAAGTGTAATTTCCTACTAAAAAATAAATTGTTAAATTTTCAGTTAAATAATTTATGGTTTGAGAAAGAAATTAATTTTCGATAATATAGTAAAATTGTCAGTTGAAAAAAATCAATTTTCAATGAAAAAAATACAAAGAATTTTCAACAAAGTAGTTGAATTTTCAACGAATGAATTGAAGTTTCATTTAGAAACCTAACTTTTTCACTTAGAATATTAATTTTCTACGGAAAATACCAATTTTCAATTTAAAAAAATGTCCATCAAAAATCAAATATTTCAATTTTCAACGACAGAAATAAAGTTTCAAGCAAAAAGGAGAGTTTTTAACCTAGAATATTAATTTTGTACCAAAAAAGACAAATTTTTAACTAAAAAAAAGCATTTTTTTACTCAAATAGTTGATTTTTTACATAAAAATAAATTTTCTACGAAACGCCTTAATTTTTATCTGAGCCAAGAAGAAAATCGAATTTTCAACCAAGATGTATGTTTAATTCAAAAGATTAAGTATCAATTAAAAATTATAATTTTCTACTGAAAAACCTAAATCTTTACTAAAACAAGTAATTGTTAAATTTTCAATTAAAACAATTAATGTTGAAGGAAGAAATTCTTTTTTAAGAAAATAGTCAAATTTTGAGTTAAAAAAATTATTTACCATTAAAAAAAGAATTTTCCACCAAAAATGGAATAGTTAAATTCTCACCAAAAAATAGAATTTCAAACCAAAAACCTGAATTTTTAAGTTTAAATATTGATTTTCTACCGAAAAAAATCAATTGTCAACAAACTAAATGAATTTATTAAAAAATATATAGTTTTTCAATTTTCCAATTTTCAAAAGACGAGTTGTTTTGTAAAACAGTTGCATTTTCAAACCGAATCTATTAATTTATCACCAAAACAGTTAATCTTTAACCAAAAAGTTGCAGTTTTAAC
>NC_046663.1:65250577-65252226 GCF_010883055.1 Belonocnema kinseyi | reverse complement strand
AGCATAGATTGAAATATTTAAAACGAACTACTTATAGAACTACAAGTTAGATCCAATATAGTCTTGAAAGTAGTCGGTAGCGATAATACGGTGTAACATCAAACCACTGCATGGTTTAGAAACTAGTTGTTAGCTAGACGGTAAGCTCACATCAAGCTGCTGTATAATCTTAAGGCGAAACGGTAGGTTTGGCTGAGCACGGCAATGACTACAGTGATATCTAAAAGAAAATCGGAAATACAGTCTAGTGCCCCCTGGCAAGTATGAAGACAACCTCATACCCGAAAATTGGTAGGATTCGGTTGGTAAAATTTTTTACCTGTTAGAAAGAGAAACTTAGCAACAAGAGAGACAGACAATATTCAACCATTTTTATCAAACCATGTTTCTCGGCTTACCTGCTCAGCTGAAGGGAAATATAGCAAATTGACAAATATCTCGTCTACACAATATGCGCGTGAAATATCACATAATGTTTTCGCATCCAATAAGAAAAATAATTAAATGAATAAAATTGTGTTTATAAATTTTCCATGCGCCCACATAATCTGATTTAATAAACAAAACACGTTTTTTGGTAATTTTGCCATTTATCACGGTGAAAAATCGTAAAGCTAAAATATAAAATATTTTAAAGTTTCATATTCCTCCAGCTCGACAATTTAATTAAATTTTGTTCAATTTAATAATGTGTTGCTGTTCATATAATCGAAGTGAGAGCTATTTCGTATGTAATGGTCTTTTTACGTTCTCACCCTAATGAGAAGGTATTGGTTTTATGTAAAATTTCATTTTGTCGGTTTTCATCAAATCTCGACGTTTCGAGACCCACTGAGTCAGAAAAACGATTTTTACGAAGGTGTTTGTGTGTCTGTAGTGTGTATTCTGTAGGCACGATAACTTTCGAAAACTTTATCACATTGGATTCTGTTTTGGCACACTTTTTTAAGGTCTAAAAAGAAAGAACAAGTTCGCAACCCAGCTATTTTGGATCGAAATTCAAAATGTGAGCACGTTTTCAAAATGTTTGAAACCACATTTTTTCAAGATTTCAAAATTCTATGAACTATGAACAAAATTAGCACGCAGAAACTCAAACAATTTATCCTCTTGACTTTTTTCTATAAAAAGAAAATTATCAGAGTTAGAGCATTTTCAAAATCCGAAAAAATAAACTAAAATGAACATTTTAAGCCAAAAAGCGCATGATATGAAAAAGGTCAAGAAAAGAAAAACGTTGAATTTTTTCCTAAAAAATTAGGTTCAACATAAATTTGTTAAGGAAATGTCTCACCAATTGTGGATAACATTTCATAAAAAATTCTGAGTAGATTTCTGGAAAGACCTATAACAATAAATTTAAGAAATGTTGTTTTTGTTTTTACATTTACGTTAAAGGCAAAGAAAAAAAAACTGTTAATTTTTTAATTCGTATTTTTATATATATTTTTTTATATTGACGTATAAAATTAAATTTGATTAACAAACTAGATTTAAAAATACTGAAGATTATGAATTTTTACGTTGCAAACAATACTTTTACATCAAAATTTCTTAAATTTTCAATTGAAATTTTTTCTTTCTCTAGTAGATGCAAATGCCGCACTATGTGTGGGAATCGTCATAATAACGGCAATGACTAATAAAAC
>NC_046663.1:65249304-65250477 GCF_010883055.1 Belonocnema kinseyi | reverse complement strand
CATTGTTTAAATAATAATTTTTTTAATGATTCAAAAATCACCTAGAGATGTGGATGAGAGGCCTTCAACGATACCTTCAGTTTTTTTCTGGGACGATTAGTTTGTTCTAGCTATAGTTCCCACTTTTATAAATCATTTTCCATGGATTTTTCGAGTCAGAGTGGAGGGGGTAAAAACAATGTTTAAATTGGAATTTTTGTAGTTTGAAAAATTTATTTCCATTCTAAAATATTCTATATTAGATATCTAGTAGTCAGTCAGTCGTAACGGTTGTTCACTGATTGTTTAAACAAATTATAAGTTTTATAAACAATATCATTGTTTAAATAATAATTTCTTTTCAATGATTCAAAAATCACCTAGAGATATGGATGAGAGGCCTTCAACGATACCTTCATTTTTTTTCTGGGCCAAACTTTAATACTACTGTAACCATAGCATCACACTTCAGAATTTAAAGCATGATCAATTTTTTAATATTTTAATAATATTTTATTTGAATCAACAAAATTAGAAACAATAGCATATGCTTTTGAATAATAGTGTGTGAAGGACTATCTAGATTCTATAAAGAACCTATTAATAGGTCCTTATTGGGTTGCCTACTGATAACCTGGCTAGCTGAGCGTGACGCTTTCGTTTGCGCCCTCGATAGATTGCCACTTTAGGGCCTCGGTAGAAAATAGGAAATCTAGACAGGGCCTCTTACGAACCAAGTTATAATTTCTACCCGGGGGTGAGTTTACCCGAGTCGTAATTAATCTACTGACGTTTACTCCACTTCGTTAATTACCTGTCATATCTCATGCCCCTAGTTTTTTTCCACTTTTTATTGAGTGTGGTAATAATATAAAAGTTACGAAACATGACAGTTTAAACATATTTATATTGTTTCCAACCCTCTTTTGATGTTTAATAACCTTAATAAATTTCGAAATAATTAAGACTTTTCAATATTATTGGGAGAATTTGTAGCTTTTTTTCCACCGTCTTACAGCAGCCTATGAGTAGAATTCTTGAGAATTTTCTTATGAAATTGCAAGAGCTTGAAGTTGTAACAAAAAAACTAGGAACTTTTGAAAAAATCTTATCTGAAATTCTGAACAAAACATAAACAACTTTAAATATTTTTAAACTTACATAGAAATGTCATGATTATATGTTTCATCTATT
>NC_046663.1:65248201-65249204 GCF_010883055.1 Belonocnema kinseyi | reverse complement strand
TAAATTTCATAAATCAGATTTGATAAATTTACCCAACCTCACCCCCACCCCCTCTTTTAACCAAATAGCTAGTATTGCCGTTTGAGACGAGAAATGGGAAAGAAAAAGTCAAGGAACGCAAGGAAGGATAGCGCGAGGCTTCGCGTTTCGAGGCAAAGCAAGGCGGCCAAATTTGAAGGACTTGAAAAGCAAGGCCTTGCCTTAGCCTTGTCTTGGGGGCTTGAGTTTCCTTCGACAAATTGTTGTGTACAAAATTTCTGTTTCTCCATACTTTGAATGACAAAATTATTAATGAAAAAATAGGAGAGACAAAACATCGGAGCGCCAACCTCTTTAGAACTCAATGTACGTTAATTTAAAATAGAAATATTCAAAATCGAACCAAACTTGAAGGGACTGGACATTTTTGAACGAAAAAAGTGCATTTCTTCCCCTGTACGCGCCTTCGACTTGACATCCATGGTAACGCGCAACAGAGTTCATACGCTATATTCCGCTTAAATGTCCCCTGTAAGATAATGCAGTAGCCGCCAGTTGAGAGCCGTCCAGCTTCGAGACCGAATCCAGCGCTGAACAATAGAAAAGGGTCGCCGAGGGATCAAGCAGACCGCAATACCCTCAGATCGTCTTAAGCCCTAACCCGAACCATTAAGTTTGAACTATAATGTTGAAGATTCAACTGGAATAGTAGGCCGGGAGCCAGGTACAGTATCTTGGCTTTTCAATTTGGACGGAGTCACCAAGGTTTTTTTTAAACGTATTTTGACCTGCTGATTCCAAATTTTTTGGGTGAATCTCCGCTCGAGCGGTCGATTTTTTATTATTAGCATTTTTCTAACAATTAATGAGAAATTTTATTTTTTACCAAAACAAAATTTTTTCAACTGTTCAAGCATATTTTGAGTAGAAAAGGTCCCTAGTAATTTTTCTGCTACACCCATATTTTTTGAGAAAAAAATTGGCAAAGTTTTAAAAAATGTAATTTTTCCCGTTTTTAAGCTAG
>NC_046663.1:65246298-65248101 GCF_010883055.1 Belonocnema kinseyi | reverse complement strand
GTCATTGTTCCGTGGAAAGAAGATTTTTTATGTGAATGTTCTTTGAATTTTTTATTTTTCGTAGGATCATGCCCCCCTAGTTGTGTACCAGATGAAATGTTATGGCTTCTTAACGTCTTCGTTCTTACTTCCTTCTCGCAAATAAGGGGGGAAAAATTTATTTTGTGAGAAATACGCTGTCACATCTCTTTAAACCACAGATTATTCTCTACGAGATATTGGTTAGATAATTTACATCATCGCATAATCAAATAAAAAAGTCATCCTCATTCTCTACTTACGATCTAGAAATCAAAAAAGAAAACCTCCTAGTGCAGGCCGTACTGATTTTACTGAATCCTAATTAAGAAACTTATTATCTGTTTACTCTGAACAGCAACGACAAGATTATTGGCAAGGCGAGCTTATTCTCAAAACGAGAATGTTCTCAGAAATTCAAAAGGTTTAATAAGAAAGGCACCGTCATTTCACGAATTCACGACCTCTTTCCGAAAAGCTCAACGGTAAGTTTATTTAAGTTTTCACAGCTGATGGACGCGAAGGTATCAGGCTTTGTTTACGAAAACAAATATTGCGTCAATCGGGATGTTCGTGATTTTAATTTTAATACTTCAAACTTCCCAAAATTACTAGAGCTAAATTAACGTGCTTATAAACTCAAGAAGAAAACTATAGAGTTTACATGGAAAATTATGTATGCTTTTCACTGCAATGACTTTTTTCACAATTTATAATTTCTCTTGCTCATTGGTTAATCCAAAAATCCATGGTCAAAAGAAATGATATAAATGAAATAATTTACTGACAGAAACCATAGTCACTTGGATTTATAATATAAAATTTTGCATTTTGTTGGACGGGCGAAACCTTTCAGCTACACACTCACGATTACTGATCTCACCGGAGAATGATCGGACTGGTAGAAATTGCTGTGCGTTACCCATTCGGGAATTATTACACAATCTCAGAGAAATTTGACATGACTGGAATTTAAACCGTCGTTTATTATGCACAGGAAAAAGTCCGCAAGCAAGAAAAACCACAAAATGTATTGATTTATTTTATGAATTAAAATAAAGAAGAGGAGGAGAAGGGCTAGAGGAGTCGAAAAAAAATAAAGTTGCGGGTCGGTCAGGGGTGTCAAGGCCAATTCAACCTGGGTGACTTACTTCATGAGCATGTCTTATGGTATCGCGTATTTGCGACGAGAATCAAAACTATACTTCCCTTGAGAGAAAATACATTTAAAGGTTGATAATGATGTAGATTCGTACAATTCATTTGTGGTGTCTTTGATATACTCTGAAATGCAAGGTGCTTGAAATTCTCTGTAAAAGATAGGGTTCTTAGTATATCTAGGGATTCGTCGAATAAACATTTTGTAGATTAGGATCCTGTATTTAGGGTTTAGACTCGAGTGTCTATGAATAATAGGATTGAGGCTTGACATGACCCCGAGGGGTTTTCCTTTAGTTTCCTGTATATGCTGCTTTCAATTAGGACACATTTCAAGTTTACCTACTAAATCTTTTATGGAGCTTTTCCATTCTGTTAGCAGCGTTAAAAATTTTGGGAGGATATATTTCAGCTGGCTTTCTGACTGAAAAAAGAATTGATTAAGACTTTGCTACGTTTATTTTTGTTTTCTACAGTTTAATCCAAGCAGCAAGGATTTCAAGAGCTTTGTTAAGTAGTTTAAAATTTCTAGGAACTGACCAGTTGGAAGTAAATAACGTGGTGTCGTCTGCATGTAACCCAATTGAAACTTTGGGGACGTTCGGGAATGTCGTTTATGTAGGTAAT
>NC_046663.1:65245190-65246198 GCF_010883055.1 Belonocnema kinseyi | reverse complement strand
CTAGCTTAAAAACGGGAAAAATTACATTTTTTAAAACTTTGCCAATTTTTTTCTCAAAAAATATGGGTGTAGCAGAAAAATTACTAGGGACCTTTTCTACTCGAAATATGCTTGAACAGTTGAAAAAATTTTTTTTTGGTAAAAAATAAAATTTCTCATTAATTGTTAGAAAAATGCTAATAATAAAAAATCGACCGCTCGAGCGAAGATTCACCCAAAAAATTTGGAATCAGCAGGTCAAAATACGTTTAAAAAAAACCTTGATGACTCCGTCAAAATTGAAAAGCCAAGAGACTGTACCTGGCTCCCGGACTACTATTCCAGTTGAATCTTCAACATTATAGTTCAAACTTAATGGTTCGGGTTAGGGCTTAAGACGATCTGAGGGTATTGCGGTCTGCTTGATCCCTCGGCGACTCTTTTCTATTGTTCAGCGCTGGATTCGGTCTCGAAGCTGGACGGCTCTCAACTGGCGGCTACTGCATTATCTTACAGGGGACATTTAAGCGGAATATAGCGCATGAACTCTGTTGCGCGTTACCATGGATGTCAAGTCGAAGGCGCGTACAGGGGAAGAAATGCACTTTTTTCGTTCAAAAATGTCCAGTCCCTTCAAGTTTGGTTCGATTTTGAATATTTCTATTTTAAATTAACGTACATTGAGTTCTAAAGAGGTTGGCGCTCCGATGTTTTGTCTCTCCTATTTTTTCATTAATAATTTTGTCACTCAAAGTATGGAGAAACAGAAATTTTGTACACAACAATCTGTCGAAGGAAACTCAAGCCCCAAGACAAGGCTAAGGCAAGGCCTTGCTTTTGAAGGCCTTCAAATTTGGCCGCCTTGCTTTGCCTCGAAACGCGAAGCCTCGCGCTATCCTTCCTTGCGTTCCTTGACTTTTTCTTTCTCATTTCTCGTCTCAAACGGCAATACTAGCTATTTGGTTAAAAGAGGGGGTGGGGGTGAGGTTGGGTAAATTTATCAAATCTGATTTATGAAATTTAGTCTAC
>NC_046663.1:65241863-65245090 GCF_010883055.1 Belonocnema kinseyi | reverse complement strand
GTCATTGTTCCGTGGAAAGAAGATTTTTTATGTGAATGTTCTTTGAATTTTTTATTTTTCGTAGGATCATGCCCCCCTAGTTGTGTACCAGATGAAATGTTAATGGCTTCTTAACGTCTTCGTTCTTACTTCCTTCTCGCAAATAAGGGAGGGAAAATTTATTTTGTGAGAAATACGCTGTCGCATCTCTTTAAACCACAGATTATTCTCTACGAGATATTGGTTAGATAATTTACATCATCGCATAACCAAATAAAAAAGTCATCCTCATTCTCTACTTACGATCTAGAAATTAAAAAAGAAAACCTCCTAGTGCAGGCCGTACTGATTTTACTGAATCCTAATTAAGAAACTTATTATCTGTTTACTCTGAACAGCAACGACAAGATTGTTGGCAAGGCGAGCTTATTCTCAAAACGAGAATGTTCTCAGAAATTCAAAAGGTTTAATAAGAAAGGCACCGTCGTTTCACGAATTCACGACCTCTTTCCGAAAAGCTCAACGGTAAGTTTATTTAAGTTTTCACAGCTGATGGACGCGAAGCGTCAATCGGGATGTTCGTGATTTTAATTTTAATACTTCAAACTTTCCAAAATTAATAGAGCTAAATTAACGTGCTTATAAACTCAAGAAGAAAACTATACAGTTTACATGGAAAATTATGCATGCTTTTCACTGCAATGACTTTTTTCACAATTTATAATTTCTCTTGCTCATTGGTTAATCCAAAAATCCATGGTCAAAAGAAATGATATAAATGAAATAATTTACTGACAGAAACCATAGTCACTTGGATTTATAATATAAAATTTTGCATTTTGTTGGACGGGCGAAACCTTTCAGCTACACACTCACGATTATTGATCTCACCGGAGAATGATCGGACTGGTAGAAGTTGCTGTGCGTTACCCATTCGGGAATTATTACACAATCTCAGAGAAATTTGACATGACTGGAATTTAAACCGACGTTTATTATGCACAGGAAAAAGTCCGCAAGCAAGAAAAACCACTAAATGTATTGATTTATTTTATGAATTAAAATAAAGAAGAGGAGGAGAAGGGCTAGAGGAGTCGAAAAAAAATAAAGTTGCGGGTCGGTCAGGGGTGTCAAGGCCAATTCAACCTGGGTGACTTACTTCATGAGCATGTCTTATGGTATCGCGTATTTGCGACGAGAATCAAAACTATACTTCCCTTGAGAGAAAATACGTTTAAAGGGTGATAATGATGTAGATTCGTACAATTCATTTGTGGTGTCTTTGATATACTCTGAAATGCAAGGTACTTGAAATTCTCTGTAAAAGATAGGGTTCTTAGTATATCTAGGGATTCGTCGAATAAACATTTTGTAGATTAGGATCCTGTATTTAGGGTTTAGACTCAAGTGTCTATGAATAATAGGATTGAGGCTTGACATGACCCCGAGGGGTTTTCCTTTAGTTTCCTGTATATGCTGCTTTCAATTAGGACACATTTCAAGTTTACCTACTAAATCTTTTATGGAGCTTTTCCATTCTGTTAGCAGCGTTTAAAATTTCTAGGAACTGACCAGTTGGAAGTAAATAACGTGGTGTCCTCTGCATGTAACCCAATTGAAACTTTGGGGACGTTCCGGAATGTCGTTTATGTAGGTAATAAAGAATACCGGGCCTAGAATGCTACCTTGGAGCACACCAGCTCCAATGTTGATTAAAAATTTTCCTTTGAAAAGATAACAGTGAATAAAATGGACAAGCCGTCTTGGAAAATTTTAATTTCTTAATTTTCTAAGCAGACCTACATGAGAGATACTATCAAAAGCTTTTTCTACATAGAGAAAAACAGATCCAGCGTGTTTTCTTCGATTAAAATTGATGCTAATGGCTTCGTTGACCTTGCGCAGGATTTGATGCGTAGGGTAACCTTTTCTAAAATATTTTTGTTGCGGTTTACGGATACTGTTTTCCTTGAGGTAATAGTTGACTAGAGTGAGTATTATTTTTTCAAACATTTTGCTCATTGCGTTAAGAAGACTAATGGGCGTGTAGCTGATTGGATTATATGGATTCTTGTCTATTTTATGAAAAACTAGAATGCGAGCCATTCTTCAAATTTCAGGAAAGTATCTTAGTTGAATACATACATTGGAGATAAGTGCAAGGAAAGTTAGACACGAGATAAGAAACTTTTTGAGGATTAAATTTGAATCAAGGCCGGGTGCTTTATTTTTCTTAGTTTTTTTGTGTGTTTAGATAATTCCTTGCTGATAATTTTTTTGAGATTATCGATGCTTGAAATTTTCAGAAAGTAGGAAACAATTTTATCACGCTAGGAGATGTGTTTCAGGTCAGAGGCCTCGTCATGTAGGCGGAGTTACTTTAATAAATTGCTGCTAGTAGATTTTCCTTACCAGTAGGAGAAAGTCCAAAGGTTTGATCCGAATTTTTGAGCGGGTAATATTAGTTCGCGGCTTCGTTAGGGCTTTAATCATGCAATATAAAGAATTATCTTTAATTTGAAGTTTACCGACTACCGTATTCCAATTTTTGCATCTGTGCTCTCGAATGTTGATTGCAATATTTTTCCGAATGCGGTTAATAATGTTTTTAAGAACACAGATTTTAGTTCTGTCATGTTTTCGGCAGAATTTTTTACGAGTCTGGATAAGGTCTTTAATCTTGGGGCTGAGGGATAGATCGTATTCTTTAATGGTAGTTTAAGCAAATCAAGCAAGGATGGAAGTTTTTATGCTAGATATGAGATTAGATATGGCTTCATCAATGTGAGTAGTGTTTTTATTGCAGGTTCAAAATTAATGTCCGTTTCTAGGGTCGACTTGAATGTTGGCCAATTTGCTTTTGCAAAAATATAGCGAGGCGCGACCGCAGTTTTTCACCTTTAGTAAAAAGGCTTAGAAGAATTGGTGGATGACCTGAGTTTAGTTCTTTAACAGCGAGAGTGTCGTGATTATAAAACTTATTTTTTGTAACTGAAAAGTCCATTAGGTGAGATTTATGTTTGATGTTGTGGGGGAAGAAGGCATGTGA
Organism: Belonocnema kinseyi; assembly: GCF_010883055.1. Lineage (NCBI taxonomy): Eukaryota > Metazoa > Arthropoda > Insecta > Hymenoptera > Cynipidae > Belonocnema > Belonocnema kinseyi. Next base: position 65,242,062 of record NC_046663.1, on the reverse strand, counting down.
GTCTGGTGAGCAGATAGATAAATACTGGTTGTTTATAAATTAAAATGGTTTTTTTACGATTTTTGTTGTTGTTCTGCTACTAGAGACTAAGTGTTTGAAATTTAGGTCCCCTGCAGCTATTACCGAGGGTATACAAGACAGGTGGCTTACAACGAGTGCTAATAATTTACGGTGTTTTGGGTGGTTGCATAGTTCGCGG
>NC_046663.1:65231529-65241763 GCF_010883055.1 Belonocnema kinseyi | reverse complement strand
GTTACGATAGTCATTGTTCCGTGGAAAGAAGATTTTTTATGTGAATGTTCTTTGAATTTTTTATTTTTCGTAGGATCATGCCCCCCTAGTTGTGTACCAGATAAAATGTTAATGGCTTCTTAACGTCTTCGTTCTTACTTCCTTCTCGCAAATAAGGGGGAAAAAATTTATTTTGTGAGAAATACGCTGTCGCATCTCTTTAAACCACAGATTATTCTGTACGAGATATTGGTTAGATAATTTACATCATCGCATAACCAAATAAAAAAGTCATCCTCATTCTCTACTTACGATCTAGAAATCAAAAAAGAAAACCTCCTAGTGCAGGCCGTACTGATTTTACTGAATCCTAATTAAGAAACTTATTATCTGTTTACTCTGAACAGCAACGACAAGATTGTTGGCAAGGCGAGCTTATTCTCAAAACGAGAATGTTCTCAGAAATTCAAAAGGTTTAATAAGAAAGGCACCGTCATTTCACGAATTCACGACCTCTTTCCGAAAAGCTCAACGGTAAGTTTATTTAAGTTTTCACAGCTGATGGACACGAAGGTATCAGGCTTCGTTTACGAAAACAAATATTGCGTCAATCGGGATGTTCGTGATTTTAAATTTAATACTTCAAACTTCCCAAAATTACTAGAGCTAAATTAACGTGCTTATAAACTCAAGAAGAAAACTATACAGTTTACATGGAAAATTATGTATACTTTTCACTGCAATGACTTTTTTCACAATTTATAATTTCTCTTGCTCATTGGTTAATCCAAAAATCCATGGTCAAAAGAAATGATATGAATGAAATAATTTACTGACAGAAACCATAGTCACTTGGATTTATAATATAAAATTTTGCATTTTGTTGGACGGGCGAAACCTTTCAGCTACACACTCACGATTATTGATCTCACCGGAGAATGATCGGACTGGTAGAAGTTGCTGTGCGTTACCCATTCGGGAATTATTACACAATCTCAGAGAAATTTGACATGACCGAAATTTAAACCGACGTTTATTATGCACAGGAAAAAGTCCGCAAGCAAGAAAAACCACAAAATGTATTGATTTACTTTATGAATTAAAATAAAGAAGAGGAGGAGAAGGGCTACAGGAGTCGAAAAAAAATAAAGTTGCGGGTCGGTCAGGGGTGTCAAGGCCAATTCAACCTGGGTGACTTACTTCATGAGCATGTCTTATGGTATCGCGTATTTGCGACGAGAATCAAAACTATACTTCCCTTGAGAGAAAATACGTTTAAAGGGTGATAATGATGTAGATTCGTACAATTCATTTGTGGTGTCTTTGATATACTCTCAAATGCAAGGTACTTGAAATTCTCTGTAAAAGATAGAGTTCTTAGTATATCTAGGGATTCGTCGAATAAACATTTTGTAGATTAGGATCCTGTATTTAGGGTTTAGACTCGAGTGTCTATGAATAATAGGATTGAGGCTTGACATGACCCCGAGGGGTTTTCCTTTAGTTTCCTGTATATGCTGCTTTCAATTAGGACACATTTCAAGTTTACCTACTAAATCTTTTATGGAGCTTTTCCATTCTGTTAGCAGCGTTAAAAATTTTGGGAGGATATATTTTAGCTGGCTTTCTGACTGAAAAAAGAATTGATTAAGACTTTGCTACGTTTATTTTTGTTTTCTAAAGTTTAATCCAAGCAGCAAGGATTTCAAGAGCTTTGTTAAGTAGTTTAAACTTTCTAGGAACTGACCAGTTGGAAGTAAATAACGTGGTGTCGTCTGCATGTAACCCAATTGAAACTTTGGGGACGTTCGGGAATGTCGTTTATGTAGGTAATAAAGAATACCGGGCCTAGAATGCTACCTTGGAGCACACCCGCTCCAATGTTGATTAAAAATTTTCCTTTGAAAAGATAACAGTGAATAAAATGGATAAGCCGTCTTGGAAAATTTTAATTTCTTAATTTTCTAAGCAGACCTACATGAGAGATACTGTCAAAAGCTTTTTCTACATAGAGAAAAACAGATCCAGCGTGTTTTCTTCGATTAAAATTGATACTAATGGCTTCGTTGACCTTGCGCAGGATTTGATGCGTAGGGTAACCTTTTCTAAAATATTTTTGTTGCGATTTACGGATACTGTTTTCCTTGAGGTGATAGTTGACTAGAGTGAGTATTATTTTTTCAAACATTTTGCTCATTGCGTTAAGAAGACTAATGGGCGTGTAGCTGATTGGATTATATGGATTCTTGTCTATTTTATGAAAAACTAGAATGCGAGCCATTCTTCAAATTTCAGGAAAGTATCTTAGTAGAATACATACATTGAAGATAAGTGCAAGGAAAGTTAGACACGAGATAAGAAACTTTTTGAGGATTAAATTTGAATTTGAATTTTTTTGAGATTATCGATGCTTGAAATTTTCAGAAAGTAGGAAACAATTTTATCACGCTAGGAGATGTGTTTCAGGTCAGAGGCCTCGTCATGTAGGCGGAGTTACTTTTATAAATTGCTGCTAGTAGATTTTCCTTACCAGTAGGAGAAAGTCCAAACGTTTGATCCGAATTTTTGAGCGGGTAATATTAGTTCGCGGCTTCGTTAGGGCTTTAATCATGCAATATAAAGAATTATCTTTAATTTGAAGTTTACCGACTACCGTATTCCAATTTTTGCATCTGTGCTCTCGAATCTTGATTGCAATATTTTTCCGAATGCGGTTAATAATGTTTTTAAGGATACAGATTTTAGTTCTGTCATGTTTTCGGCAGAGTTTTTTACGAGTCTGGATAAGGTCTTTAATCTCGGGGCTGAGAGATAGATCGTATTCTTTAATGGTAGTTTAAGCAAATCAAGCGAGAATGGAAGTTTTTATGCTAGATGTGAGATTAGATATGGCTTCATCAATGTGAGTAGTGTTTTTATTGCAGGTTCAAAATTAATGTCCGTTTCTAGGGTCGACTTGAATGTTGGCCAATTTGCTTTTGCGAAAATATAGCGATGCGCGACCGCAGTTTCTCACCTTTAGTAAAAAGCTTAGAAGAATTGGTGGATGACCTGAGTTTAATTCTTTAATAGCGAGAGTGTCGTGATTATAAAAGCTATTTTTAGTAACTGAAAAGTCAATTAGGTGAGATTTATGTTTGATGTTGTGGGGGAAGAAGGCATGCGAGTCTGGTGCGCAGATAGATAAATACTGGTTGTTTATAAATTAAAATGGATTTTTTACGATTTTTGTTGTTGTTCTGCTACTCGAGACTAAGTGTTTAAAATTTAGGTCCCCTGCAGCTATTACCGAGGGTATACAAGACAGGTGGCTTACAACGAGTGCTAATAATTTACGGTGTTTTGGGTGGTTGCATAGTTCGCGGTTCGATCAAATGTGCTTCTAAAGTAGAGGCGGCAGCAGCGCTGTAAATTGGTAATTTTATCTATGGCTGGGCACTGACTGAGCATGTACCGCCGTCGCTAAATGGCTAAATGGCTCGGAAAACCTTGAACTTTCAACTCGTCCCACTCAAAAGCTATTTGTTTAAACGAACTGGAAATATTTTTTAATGCTAATACACACGTTAAGAAAATATGACGTGGACATGGATTATAAAAAAGTGTATGGGGTACTTCAGACCTAGCTTAAAAACGGGAAAAATTACATTTTTTAAAACTTTGACAATTTTTTTCTCAAAAAATATGGGTGTAGCAGAAAAATTACTAGGGACCTTTTCAACTAAAAACATGCTCGAATAGTTGAAAAAATTTTGTTTTGGTAAAAAATAGAATTTCTCATTAATTGTTAGATAAATGCTAATATTAAAAAATCGACCGCTCGAGCGAAGATTCAGCCAACAAATTTGGAATCAGCAGGTCAAAATACGTTTAAAAAAAACCTTGGTGACTCCGTCCAAATTGAAAAGCCAAGCGACTGTACCTGGCTCCCGGACTACTATTCCAGTTGAATCTTCATCATTATAGTTCAAACTTAATGGTTCGGGTTAGGGCTTAAGACGATCTGAGGGTATTGCGGTCTGCTTGATCCCTCGGCGACCCTTTTCTATTGTTCAGTGCTGGATTCGGTCTCGAAGCTGGACGGCTCTCAACTGGCGGCTACTGCATTATCTTACAGGGGACATTTAAGCGGAATATAGCGTATGAACTCTGTTGCGCGTTACCATCGATGTCAAGTCGAAGGCGCGTACAGGGGAAGAAATGCACTTTTTTCGTTCAAAAATATGCAGTCCCTTCAAGTTTGGTTCGATTTTGAATTTTTCTATTTTAAATTAACGTACATTGAGTTCTAAAGAGGTTGGCGCTTCGAAGTTTTGTCTCTTCTATTTTTTCATCAATAATTTTGTCACTCAAAGTATGGAGAAACAGAAATTTTGTACACAACAATCTGTCGAAGGAAACTCAAGCCCCCAAGTCAAGGCTAAGGCAAGGCCTTGCTTTTCGAGGCCTTCAAATTTGGCCGCCTTGCTTTGCCTCGAAATGCGAAGCCTCGCGCTCTCCTTCCTTGCGTTCCTTGACTTTTCCTTTCCCATTTCTCGTCTCAAACGGCAATACTAGCTATTTGGTTAAAAGAGGGGGTGGGGGTGAGGTTGGGTAAATTTATCAAATCTGATTTATGAAATTTAGTCTACTTTTCAGTTACGGGAGAAACTATTAAATTGCGAAGAGTGAAGCGACAATAGAAATATTATTTAAACGTTATTATTAAACTAGTGGTAAAATAGTAGATTTTATAATGAGAAATACTTTTGTATGGTATGACTGTTACTGGCTCAAGTTTTCATCGAATTTTAACAACGTCATAAAACTTCCGGCTACACAATTTTGCTATAGTTTACTGGATCGGAAAACCGACATATCGGCTCGCTTTGTTAAATGAACGTTTCAAGAGTGATTTCAACTCTCAAATCCCAGCCGCCTGAAGGTTAAATTATCAAGTCTCGAATGTGTTCTAGAACAATTTGAACATCTGGAAGTCATCCTATAGCTGATAAAGTAAAAATTGTTGTTTGTTCATTCAAGCTGAGTTTATATCCTCCTTCTGCGCCTGCTCTTCTTCCTCCTTAGCCTCCTCCTCCTCCTCATCCTCATCCTCCCATTGTAAAGGGTTGGACAAGGTGGAGGAGAAGATTGAGGAAGTGGACGAAGAAAAGGAGGAGGTTGTGAAGGGGGTCGAGGTTAAGATGAGGAGGAGAAGGAGGATATAAACTCAGCTGTCATGAACGATCAGCCTTTTTTTACTTTTTCAGCGACATGATGACTTCCAGATGTTTAAATTGTTCCAAAAATTATTCAAGATCTGATCATTCAAAAAGACATGAGAAATACTCTTGCTTAGCCTCAGAAGTTTAAAGATGAAGTGGAACCGCTGGCAAAGAAGCAAAACGTAGAGACAAAAGAAGTATGCTAATCAGGATGAAGATGATGCTGAAAGTGAATTTTTCTCGAAATATAAAATAAAAGCAAAAACAGAAGGCAACATGTTAGATTACTGGGAAGATCCCAATGATTTTACAGATCGATTGCGCTTCCTTTTACAACATCAATTAGTTGGGAACATACAGAATGTACAAGAAATTATTTCAATTGTTAATAAAATGTAAGAGAAATTAAGAATATTAAATAATATTTTTAGTTTAGCAACTAGTTTACGTACTTAAGTTAACATTCTGAAACTATTTATTCAAGAATTCATTCTAGTTTTTAGTTTGATTTATAGAGATAAAAATTTTTTTTTCTATATATTTAATCTACTTATTTTAAGTATATAATGCATTGGGATATTATGTCTGCTGGGTCAGCTTACATCTGGCAGCTAAATCAGTTTGAGAGAATGTTCTGCATTATACTTTTTCCAGTTAGAATTTAAGCAAATGATTTTTTATTTAAAGCAATTCACTTGAAAGTGTGATTTTTCAGGCTGCGTTCAATAAAAAACGACATTTTTTCTTTTTCTTTGTTATTTATTTTCAACTCTTATGTTTACAATGTATATATTTTACAATCTAAAAATATATTTCACTGCATACCATACATACTGAGTAAAAACTCCTTCCCTGCTTACATGAAATTCGTATCACTCATACGCACAATATACTTTTATCACTTCACTATTTCAACTGTTTTTTCTTCATTTCAATAACACTCGGACTTCACCTCAGCGGTCCGGGGTTTGATCCCTGAGCCGGTACCTGTAGAAGTTTTTCAATGTACCTTGACTGAGGTTCTGGTGGTTCAAAACATACCTTAAGCCGTAGGTCCCCCTATCGCGTACTTGACTGTAAAGCTGTGCGTCAATGGTGGGGTAAAAAACCAGGCTTTGTCCAATATGTCAGGGTATTCTGCTTTCATCATATCACTTGATTGAATGATAAAAATGCGTCCGTGACTGATGATATATACCGGGACAGCCTCGTGCAAAAAATATTCCCAGAATATAAAAATCGAACTCTAACCAAAAATGTCTCCGACATGTTGAGCAGTAACCATCTCAAGCCTGTAACATTTTAATTTTGATAATAATAATAATCTCTAATCTTAATTTTGTATATAAATACTATACACATAGAAATAATTCGTCATACCAAATTGGTGCAATTTTTTCTGTTCTATTGTGCATTCTTCTTTTCAGACTTTTCATTCCGTATTTGGTATGTATTTGATTTAGCTCTCAATCAAACAAATTCTGTTGAAATTTTTCCACTACACGAATTTTCCATTAGTTCTAATACTTTTTCATTTTTAACGGCATTCTATAAATATTATCCTGGAGGTTTATTCGATGCATCAAATTGACGAATATCCCGTTCAATGAAATCATAAAATGTTCGGTCGGTAAGATAATAGATCAAACTACCAGTGTCGGTATATAAGAATTTTTCACGATTCGCAAAGTTTGGCAAAATTTAGTTGTGATCAAAGTCACAGGTAATAAGCTTTGAGAGATCGAGAACAGCAAATCTCACATAAATTGGTTTATTGAATTTAACTCCGAGTCTTTTTTATTCGATAATCACCATATCTTTTTCGAATATGGATGTAGAAATTTTTTTCGAAATCGTTGCTAGATATTTTTCGTTTTTCTGTATTTCAGTCAATACACAGTTTATTAGCCAGGGCTTTTGCTGAAACTTTAGAATTCTGTGAATTTCGGATACCTTTAGACTGCACCATACTGATTACTAATATCAAAATATGGGATATAAGATTTAGGTTCGCTTGGATTAAAATCTGATTCCATAAATCGGTTATTCGCTTTGGTATATCCATTTTAACATGTGATACACCATCAAGAATACTTCTCTCAATGAGAAAAATTATTTCAGGCTCAGGTAATAGTTGAAGTTGCATTCCGGCACATGTGAGACGCTCCCAATTGTACAAGTCGAGTTCTGGCGGTATAACTGTGCACATCTCAATTAATAAAATCAGATTTTCAGCTTACAAGTTGACGTGTACAGATAGTACCATCCCAACTGCTCACGACACACTTAATAAGATAAGATGCTTAACAAGTCCGCCTGAAAATATAAGATATTTCCAACTGTGCACGTATCCATTTATACCCAGCGGACATGTTTTCTAAATGTTACCGAAGAAGAAGGTCACACTGTTCTGTAATGCTGTTACTCTGAGGATATATAACAGTTTTGAAATTTTGCAATATAACTCATATAGAACAGAGTAATAGAACTTCTGCATTACTAGCATGTTATACGTGTTACAGGAACTGTCCATAAAGGTCACACTGTTCTATATCACTGGTAATATGCTAAGCATACATAATAGTTCTGAACGGGTTTAAAAGTGCGACTTTACTCGTATATTTACTACCCTACAACAGAAATACATAGATGAGCAACATTTTTTCAAAAAATGAGTTTTTTATATCAGTGAAATCGTGAGAGTGAGCCGCGTCTGACTATAACGATTAAAATTATACTTCTTAATTATTTACGAGTATAAGGAAAAATGACTGTTTAAATTCTGGATATTTAGAAAATTAACCAAATGCAATAGAAAATTGTATGGAAATTACTTTGCGGTGCCGAAAATGTGTAAGACAAATCAAATATCTCACGGAATTCAAGGGAACAATATAAGCAAAGTACTTTGCGGATTTTTGGTCCGGCAAAATAGGTCGACCACGCTGCTTGGTACAAAATTAAAACTCCACATGTGCCAGCATGAGCCAGTATGTTCTCGACGTAAAGTCTCAAGCTGTAAATGTGTTGACTAGAGCAAATATTTGAAAGCAAAGAAATCCCAAAGCGCCATCGGTTAAATTCGTCAAAAGAATTCTTTGACGTTAATGAGATTTATCAAATTGGGACTCAGATTAATAAATCAATAAAATCAGTTAGTCAAAATTATGTGATAATTACGTGATTCTTTTTAGTTCACTATATATTAATTTAACATGATCTGGTCAATATGTTATCTTTTGGTGTGAGCAGTTTATTTATGCATAAATAGCCGTTTTAATTTCATCATAGATGTGACAGATGGTTTAAAAATAGGATTGAATTTTGGTTTGTTATTTGATTTTTAACAAAATATTTTTTTTTATTTTTGTCCGAAAATTTTATTTTTTTGTTTTTTTTTTTCAGATTACAATAGGATTTTTGGTTTCCTTTTATTCTTTGTGGTCCAAATTTGGTCGTTGGATTCTTGTTTTGTTAAAGAGGATTGTGCATCAATTTTATTATTGGACGTTAAATGGGATTTTTAATTTGGATTTTGGTCTAATTTAAATTTCGTAAATTTAGAAAATACATCTTTGCAGCATGAAACAAATTTTTTTGATGGGCATAACTTTAAGTCATCCGTCTATTTTTACAGCACTGCAATACTGATCATAAACACATTCGTTATGTATTACATTGTATTCATGTAATATTATAATAATTACGAATGATATTCAAACGTGTCTAAGAAGAGATATTTAGTAACACTTTAAATGATCTAAATAGGGACTCCACATATTGCTTGATGCCCTAGGCTACTCCTACGTCTCAAAGTGTCATGAAAGAGGGGCGGAGGGTCCCAAAAGTTTTGTAGCCAAGAAACGTTTCTCTGAAAGAAATAAAATTTGAATTTATGTCAATACATTACAAACTAATATTATCGACATAACCAAATTTAGTACTTTATAGAGCTACCGTTCAATTCAATCTTTAAATTGTATCTATGTTATTAAATGGAAAAAATGTCTAAGATATATAATTAAAAGTATTCTCACACTAGCATGAATCACTTTTAACTTATTGATCATTGTTTGATTCAAGAATATATATTAAATAGTGGGGTCAGCTTCTGTGTTAGAGAAGAATTTGAGGGGGAGGGGTCACTGAAATGTCACAAGAGGGACGGCTGGGTGAAAAATCACTTCACACACTGTAAAACGAACTTCTACAAACTTTATGGTTCAGCTAATTAGAAAATGAATATTTCCTTTTCCAAGTTGGGTCACGAGAAATGAGAACGTTGTGAGGAATTCTAGTAAGTGCATCATCCTAATGTTAGAAAAGAAAATTTAAATGCCGATTGTAATGACCGTCGGGAATGGTAATTTACAAAAAGTGATCATGCTGCGATATATGCCTGGACTGCGTTTGATGTTATTTTGGGAATTATCGACATCTTTGTACTGCTATGTTATATGTTTCTAAACTCTTAAATAATTGAACAGCTTCACAAAAAAAATTCTTAATTCTATGATGGTCTTGTTTTTATTTTTGCCTTAAATTAAGCTGATATCTAAAGTTTTACAATAATTGTGTCTTAAAAAGAGCCATAAAAGGTCTTCAATTTAAAATAAAACACAAGTATGGCTAAAACTTCGTCTTTTGTACTAAATACAAGCCCCACTTGGTCTTCGACTTGAGGCAGTAAGATTTGGGCGCTAAAGAAAGAGGTAATGAAGCTTGCTTTAGCCCTCATGGTCTAGCCTTTAGACCTGTGAACAGTTAAGGCTAATTTCAAAGAATTCCGACGTCACATCAGCTGCGCGAGCCGAGCGAGACGCGTCGTATAGTCTTCGCACCTATCTGTTTCTTAATTTTATGGGTAGATACTCTGTTCACCGTGTGAATAACTAGATCATGAAATAACCCAGAGACGTACATGTTTACGTACTTGGGCGCAGATACTATCAAAAAAGGACCTGTCTGGATGAAAGAGCCCAATATTGGAGCAGGCACTCCATTTTTTATGACGTTCAGCGAGCGTGAGTGTCAAATTTCGGAGAAAGGAT
>NC_046663.1:65230412-65231429 GCF_010883055.1 Belonocnema kinseyi | reverse complement strand
CCCAACTTGGGAAAGGAAATATTCATTTTCTAATTAGCTGAACCATAAAGTTTGTAGAAGTTCGTTTTACAGTGTGTGAAGTGATTTTTCACCCAGCCGTCCGTCTTGTGACATTTCAGTGACCCCTCCCCCTCAAATTCTTCTCTAACACAGAAGCTGACCCCACTATTTAATATATATTCTTGAATAAAACAATGATTAATAAGTTAAAAGTGATTCATGCTAGTGTGCGAATACTTTTAATTATATATCTTAGACATTTTTTCCATTTAATAACATAGATACAATTTAAAGATTGAATTGCACGGTAGCTCTATAAACTACTAAATTTGGTTATGTCGATAATATTAGTTTGTAATGTATTGACATAAATTCAAATTTTATTTCTTTCAGAGAAACGTTTCTTGGCTACAAAACTTTTGGGACCCTCCGCCCCTCTTTCATGACACTTTGAGACGTAGGAGTAGCCTAGGGCATCAAGCAATATGTGAAGTCCCTATTTAGATCATTTAAAGTGTTACTAAATATCTCTTCTTAGACACGTTTGAATATCATTCGTAATTATTATAATATTATATGAATACAATGTAATACATGACGAATGTGTTTATGATCAGTATTGCAGTGTTGTAAAAATAGACCGATGACTTAAAGTTATGCCCATCAAAAAAATTTGTTTCATGCTGCAAAGATGTATTTTCTAAATTTACGAAATTTAAATTAGACCAAAATCCAAATTAAAAATCCCATTTAACGTCCAATAATAAAATTGATGCATAATCCTCTTTAACAAAACAAGAATCCAACGACCAAATCTGAAAAAAAAATAAAAAAATAAAATTTTCGGACAAAAATAAAAAAAAAATATTTTGTTAAAAATCAAATAACAAACCAAAATTCAATCCTATTCTTAAACCATCTGTCACATCTATGATAAAATTAAAACGGCTATTTATGCATAAATAAACTGCTCACACCAAAAGATAACATATTGACCAGATCATGTTAAATTAATAT
>NC_046663.1:65228609-65230312 GCF_010883055.1 Belonocnema kinseyi | reverse complement strand
GGAACCGCTGGCAAAGAAGCAAAACGTAGAGACAAAAGAAGTATGCTAATCAGGACGAAGATAATGCTGAAAGTGAATTTTTCTCGAAATATAAAATAAAAGCAAAAACAGTAGGCAACATGTTAGATTATTGGGAAGATCCCAATGATTTTACAGATCGATGATTTTTCAGGCTGTGTTCAATAAAAAACGACATTTTTTTTCTTTGTTATTTATTTTCAACTCTTATGTTTACAATGTATATATTTTACAATCTAAAAATATATTTCACTGCATACCATACATACTAATTAAAAACTCCTTCCCTGCTTACATGAAATTCGTATCACTCATACGCACAATATACTTTTATCACTTCACTGACTATTTCAACTGTTTTTTCTTCATTTCAATAACACTCGGACTTCACTTCAGAGGTCCGGGGTTTGATCCCTGAGCCGGTACCTCTAGAAGTTTTTCAATGTACCTTAACTGAGGTTCTGGTGGTTCGAAACCGACCTTAAGCTGTAGGTCCCCCCATCGTGTACTTGACTGCAACCCAGTCCGTCAATGATGGGGTAAAAACCAGGCTTTGTGCAATATATCTGAGCAGACTGCTCTCATCAGATCACTTGATTGCATTATAAAAATGCGTCCGTGACTGATGATATATGCCGTGACAGTCCCGTGCAAAAATATCAAATAAAAATCCAACTCTAACCAAAGATGCCTTCGACATAGTGAGCAGTATAAGTCTGTGACAACATTTCAACACAGAAATGTTTTTTAATAATAATAAAAGAGGATCGATAGTTTAGTTGGTTTGATGCTCGTACTTCACCTCAGAGGTTTAATGTACGAACCCTCAGCCGGTATCTCTAAAAAATTTGCTATGTATCTTTACCGAGATTCTGGTGGTTCAAAACATACCTTAAGCCGTAGGTCCCCCTATCGCGTACTTGACTGTAAAGCTGTGTGTCAATGGTGGGGTAAAAAACCAGGCTTTGTCCAATATGTCAGGGTATTCTGCTTTCATCATATCACTTGATTGAATGATAAAAATGCGTCCGTGACTGATGATATATACCGGGACAGCATCGTGCAAAAAATATTCCCAGAATATAAAAATCGAACTCTAACCAAAAATGTCTCCGACATGTTGGGCAGTAACCATCTCAAGCCTGTAACATTTTAATTTTGATAATAATAATAATCTCTAATCTGAGTTTAGTATATAAATACTATACACATAGAAATAATTCGTCATACCAAATTAGTGCAATTTTTTCTGTTTTATTGTGCATTCTTCTTTTCAGACTTTTCATTCCATATTTGGTATGTATTTGATTTAGCTCTCAATCAAAGAAATTCTGTTGTAATTTTTCCACTACACGAATCTTCCATTAGTTCTAATACTTTTTCATTTTTAGCGGCATTCTATAAATATTATCCTGGAGGTTTATTCGATGCATCAAATTGACGAATATCCCGTTTAATGAAATCATAAAATGTTCGGTCGGTAAAATGATAGATCAAACTACCAGTGTCGGTATATTATAATTTTTCACGATTCGCAAAGTTTGGCAAAATTTAGTTGTGATCAAAGTCACAGGTAATAAGCTTTGAGAGATCGAGAACAGCAAATCCCACATAAATTGGTTTATTGAATTTAACTCCGAGTCTTTTTTATTCGATAATGACCATATCTTTTTCGAATATGGATG
>NC_046663.1:65227497-65228509 GCF_010883055.1 Belonocnema kinseyi | reverse complement strand
ATATTAATTTAACATGATCTGGTCAATATGTTATCTTTTGGTGTGAGCAGTTTATTTATGCATAAATAGCCGTTTTAATTTTATCATAGATGTGACAGATGGCTTAAGAATAGGATTGAATTTTGGTTTGTTATTTGATTTTTAACAAAATATTTTTTTTTTATTTTTGTCCGAAAATTTTATTTTTTTGTTTTTTTTTCAGATTACAATAGGATTTTTGGTTTCCTTTTATTCTTTGTGGTCCAAATTTGGTCGTTGGATTCTTGTTTTGTTAAAGAGGATTATGCATCAATTTTATTATTGGACGTTAAATGGAATTTTTAATTTGGATTTTGGTCTAATTTAAATTTCGTAAATTTAGAAAATACATCTTTGCAGCATGAAACAAATTTGTTTGATGGGCATAACTTTAAGTCATCGTTCTATTTTTACAACACTGCAATACTGATCATAAACACATTCGTTATGTATTACATTGTATTCATATAATATTATAATAATTACGAATGATATTCAAACGTGTCTAAGAAGAGATATTTAGTAACACTTTAAATGATCTAAATAGGGACTCCACATATTCCTTGATGCCCTAGGCTACTCCTACGTCTCAAAGTGTCATGAAAGAGGGGCGGAGGGTCCCAAAAGTTTTGTAGCCAAGAAACGTTTCTCTGAAAGAAATAAAATTTGAATTTATGTCAATACATTGCAAACTAATATTATCGACATAACCAAATGTAGTAGTTTATAGAGCTATCGTTCAATTCAATCTTTAAATTGTATCTATGTTATTAAATGGAAAAAATGTCTAAGATATATAATTAAAAGTATTCGCACACTAGCATGAATCACTTTTAACTTATTAATCATTGTTTTATTCAAGAATATATATTAAATAGTGGGGTCAACTTCGGTGTTAGAGAAGAATTTGAGGGGGAGGGGTCACTGAAATGTCACAAGAGGGACGGCTGGGTGAAAAATCACTTCACACACTGTAAAACGAACTTCTACAAAC
>NC_046663.1:65222780-65227397 GCF_010883055.1 Belonocnema kinseyi | reverse complement strand
AAAAAAAATTAATTTGTAAAAGGTCGTTCAACCTTGAAACAATCAGAGTAGTCGAATGAAAACAAAAAATACAAATTTTAAACAAACTAATTGAGTCCTCAACAAAGGAGCTTTAACAAAAGATAATTCACAACTACCAAATTACAGTTGCAGATGTATATATGCATATATTATAGAGCGAAAGCTCTAGAACGAACAAAGAAAAAAGAAAAATATCTACAATATTCTTGAGTTTTCCACCCAGAAAGGCAAGTTTTAAAAAGCAGTTGAATTTTCAACTTAAAGGGATACATTTTCATTGTGTTCATGTTCCGTAAGAAAATCAAGTTTCTACCCAAAGAGATGAGTTTTTGACCAAGAAACAATTCTAGTCAAGATAGAAAAAAAATCAACTAAATTGTTGAACATTTTCAACAACAAATTTTGAAACAACTGTTACATTATAGTTTGAAAATCAAGTAATTGGTTCAAATTTCTACTTTTTTGTAGAACATTAATCTTATTGGTTACAAATTAATCTTTTGGACATAGAATTTTTTTATAACGAAAAAATAGTTTTCTTAAAATTTAATCTAAAAACAACAAAATTTCCTTCCTGATCGATTCAAAGACTTGAATTACACAATCTGCCTAATGGTAAATGGATTCAATCTCCTTTGAAATAATTTTTAAAACACTTTTTTTGTTGAGAATTGATATTTTTAACAGAAAATTAAACTATGACATTTTTGGTGAAAAAGTATTTTTTTAAATTAAAGTTTAATCTTTTTAGTTAAAAATCTAACTAATTGTTTAAAAATTTATGGATTTTGTTAAAAATTCGTCTTTTTTAGTATAAAATTATTCTTTTGGTTAAAATCGGATTCATATTTTTTAATTGCAATCTGTTTTGGTAGAGAACTCAGCTTTTTTTTAAATTGCACTACTTTACGTCGAAAATTATTTTTTTAACTAAAAACTGAACTATTTAATTTTTCGTTGAATATTAAGTTCATAATTGAGGTTTCATCTGTTTGGGTTCAAAACGAAGCTTTTTGATTGGAAATTCAACTATTTTCTTCAAATTTCTTTTTTCTTATCAATTTCTATGATGATAAAATCTACTTATATTACTTTTGGTTAAAAAATGATATTTTTTTAGATAAAAATCATATATTTATTTGAAACTTTCTAGATTTTGCAGAAAATTCATAATTTTTTGTAGAAACGTAATATTATTAGTTGAAAATTAATATTTTTCATTAAGGATTGATTTATTTTAAAAAAATCCTTTTCAGTTTACCAAAAACAAATTTCTTCAAAAGAAATTTCGATTCTATTATTTTTGGTTGAAAATTGATATTTTAAAATGAAAATTGACCTTTTGTAATTAATAATTGAATTTTTTTAATTTTTATGTTTTGCTAGAAAATTATTCCTTTTGGTTTAAAATCGAGCTTTTTCGTTAAAGATTGAGCTATTTGGAAATAAACTTATCTGTTTTGATGTAGTATTTAGAAATTCAGAATTTTCTTGAAAATTCGTTATTTTCGGTAGAAAAATAAACTTCCTAATTGAAATTTCATCTATGTTTCGAGGATTCTCTCATTACATGAAAATGAAGAAGAATGAGAAAAGTCGATTACACCATTTTTTATAGAAAAATTATATTAAAAAATAATTGATCTTTTTTTGTAAAAAATATAATTTTTTGTAACCGTCTTTTTAAACAGGCAAATTAATCTTCGCGGTTGAAAATTCGTCTTCTTCATTGAGGGTTTAATTATTATTTTTTTGAAAATTCCTTCAGAGTTAGTCAAAAATTAATTTATGTGAAAAAATCATTTGTAAACAACTTTTTCGATTGAAAATGGTTTCATTAAATAAAAAATTGATGACAAAACTTTTTCGATTATATTGGTATTGTTTTCTCATCAATTGCACTTCTTTAAAATAAAATAATGTTTTAAGATTACTGCAAGATTTATAAATAGTTCTTAATACAATTAAACAAAATTTAAATTTTAAAATAAGTGATTTTCATTTATTATTAGTTCACAACTAAGATATTGATAAAAAAATACCTCTTCCAATTGTAAAACTGCGTACTCACAAGATATTGTGTACTTTTCATAGACTTAATAAAATTCTCTGATATAGGCCACCATTGTGTATACTGTTTGGTGTCAAATTCATCTGTTTTACATAAAATTTGAAATAATCTGTAGGAAATTTAATTTTTTTGATTGAATATTAACTTTTATTAACTAAAAACTGCATTATTCTATTTTTGTTCAAAATTTGATATTTTTTATTGAACCTTGATCTTTTTTAGTTGAAAATGGAATTATTTGTTTGAAAATTTATGTATTTTGTTGAAAATGTGTATTTTTTGTTAGAAATATAAAACTACTTCCTTAAAAATTCATCTTTTTAATTGAGAATTCAACTATTTTGTTGAAAGTTTCTTTAAAGTTAGTCCAAAATTAATTTATGTAAGATAAAATTGGATTATATCATTTTTGGTAGAGAATTGATATTTGAAGTTAAAAATTGATCTTTTGTAGTTAAAAATTCAACCCTTTGGTTTGAAAATTCAAGTACTTAGATGAAAATGCGTTATTTCGGTAGCAAATTAGTCCTCTCGTTTGAAAATTCATCTTTGTGATTGAGAACAAAACTATTGAGTTGCACGTACCTTTTTTTTGTTAAAAATTAAATTCTCTAACTGAAAATTTAACTATCCCGCTTTTGATGGAACACTGAAATTTGGAATTAAAAATGGATATCTTTGGTTTGAAAATTCAATTATTTGTTTCAAACATCGCCTTTTATATATAAAATTAATCTTCTTGGTTGAAAGTACGTCTGTTTTCTTGAAAGTTCAACTATGTATGTATCATCAAATGCATCTATTTTAGTAAAATTTCAATTAATTTGTTGAAATTAATTGTTTGATGTTAAATATTAATTCTTTTAACTAAGAAGAAATTATCCTATTTCTGATTTTATGTATTTATATTTTTAATTAAAAATTTATCTTCTTTAGTTGAAAACTTCACTATTTGTTTGAAAACTGATCTTTTTGATAAGGGTTCAACTATTTTGTTAAAAATTGATTAAAAATTCAGCTGCACAATTTCAGGATGAAAAATTATATTTTTAATTAAAAATTAATTTTTTCACTAGAAAATTTGTTTTTCTGGTAGAAAATTATTTTTCTTTGTTAAAATCTTATCCTGTCTATTTAGGATTGAACTATTTTCTTGATTTTTTTTTAATTAATGTCTAAGGAAAATTTTAATTATATCACTGTTGGTTGAAAACTATTCGTTTTTTTTTTAGAGAATTAATGTTATGGTTAAAAAATTAGTCTCTTTTTTATTTTTCTTAGCATAGGTGTTCAAATTCAATTATTTTGTCTTAGATTGGAAAAAATGTCTTGCATAATTTACTATAAAACAATTTTAATCGCTGAGAGATTCTGCTAAATAATGTGTAGAACCTGCTTGATTTTAATTGAATTCTATTTTATTTTAAATACTTTTGATAATATTGTTCTTGCATTAAAAATTAATTAAGTTGAAAATTCTATTATTTATTTAAAACAATTTTTTTAAATAGAAAATTAATCTTTGTGTTGGAAATATCATCTTTTTTGTTAAAACTTTTACTATTTGGTGTCAAGTTCATCTTTTTTAATTAAAATTTGAAATAGTCTGTAAAAAATTTCATTTTTTTGATCGAATATTAACTTTTATAAACTACAAACTGAATTATTCTACTTTTGTTTAAAATTTGATACTTTTTTGTTGAAACTTCATCTTTTTAGTTAAAAATTATTTCATGGGTGAAAAATTAATATGTTTGTTTATTATTCTTAACATAGATGCCCAAAATCGACTTTTTTTTGTCTCAGATCGGAAAAAAACGTCTTGCGTACTTTACTATAAAAGAATTTTAATCGCTGAGGGATTCTGCTAAATAGTGTGTAGAACCTGCCTGGTTATAAGTAAATTCTATTTTATTTTAAATTCTTTTATAATATTGTTCATGCATTAAAAATTAAATTAGTTTATAATTTTATGATTTGTTTAAAAAAATTTTCTTCAAATAAAAATTAATCGTTGTGATTAAGAATTCATCTTTTTTGTCAACACTTTTACTATTTGCTGTCAAGTTCACCTGTTTTAATTAAAATTTTTAATAACCTGTAGGAAATTTCATTTTTTGGATTGAATATTAACTTTTATAAACTAAAAATTAAATTATTCTATTTTTGTTTAAAATTTGATATTTTCAATTGTAACTTCATCTTTTTTGTTAAAAATTATTTTATGGTTAAAGAATTAATCTGTTTTTTATTATTCTTAACATAGATGTCCAAATTCCATTTTTTTGTCTTATATCAGAAAAAAGCGTTTTGCATAATTTACTATAAAAAAATGTTAATCGCTGAAAGATTCTGCTATATAATGTGTAGAACTTGCCTGAATTTAAGTGAATTCTACCTTATTTTGAATACTTTGTATATTATTATACTTGGATTGAAAATTAATTCAGTTGAAAATTCTATTATTTGTTAAAAAAGATTTTTTAAAATAGAAAATTAAACTTTGTGATTGAAATTTCATCTTT
>NC_046663.1:65220804-65222680 GCF_010883055.1 Belonocnema kinseyi | reverse complement strand
TATGGTGGGGGTAAATTTCATCCACGATCTGGCACCTGGCGGGGGACGATTCCCCTCGTGCGGCATCGTTGCGGCGTTTCAGGTCTGTGAGCTCTGAGAAGAAACTGACAAAGTGACATTTTTAGGTGAATAATTGTATTGGAATAAAAAAATTTTAGAAAAAAAACTAAGTTTTAAACAAAATAGTTCAATTTTCAACTAAACATTTGAAACTTGAAAACAAAATTAATTTTTAACAAAGTGGTTCAACTTCTATCCAAGTAGTTGAATTTTCATTGTGCAAAAATTAATTTTCAGCTAAATATGAAATAGTTCAATTTTCAAATAAAAAATTAATTTTAAACTAATAACATAACACACTGAACCCTAGATATCGGACCCCTGATAAAGTTCTTCCGAACATTGACGCCACACCGAAAATAGGAGTAAAAAGAGTTGCGATGGGTGTGCCGCACTCTATCTGGGTAATTCCCCACCAAGGCCAGTCCCAAAATCGACCCAATATCAAAGTTTCAGTGTAGTTGATATTTCAAACACAAATGATGACTCTAATTGAGCTTACTCTGGCGATTTCTTTATTTTCACTGGCCTATAAAATAATACAATCTTTTGGAAAGTTTTTAATATACAATCTTTTATATACTGAATAAAAAAATTTTAATTGAAAAAATTAAATTATCTAACTTATTATCATAGATAATTATTTAAAAAGCAAATTCCTGACTTTTACAAGATTTTTGTCTAAGTCACTGAATCTAACCAGCCAACAAAATCCATTCGTTTTTCCGATTTACAGGTTTTAGCTAACCTGGAGTAAGCTCGCATACACTTAGGTACATGAATAGATCGAAAAGCAGTAGAAAAAATTAAGTCTGGTGGAGCCTGCCCATACCTGAAAATGAAACAAAAAGTTTGCCGACCACTGCTCTAAGGCTAGGCTGTTTTGGAACAAATTGTCATATTTGGGCCACTGTTCGGGTCTTCGGGGCGTGGCGCGGTCAAGCAATTTCATTCAGCACCTAGAATCCTAAAACCTAATCCGCTTCAAGAAGACGACTGAAAATTCTACAAAAATAAAAGATTCCAAATAGAAAATGTAGTAATTAGAAAATTGCAGTATCAGATATTTTGTTATTTCAGAAATTATATCACGTAAATTTTATATTGTGCTTCTTTTTCAAATTCAGTAATATCGTAATCTGTATAGGAAGTTTTATTATTTAGGAATGTTTAAATTGGAGAATTTTAAATTGTCGTCAATTTTCTAATTCCTGGAATTCAAAATTTTTTTTTAATTAACAAAAGTTCAAACTTTGCATTATTTTTCGAGTGTTTTGGTAGAAAAAAAAACTCTTTTTTACCGAAATCTATTGAAAGATAAATTGATTAATAATCACTTTTATTTTATTGATATTAAAACTGTAGTTTCAAATATAATTTAATTGCGAGAGAAGCCCGCCAAATAAAAAGTATATCAATCAACATTAAATAAACAAAAGTGCAAATTTTGCATTATTTTTCGAGTGTTTTGGTAGAAAAAAACACTTTTTTACCGAAATCTACGGAAAGATAAATTGATTAATAATCACTTTTATTTTATTGATATTAAAACTGTAGTTTCGAATATAATTTAATTGCGAGAGAAGCCCACCAAATAGAAAAGTATATCAATCAACATTAAATAAACAAAAGTGCAAATTTTTCATTGTTTTTCTAGTGTTTGGGTAGAAAAAAAACTTTTTTTTACCGAAATCTACCAAGAGATAAATTGCTTAATAATCACTTCTCTTTTATTTAAATACTAAAAGTGTAATTTCGGATATAATTTGATTTCGAAAGAAGCCCGCCTTATCAATATATGTAGCAGTAAACATTA
>NC_046663.1:65219663-65220704 GCF_010883055.1 Belonocnema kinseyi | reverse complement strand
GATTCCAAGGAATTTTCAATTGATCACAGTAATTTAGAATGATATTTTAAAGGATTTGATGTATATTTTAGAATATTTTAATAGATTTCAAGTAATTTTCAAGTTATTTTAATAATTTAGTGTGAGATTTTAAAGGAATTGAAATATTTCAGGGTATTTATTGAATTGTAAGATATTTTCAAGAGCTTTAAAATTTTTTTAAAGATTTTAAAAGGTTTTTAAGGATTTTTAATATCTGAGGATGTATTGGAAGATCTTAAGGAATTTTCAACTTATTTTTATAATTTAAAGGAATTTCAAAGAATTTTAACAACTTTAGCAGGGTTATGTAAAAAAATTCCAAAGTACTTTAGAAATCTTTAAAAGATGCCAAGGTCTTTCAAAATATTTTGAAGGTTTCGAAATATTTGAGAGTATTTTAAAACGTTCCGAGGAATTTTCAATTTTTGATAGTAATTTAATATGAGATTTTAAAGGATTTGATATATATTACGATATTTTAATAGATTCCAAGGCATTTTCAATTGATTTCAATAATTCAGTATGAGATTTTAAAGGATTTGAAAGCTTTTAAGGTATTTTTAAACTTGTAAGGAATTTTCAAGAGCTTTCAAAAATTTTAAGCGGTTTTAAAGGATTCAAAATTTTTCAGGATATTTTAAAACATTCCAACGAATTTTCAATTAATTTCAATAATTTCGAGCGATTTCAAAGAATTTTAACATTTTTTTTCTCATATTTTTTTTTGGTTGTTGATTCAATAATTAGTTGAATAAATTTTTTTTCTGAAAATGTAACTATTTTGTAGAAAATTTATTTTCTTTTTGGTTAAAAATTAATTTTTTTAAACAGAAATTTAACTATTCTATGTTTAAATGAAAAGTGATCGTTTTTAGTTATAATTTTTTGTATTTTATTGAATATTCTTCTTTCTTGGTGGAAAAGTAATCTTTGTTGTCGAAAATTTAACTATGATTAAACATTAATTTTTTGCTCAGAAAATTAGTCTTCATGGAAAATAAATTTCTTTTGTGCAAAGTT
>NC_046663.1:65218203-65219563 GCF_010883055.1 Belonocnema kinseyi | reverse complement strand
TTTAAGTTTTTGGTTGAAAATTGATCTACTTACTTAAAAGTTTAACTATTTTGTTAAAATGTTAGGTGTTTTGATGAAAATGTAACTATTTGGGTTAAAATTTATTAATTTTTTTGAACTGAAAATTAAACTTTTTCATTTTCAGTGTAAACGGTTTTGTTCAAAATTTGGCTTTTTGATGAAAGATTTGCATTTGACACCGAATAGTTTAACTTCTAACCAAATAGTTCAATTTTCAACCTACAAATATAAATTTTAAACTGAATGACCAAATTTCCAAACGAAAAAGATTAATCTTTAACCAAAAAGAGTTGCATAACAAAAAAGAATTCTCAATGAAAACGCTGTTGAATTTTCGGACCCGCATGTAAATTTTCAACAAAGTAGTTGACTTTTTAACCTGCAAATATGAATTTTAGATAGAAAATATAATATTTGATATTTGAACGAAAGCAGATGCTGCCAAGAGATGCTTTGTAAAATAATGAAACGATTTTTCAATCATAAAGATTCATTTTCTATAAGAAATTCAAATTTAAACCAAAAGGAGCAAAGTTACTTTATTATACAGACAATTAGTTTATTTCCGAAAAAAGGAATTTAAAAAAAAATAGTAAATTTTTTAACCAGAGATGAATTTTTAACTAAAATTATGAATTGGTCAACTGGAAAGACGAATTTTCAACAAATAAAGAATTTCCAGTTAGGAAATAAAAAAATTTGTCCCACTTCTTAAACTTTTAAGTCAAAAGACTATTTTTCTGTAAAACAGTTATAACGCCTTGAACCTCCATCTACCACCATCAACCAAATTTTTTACAACACCTTCACCCCACATGATAACTTTTCAAATAATTATTTGTTGTAAGTGTTATTTTGAATGCAATATTTAATTAATTTCAATGTAATTTGAAATATAATAATTATTATGTTAATTTTAAACAAAATATTTATGTTTTTCATAAACTTTAATGTGATAAGGCCAGGGGAAAGTGGGAGACTTAACTGAGCCCAATAATCGAAAATTGGCAGAAATTTGCCTTACAAAGTAGTGTAATGATTTGGTATAAATCTGAATAATGAAACAGTTATTACTAAAAATGTTTTTACATTGAACGAATGAACTAATGTTGGGGATACTTAACCAAGATTTTCAGAGAAGAGTTTACCAAGTAGCAACAAGCTTATTACATGTGTTTTTCAACATATAAGGTCATTGTTGATTATTACAATGCGCGTTAAAAAATTTTACTAAGTAGATTTATCAAAATTGTGGTGTGAAAATGCAAAGTTCATTATTTAAAGAATATGATTATCATCAACGTGAGCTACAAAATCGTAGTAAATGCTATTCATCAAT
>NC_046663.1:65216795-65218103 GCF_010883055.1 Belonocnema kinseyi | reverse complement strand
CCAGTTCCGAGAAATAGAATGAGGAACGTTTAACTATCTCAAAGAGATTCTAATTTCATGGGTTTAGAAATTATTTTTTTAACGGCGACTGCAAATTTATTCCTTAACTTTAAACGTGATAACAAAAATTGCCCTAGAAATATGAGAAGGTTGAATAAGAAAAAAAGACTTTATAGAAAAACCTCATTCTGTTCCAGAGAAATAAAGGTTTATTGTGGCGGTATCACACATTAACAGTCATAAATATTTTTAAAGTGTCTTTTCGTAGAAATTAAAGATTTTAGGTTGGACTTTAATTATAATGTAAAATATAAATCACGAGAATGCAAATAAAAATACAATGCTTACATGTACAGTCGAGAATGGCGTGAACTAACAATCTTTCAGTGGTAATATATCGCTACTGCGCTTGCATGCTATTGGTGTAAGCTTTTTGGTAAAGAGTCCCAGAAGGCTCGCAAACTCAACATTATTTGCTAATACGAGCATCTTTGAATGCCTCGAATATTTATTATTGCACAGTACATCTTATTTCGACTCTAGTCTTAACTATCCGCAGTAATATATTTGAATTAGGATTTCCTAAAAAAGGTTCCTTTTACAAAAAGTACTTTCTTTGAAATAAGTCAAAGTAAGATCTATATCACATTTAATTTTATTAGTTTATAAGACAGTTATTTACAGATGTAGGAATGATGTGATCTAGTAATCGCAACTTAACAGTTTAGAAAGGGTACCTGTATTTGAGCATCGGTCACTAGTACCGTAATTATCTGTAATGCAATACAGCACTCTTCATACAAATTATTTTTCCATTTTTCTCCGTGTTGTTAAAAGTGTAATATTTCTGAATCTTATATGTATTTACTGTATTCTTTTACATTCTGTTACTCCTGGAAGTGGAAAGAATTGAAATTGAAGACAGTTTTAACAGAGGGGCGGGGGTGTTTGACACAAAAGATCAGAGCTTCTGAGTTGCATGACAACAGCCCGGAGATGTGAAGTCAACGGGGTCGACGGGAAGTGAGTCCAAGTAGAGTGAGATCATGAAGTTTCCCGGAAAAATAGGTGCCTCGACTGGAGAAGGAGGTCGGCAAGCGTTACGAGGGTTGACGTTGACTGGAGGGTGATAGAGCTTGGGCGGTGAAGGAGGCCGACTTTCCTGCCTTTCCACTCACTAGTGGACGTCTGATCCAAACCGGGTTCCTCCCGCTGGTTCAAATGGTGAAGCTCACCACCGAACCGTGGCATTCAAGCTTACGAGGTTGGAGGTGAAAAGGAGAAAATTTTTTACACAACTCACGGCTT
>NC_046663.1:65214078-65216695 GCF_010883055.1 Belonocnema kinseyi | reverse complement strand
GATTGGACTGGTAGAGACATGGGTAGAGTGAAAGGAATAGGATAGAATAGAGCGAAAGTTGCCAAGGGGCTATAGGTGGAGGCTACAGGAGGTGGACAAAGTAAAGAAGAATCGAAGGGCTAGCCGAGGAATTATAACAGAATTTAGGGATGGATTAGAGAAAGAAGTTCATGGAGATGGAGAGGGAGAAAGAGAGGGAGAAAGAGAGGGCATGCAAATGAGGGATGTGAAGACGAGAGGAAGGAGGTATAAGTTTGTGACTGTACAATAAGGATGAAATGGAAAGGATTAAAAAAAGGGTGGAAAACTTACTATGGTATAGATATGAGGGTATGGTGGTAATGGAGGTGGACTTTAATGCAAGAATTGGGCGGAAAGGGGCCTGTACCGAGAAGGGGAGAGCTTTGAAAGAAAATAAACGGATGAGATAATAAATAAAGAGGACGATATTTTACAAGACTGGATGGAGGACAGAGGGTGGGGGGTTTCGAATTGTATGATAAGAAGGGACGAGGAGGGAGAATACATGTATGTGAGTGAGAGGGGCCTGGTGAAAGTCAGGGTGGAGAAGAAGGGTCGTACTTAGATATGAGGAAGGTGTTTAGGGCGATGTGTAAAAAGAAAGAGTAGGAAAAGGAAAAATACCTGGAAGAAAAGTTGTGATGTGTTAAGAGAGAAGAGGACGTGTGGAAGATAATTAACACATTAAGGAAACGTAGGGTGGGGATGATTGAGAAGATAGAGAGCAACGAATGGAGAAAATTGGTTAAGGATTCATTTTAGGGGTCAGATACACGAAAGCGAGATGGGGGATTAGAAGAACGAGGGAGGTAGATAGAGGGAACGAAGCGTGGCTGTTTCGAACACAAGAGTTAAGGCAGAGGCTGAAGGGGGTAGTGAAAGAAGTATGGCGGTGGAGGGATTCCCAAGAGGGTGGAGGGAGAGGTTGATAGTACCCCTGTATAAGAAAGGGGACAGGGAGAGGCAGGAAAATTATAGAGGAATTACGCTACTGAATACTGCGTACAAAATATACGCGATGGTGTTGGCAGATAGGCTGCGCAAGGTTGTTGAGGGAAAAGGAATATTGCCGGAGACGCAGTCGGTCTTTAGGGAGGGAAGGAGTACTATTGAGAATATTTACGTCCTGCAGCACATGGTGGATAGAGAACTAACTAAAAGGGTGGCCAAAGTGTACGCGTTTTTTGTAGATCTAAAGGGCGCGTTCCCTTCCGTGGATATGGAGAGGTTGTGGGAGGCAATGCAAGAGAGGAGAGTGAAGAGGGGCCTGATCAAGATGGTAAGGGAGGTATGTGAGGAGATGAAAGATAGGGCGAGAGGAGGGGAGGGAATCTCTGAGGGATTCTGGATGGATAGGGGGTTGAGGCAAGGGCGCTCGTTCAGCCCTATGCTTTTTGCAACTTTAATAACGACTATGGAAAGTAAGCTAGCAGCCGGCGTGTTAGGAGGAGTTAGGGTACGAGGAGTCAGGATATGGTCACTAGCATATGCAGATAAGATAGTGCTGCTAGAAAAGAGCGACGAGTCTTTAAAGGACATGATGAAAATGTTGAGAAGATACCTGGAAAAAAATAGGTTAGCGTTAGTGGTAAAAGAGTGTGTGTACCTGGGCTTCCTGTTTTGAAGGAATAAGGGAGTGGATGATCATATAAAAGAGAGGCTTAGAAGGGCAAATGTGGTAATGAGGCAGGTGTGGAGCCTGGGAAAGTGGTTGTTTGCAGATGATTTTGTAAGGAGAATGAAATTGTTAGATTCGCTAGTGATGAGTGTCTTATTTTACGGATTGTAGGTGTGGGGATGGAAGGGAAGTGAAAAGGTAAGAAGAAGAAAGGAGAAGAAGGAAAGAGAAGAAATTTTTGGAAGAGGGGGGAAGTAAGCTGGTTAGGGAGTGTTGGGGGATAAGGAGAACAGGCGTAGCGTTGCAAAGATGCAGGTGAAAAGGGAAATGTATTTTTAGAAAGAATGGATTGCATATGGATGAAGTGAGAAGGATGCAGGAGGAAGGAAGTTATATAAGTTGGTTCAAAAGAATGGCATGGAGAAAAAGAAGGCAAAAGGAGAGGAAAGAATAAGAGAGTGACGGTTTACCGACAACTATGTGTGGATTATGCCAAGGGAGAGAGCGCTATATTTCAGTGAGAAAGGAGAGCAATGAAGGTAGGAACGCATAACGAGAATGAGGTGCGATTGCATGAAGGATTATAATAGCTTATGGCTTCCTAGAGAGAAGAGAAGATGTGACCTGTGCGGGAAAATGGATTAAAAAGTTGAGCACTAGTTGGAGGAGTGTGAAGAGGAGGAAGATGTATATAGAAGTAAGCGGATTAGTTATAAGGGGTGGGTGGATGGTATTTTGTAAGACATAGTTGTAAGCAAATTCTGTAAAAATGGAAGTATAAGCAAGTCAATTTGTTAACGCTAGTAGGCCGAAAAATAAAAGTGTATCTATATATTTCTCAAATACACGCCTTTAGAATGTATCTTTATAATTTCAGGATTTGTAGTTTTAATAATAGAGTTAGTTTTTTATGTTACATAAAAATATTTCTTAAATAGAAATTAAGAAAGAATATTCTTGAATAACCTTCTATGATGT
>NC_046663.1:65212091-65213978 GCF_010883055.1 Belonocnema kinseyi | reverse complement strand
CCAGTTCCGAGAAATAGAATGAGGAACGTTTAACTATCTCAAAGAGATTCTAATTTCATGGGTTTAGAAATTATTTTTTTAACGGCGACTGCAAATTTATTCTTTAACTTTAAACTTAATAACAAAAATTGCCCTAGAAATATGAGAAGGTTGAATAAGAAAAAAAGATTTTATAGAAAAACCTCATTCTGTTCCAGAGAAATAAAGGTTTAGTGTGGCGGTATCACACATTAACAGTCATAAATATTTTTAAAGTGTCTTTTCGTAGAAATTAAAGATTTTAGGTTGGACTTTAATTATAATGTAAAATATAAATCACAAGAATGCAAATAAAAATACAATGCTTACACGTACAGTCGAGAATGGCGAGAACTAACAATCTTTCAGTGGTAATATATCGCTACTGCGCTTGCGTGATATTGGTGTAAGCTTTTTGGTAAAGAGTCCCAGAAGGCTCGCAAACTCAACATTATTTGCTGATACGAGCATCTTTGAATGCCTCGAATATTTATTATTGCACGGTGCATCTTATTTCGACTCTAGTCTTAACTATCCGCAGTAATATATTTGAATTAGGATTTCCTAAAAAAGGTTCCTTTTAAAAAAAGTACTTTCTTTGAAATAAGTCAAAGTAAGATCTATATCACATTTAATTTTATTAGTCTATAAGACAGTTATTTACAGATGTAGGAATGATGTGATCTAGTAATCGCAACTTAACAGTTTAGAAAGGGTACCTGTATTTGAGCATCGGTCACTAGTGCTATAATTATCTGTAATGCAATACAGCACTCTTCATACAAATTATTTTTCCATTTTTCTCCGTGTTGTTAAAAGTGTAATATTTCTGAATCTTATATGTATTTACTTTATTCTTTTACATTCTGTTACTCCTGGAAGTGGAAAGAATTGAAATTGAAGACAGTTTTAACAGAGGGGCGGGGGTGTTTGACACAAAAGATCAGAACGTCTGAGTTGCATGACAACAGCCCGGAGATGTGAAGTCAATGGGGTCGACGGGAAGTGAGTCCAAGTAGAGTGAAATCATGAAGTTTCCCGAAAAAACAGGTCCCTCGACTGAAGAAGGAGGTCGGCAAGCGCTACGAGGGTTGACGTTGACTGCAGGATGATAGAGCTTCGGTGGTGAAGGAGGCCGACTTTCCTGCCGAGGGGAACTGAGTGGCGAGAAACCCAACGGAATGTCTAGGTATGCCGACTCACTAGTGGACGTCTGATCCAAACCGGGTTCCCTAAGTGCAGCAAGAAGCTCGTCACGCACGGTCTCATATTCTGGGTGCTCTGGGTTGTAGTTCCAAACTCGAGCGCGTGCGGCAGATTCTAGTTGTTTCGCATGCACGCGAGCTTAGGTCAATAGATCAGAAACACGTCAGAAATGAGGAAATAGCTATGAAATCGTGAATGATGTCAAATCATGAGACACCTATTACATACATTTTCAAAGAATATCAGAAGTGGGGGGGG
Source organism: Belonocnema kinseyi (assembly GCF_010883055.1). NCBI lineage: Eukaryota > Metazoa > Arthropoda > Insecta > Hymenoptera > Cynipidae > Belonocnema > Belonocnema kinseyi. Next base: position 65,212,496 of record NC_046663.1, on the reverse strand, counting down.
GGGTGGTAGATGTAATCAGAAACACAACGAATTGGGCTGTAACTACTGGAGTAATAACATCAAAGAGTACACAATGAATGAAGTTGAACACATGAATTGCACGATTAGATAACGACAAAAAATATGGGGGGCGGTGTCAGGCATGTGGATAGGAGAAAGAGGAAGTGAATCCCTTTCGGCTTTTCTGTTGGTTCAAATAGTAAAGTTTACCAGCGAACCGTGACGTTCAAGCGTGAGGGAGGGAGCAGTTTTAACATGGAAGGAAACAAAATAAGAATGCAACAAATATAATACTGTCAAAGGCACACAATAAACAAGTTTAGACCAACGAATAATACAATAAACAAGTTTAGACCCACGAATAACACAATAAATGACGACACAAAATATCGGGGGGAGGGGGGG
>NC_046663.1:65210850-65211991 GCF_010883055.1 Belonocnema kinseyi | reverse complement strand
TCCCGCTGGTTCAAATGGTGAAGCTCACCACCGAACCGTGGCATTCAAGCTTACGAGGTTGGAGGTGAAAAGGAGAAAATTTTTTACACAACTCACGGCTTAACGATGATGTAACTTTGAAGACATTAAAAGAACACTGTCCGTGTATATGTCGTGTATTAACTCACAAACACAATTTACAATACATTGGCAGTTAAGCACATAAACATTAAGCGAGATTTTTGGCGGAGAGAACACTATCGAGTACTGCGCTATGCGGTGGATAGACACAGAGTGACTTTTCGAGATTGCGCGTGTTGCAGTCCAGCAGAGAAGAGGATTGGGCCCCGGAAACCTGAGAGACTCTCGACCAATTCCGTGAGTTCGGACTACGAGAAGGAAGGAACAACCCTGGGGTAAGATCGCCACCCACTTTCCACCCGCTAGGTCCCTTGCGCTCGAGAGCAGCGCACGCTACTCAAACTTAAATATTATTTCAAATTAAATAATAATATGAATAAGCTTTATGGCTAATTTCCGTGACAAAATAAAATGCAAAATTACAAGAATATAATTGGAATTAAAGTTCGCCGATTAAACTCATCAGTGATTAGGATACAGTATTCTAATTCGTTATTATAAAATTTAATAGGGCAACGCTTTCGCTTACAATATAGTACTAAAAATTAGAAACTAAAACATCTAATAACTAATTGACAATAGTAAAGAAAAAAATTGAAGATGATATAATAATATTAGTATTATAATGCTGTTATTACGGTATATCATATTATTATAATTTAATTACCCGATTACCGAATTTATTATTGTTATTATCAGTTATACATATTTGAAATCATTATTCACATATTATTATTATAGAAATATTATAACAGTAAAATATTATCTAATTACCAGACGCTAATGAACGTTCGACCCAGCTCGTTTTAAAAAAGAAACGGTGCTTTCTTGATGAGCATTATGACGAAAGAATTCGAAACGACGGCATTTTTAATAAATGGTATTAAATTCTTTTCTAAAACAATTGGTAGAAAAATATCATACTTCTTTCTTTTTCGCAATAGGTTGGCCAGCTTATTAGAAAAATACGAAGTATAGAAAATCATTTTGTTTCAAAGGCTGCTGTGAGTAGGAGGCACAA
>NC_046663.1:65208292-65210750 GCF_010883055.1 Belonocnema kinseyi | reverse complement strand
TAGGGATTTGTCACGTTGATTAGGTCTGGGTTTTTCCAGAGACCCGGAGAAACGTGTTAAGAGTGCCGTCTGGCTGGCAGATGGGCCCGAGATTTCTGTATGGAGGTAATGAACGTAAATTGAATCCTCGGAAAAGAGGAATAAACTTTAACTCAAATCTTCATGAAAATTGGTTTTGAAGGTAATAGGCTAAACGAAGGTCGTTTTTAACGATGGGTTGGGATGAAAAGTATTTGGTATTGTCAAGTTCAACACTCGGGTGCTTTCAAAAAGGAAATGACTGGAGCTTTTGCTATCCTGGAAGTAGAACTGCTCCCTATGCAATCTTAATTCACACTCTAAGTGCAATCAAATATAAATAACTAGGAGTCGTAAAAGATCTTAAAGGATTATTATTATTTTTCGAAAAATCAGAATTGTTTTACTGAGACAAAAAATATTTTAATTATATCTGCGCAACAACTACATGATATTATCCTATTTTATTTACAATTTTATGCAAGACGTTAGGATTAAGTATTACATAAAAACTAGAAAAAAATACTCGAAATAATAATTATGTAAATTGTATACTGCTACTCGTATGTTCATATTTGATGCAAATTTCAGTTAATTTTTAATAACTTCTTCATTCTTCACAACAACAAAAAACAAACTATTAAATAGTTATCATTAACTTTTTTGATGTCAATTTTTAGAAACTGATATCCTTACTTCGTAACTGAATGGGGGGAATAACTGAACAAGTGAGTGTGAAATGTCTTTAGAGCTTCACATTGCTTCGAAAATGTTCGTCTCTGGGACGAAGGAATAGTAAAGAATTTGGAGTGGGGGTCCGCTATGACAAGTACTATAGCGAATTGTAGTGGGGAGGGGTCCGCCATGACAGGTGCTTTGACGAATTGGAGTGGGGGATCCGCCTTGACAGGCACTATGGGGGGAATCCGTTATGACAGGTAGTATATGAAATTTGTAGTGAGAGGAATCCGACACGATAGGTAATATGGAAAATTTAGAGTGGGTTAATCCGCCATGATATGTACTATGGGATATTTAGAGTGCGTGACATTCGCCATGACAGATACTGTAGATAATTTGGAGTAGGGGAAGTTTGCCATGACAGATACTATGGCGAATTTGGAGTGGGTGTTCCCCCATGACAGTTAATATGGCGAATTTGAATAGGAAGGTCCCCATGATATTCCTATGGCGAATTTGGAGCGGAGGAGGGGTCTGTCATGAATGGTATTATGGCGAAGTTGGCGTGGCAGGCCCGCCATGACAAGTACTCTGGGGAATTCGGAGTGGAGGGTTGACCTGTACCCTAGTAGTATACGATAAATTTTCAATTTTCTTTTTAATTTAAAAATTTGCAATATTATACTAGTTTTCAAAAACTTCATCTACTTTACTGATTTTCAAAATTTTACTAATTTTCAATAACTCTATCAAATTTAATCATTTTCAAAATTTTTCCAATCTCATTGATTTTCAAAATTATATCAGTTTTCAAAATTTTAGTCATTTTCAAAATTCTATTAGTTTTTAGAATTTTAGTCATTTTTAAAGTTTTTTAACTTACATTTTAAAACGAAATTGTAATAAAAAAAAATTAATTCAAACCGACAGGTGAATTAATTAAATAGTTTTTTTTCTGGTTTCATGTGTTTTTTATTTATTTCCTGCGAAAAAAATGACTGTGGTGCACACTTTGGGAAATTTATAGTAGAACATCATTAGCATAACCATAATAAGGATTATAATAACTTACAAATACACATAAATCACTACTGTGCATGACAGAAATATTAGCGTTCATACAACATTTACTATGGTCAGTAGTTGGGAAATTTAGAGAGGGATCCTTGGAAAATTTTCCATGATGTTGGGTAAGAGAAATAATGCTACCTCAAATTATTTTGGGTTCGGGGATTTCATAGTATTTGGAATACAAGGAAAATAAACGATTTAACATAAACAAACAAATAACTTTGCGAGATAAGAAATAGGTGAAATTGACAATGTTGTGTGTGACACGGCTTACGGAGAAGTTCTATGTCACGTGCAGTGTACATATATGACACGTGCCGAAGAAAGGGGGCCTATTCTAAAAAAATCGAAATGAAGGTTTTTACACATTTCGATAGTTTTTTAGCTGCTCTTTTTAATGGAACCATCGGAGAAAAGTCCGATCATTATTATTGCTAATAATTAAGAATCAACCTTGAAATCGAGAGCTCGAAATTCCGTGAAACATCTCTCACCACTTACCACCCCATCTACGCGTCTCATCTATACACAGTCCGTGAGCCGCGTCTACGACCTATCTCTTTCAGTGAGAATGTAGTGGTAAGTGGAAAGCCAAGATTTCGTAAGTCTTCCCTCTCTCCCAGAAGTCCGGCCTATGGGGTCGACTTCCACCACTCACTCTGAAAAATCTCACTTTATATATAGGTGG
>NC_046663.1:65196633-65208192 GCF_010883055.1 Belonocnema kinseyi | reverse complement strand
TTTTTTTTTAATTTTTAATACCTCAAATTAAATATAAAACATTAGGTTTTAAAATTCTTTGAATTAAAAAAAATCATAATCGAAAACAAATAAATTAATTTTCTATCAAATAATTGGTGTTTTAACTAATACAATGTACAGGATAAGGTTTCAGCCAAAAAGGGAATAGGTCAATTTCCAGATGAAAACTGCAATAAAAAAATTGAATTGAACAAGAAAAAAAAACGAATTTTCAACAAAATTGTTAAATTTTTAAGGGAAAAGGTTAAGTTTTGACCAAGAAGATTAATGTTCTCTAAAAAAACGTTTTCCCAACTTAACCAATATATACGATTAATTTTTAATCAATCCTATAATAGTTACATTTTCGGATAAAGATAAATAAGTTTTAACATAAAAAATTAATTTTCAACCAATCAGGTGAATTTGCGACCAAAAAAATTAACGATCTACAAAAAAGACACATTTTAAACAAAGTACATGCATTTTCAACGAAATTATTTAATTTTGAAGTCAAAAAGACGAACATATCTACAAAAAGTTGAATTTTTTAAGCGAAAAATATGAGTTTTCAATCAAAGAGTTAAACTTTTAACCAAATAGTTAAATTTTCAACCATAATTGTAAAACTTTGTTAAAAAAAGCGTATTTTTTTCAAAGTAGTTCAACTCTTCGTGAAATAATCGACGTTGACACCCAAGAAGAGAATTTAATTTCTGCACAGAAGGAAGAATTTTCAACAAAATACATGATTTTTTTAACCAAAAATGGTATGGATTAATTTTCAGATTTAAAAATGTATTTTCAACGAAATGATTGAGTTTTTATTAAACTAAAAGAATTCCAAAATCGTCAATTTCTTTAATTTCTTTCAAATTCGGAACAAGATATAAATAAGACTATTATAATATAACATGATTATAGTATTATCATTATTAATATATGTATATATTTATATATATAATTGTGTTAATATGTATATAATTTATATTTTATACCTGAAATAACGTAACCTGAAAATATACGCATATAAAGAGTCACGCCAAGTATTCAAATCATAAGAATCGCTAGCATCGAAATCTGAAAATATAACAATCCCAATCTCTTCATTTTATTTCAAAGCAGATAGAGATATAAATAGAACCGCCGAAGTGTTCCGACCGGCAATAGTGCACCTTCGAGTTTTCAAATTCAGAAGAGGAGAAACGGGTTGCGCGCGCAACCCAGTCATTTACATCATCTCCTACTATCTTCACACTCACATAGTCCTGTGATAGGATTGGACCACGTCTCGTTTCAGACCTGGGATCACTGCTTCGGCGCACGTCAATGTATCCAGAACGTGGGATTTCTCGCACCCACCACGCTCCCATCTGGGAAAAGATTGAAACGTAGCGTGTCGATGAGTCGACTCTGCTACATGCTGCGTAGGCTAACCTCCTGTAGAGCCGGAAACGCACGAACCCGATCCCCCTCCCCCAACTTCACTATTTATTTTCGGTGGTTACCTGGCTGTTAAGAGGAGTTTTCAAGTAAACTGAATTTCGCAGAGTATGAAGAGGATGAAATTTCATGCAATTTTGCTATGTTCTATAATTTTAGAAAATGTAAGGAACCTAATTCTTATTAAGCCTTCTTGCGTAATGTTGCTGCACGTTTATATTAAATTTATGTTGGTTTAAAGAATGTCCTTTTAAATTTGCGAAGGTTAAGAGATATTCAGAAATTTTGAAACAATTCGAAAATAATTAAAACTTGTGAATATCTAAAAAAAATTTTTTTAAGATTACACAAAAATGAAAAAAATTCTTTTAGGTTGCTGCGAATAACTAATATAATTTTTTATTTCCAATTATTAATTTAAAAATATTTCAATACATTTGTGACTATGTTTAAAATTGTCAATGAAGAATCTGAAGATTTTCAGGCCATGTGACGACAGGTTGACGTGACCCAACCACGGGGTGAGATATCGTGTTAAAGAATTGACAGGATAAATAGAAGACATGCCAGAATTTGTGTCTGGTCAAGAACATTATGCACGAATAATGCAAAAACTAATGTTTGAACTTGAAATGCAAATAAACATATTTGGTCTGACATACGTATCAGTCTGGTATCAGCTGTGTGAAAGCAGCACTAGCGCAACGAGTAGACAACTTCGATCTTCTGGGGCCTGTGGGTAAAACAGATTGCATGATTACCGCCAGACAAAGTTTAAAGTCAAACTTCATCTGTAAAACCTAAATGTGTCCGTCGATAATCATTATTTGCATGAATAAACTTTTTTCTTCCTTCAACTTTGCAAGGCCACAAACGATCCTTTAATATTTATTATCATTTTCAGAAAAAAATTTCCGCGTTATTTACACTTTTATTTTTCAATATGGGTGAGAAAATCTTATTCTTAGGGCTGACTTGATCAGCTGTTACACTCATCACATGGCCTTAAGGCAATCTTTTTCATTTTTTCAAATTCAAAAGAAAAGATAGAAAAAATTTGAATATTTTTTAATGATTAGATGTTTCAGTAAATAAATAAAAAATTGATGACAAAACTGAAACAAGTTTGAAACAACTTTATTAGTTTGAATTCACCTGACCCTAAAGCCAATAACTGACATAAAAAATTTCTACAAAATTCTGTTATTTATTTTTCTAAAATTTCTTTAATAGAAAATTAATCCTTATGATTGAAAATTCATCTTTTATGTTCAAACTTGTACTATTTGGTGTCAAATTCGTCTGTTTTAGTTGAAACTTGAAATAATGTGTAGAAAATTTTACTTTTTGATTGAATATTAATTTTTTCAAACTAAAAACTGCATTATTCTATTTTTGTTCAAAATTTAATATTTTTTATTGAACCTTGATCTTTTTTAGATAAAAATGGAACTATTTGTTTGAAAATTTATGTATTTCTTCTTTTGTCATTGAAAATTCAACCATTTGTTTAAAAATTCAGATATTTTGATGAAAATTCGTTAGTTTTGTATAAAATTAGTCTGCTTGTTTGAAAGTTGATCTTTGTGATTAAGAACAAAAATATTAAGCTGCACATTCCGTTCTTCTATGGTTAAAAATTAAATTCTCTAACTGAAAATTTGACTATTCCAATTCTGGTGGAAAACTGAAATTTGTACTTAAAAATGGATATTTTTGCTTTTAAAATTCAATTATTTGTTTCACACATTCTCTTTTTTTATATAAAATTAGTCTTCTTGGTTGAAAATACATCTGTTTGCTTGAAAGTTCAACTATGTATCATCAAATGCATCTATTTTAGTAAAATTTAAATTAATTTGTCGAAATTTAATTGTTTGTTGTTAAATATTAATTTTTTTAAATAAAAAGGAATCATCCTATTTTTGATATTACATATTTATATTTTTGATTTAAATTTTATCTTTTTTAGTTGAAAATCCCACTCTTTGTTTGAAAACTGATCATTTTGATCAGGGTTCAACTATTTTGTTAAAAATTGATTAAAAATTCAATTGCACAATTTCAGGATGATAAATTATATTTTTAATTAAAAATTAAATTTTCCATTTGAAAATTCGTCTTTTTGGTAGAAAATTTTTTTTTTTGTTAGAATCTTATCTTCTTTATTAAAGATTCAACTATTTTTTTTATTTTTTTTTGTTTATTAAAAATTAATGTCCTTAGGGAAATTTTTCATTAAATCATTATTGGTTGAAAAGTAATAGTTTTTTCTAGAGAATTAATGTTATGGGGAAAAATTAATCTGTTTGTTATTATTCTTAACATAGATGTCCAAATGCGATTTTTTTGTCTTAGATCGAAAAAAATGAAAGTGCCCGTACATCCCTATAGTATGTATCCGTTACTGGAGGTTTTCAAAATTATTTTTTTATAATTCGGAAAAATCGTCGACAGATATGAAGACACGATACATCCATAAAACTGAACATAATTCATTCAATCCCACATTTCTTATACTATATATTATTTAAAAGCTTATAAATCATGGGAAACCTATATATTTTATGCAGCTGTTTTGTGGTTAAGGTGAAGTGCAAGGAGTTCAATAGTACTTTTCTAATATTGAGTAAAGTTAGTGTAACATTGGTGTATTTTTAGTTGTAAGTAAATGTTTTAGTTATTATTTGCATTCAATATAAACATTAACATTAAGTAGATTGTAGTACATTTTTCAAAACCAAATATAAACTTTTAAAAAGACGTACATTTTCTACAAAATAGTGAATTCAAGAAAGATGCAATTTTAAATTAAGAACCCAGTAACAAACGCTGAATTCGGAAAAATGAAGACTTTGTATTCCAATTAATACGCTATTTTTCCTCCGTCTAAGAATCCCCAACCGGAACAAAAAAAGTGAAAATCCTATTCCTCTCAATCGACTTAGTAAAATTTAACGATAGCATTTATTTATCCTATTTTTCATTATTAAATCTTTTTATAACTTGTAAATGCGAAAAATGTTCAAATTTATTTATATTTTAATAATTTATTTAAACGTCTTAGAAAATGCAACTGTATGGCGGTCGCTATGGAACTAATACATTTGCTTATGCTGAAAATTTAACTGTATCATTTTTGTTAAAAATTTGTTTTATTTGAATATTTTTCAACTTTGTTGAGAATTTGTTATTGTTTTTTTTTTTGGTTGAAAATTGACCTTTCTCAGTTAAAAATTAATTTATTTGGGTAGAAAATTACTCTTCTTGTTTAAAAATTCATCTATTTTAATAGGAATTAATTTCTTTGGTTTGTTATACATTTTTTGGTAAAACTTCTTTTATTTTCGTATAAAATGGCTGAAGGTTATGTATTTTTGGAAAATGAAACTATTCTGCTGAAAAAATGTTGGTTATAAATTTATTTTTTAAACTGATAATTTAACCGCTTTTCTTTGAAAATTGATCTATTTTGATAAAAATTCGTTTTTTGTTTATTTTAAAATTGATTTAAAAATGTTTGAATCACTGTTTTCACTAGAAAATTACTGGGTTGAAAATTAAATTATTTGCCTGCAAATTTAATTTTCTGCTTAGAAATTTAAATATTTTGTTGAAATTTTGATTTTTTGGAGTAATAATTATTTTTCAGCTAAAAATGTTATCATTAAATTTTTCGTTGAAACACTATATTTTTAGTTGAAAATTCAACTATGTGGTTGAGAATTCATGTATATTGTTACATAAATTCATTTCTTTGGTTGAAAATTTGTCCATTTTGTTGTAGATTCGATTGTTTTTTTTAATCAAAATGATTTTTTTTAAAATAAAAATTCAACTGATCCATTTTTGTTAAGAAATTAATCTTTTTTACTTGAAAATTAATTTCTTAAATTCCATACATTATTGAATTGTTTAAACAATTATTGATTATTTATAGCTCATATTTCAATGTGTTGTCCAACTTTCGACATTCATCGGTTATAAAATGCAAATGATATTAATATTTAAAGTTTCGGATGCAAACTTCACACTAGCACCAAATACATATTTGCTAGCGATCTAATTTTAAATATTCTCCAAAAAACTCTTCGCGAAATCGTTTTTTGATCATTTGTCGTTGTTTTTTGATCGAGTTTGAATGCTTTTTTGTTGAAAATTGAAAAAGATGTTGAATTTTGAAAAATTGATTGCACCCGGTGTGCAACTACCATCGAGCACACGTTTCCGCGCAGCGGCTTCCTCAGCGGGTCAGGCAAAGAGTTTTTGGTTTCGCATTAGAAGATTCGTTATGTGTACTTAAGTGAAGTAAATTACGGTGGTATTATCGCTACTGAAAATTGAGTTCAATTCAGATTTACTTATTTTGAGAACAGGTCATTCTTAAACTGGATAAATAGTGGAAATCCTGAAAAGATAGCACTACCAAAAAAGAAAATCAAAATATTACATTTATTTTTAACTGAAGGGTTGCAGTACAGAACTAGATATAACTAACATTTTTGCCGAAAATGGGGGTTTTGCATAAAAAAATCGTAAGTTATATGCCCGCTGCGCGGGCACATCCTCCTTGCGCTCTACACACGCGGCGCCTCGTGCTAAGTTTGTGCGCGAATCGGCGCGTGGGTACGCTCTCGCGGTCGTTTTCGTATGTTTAATGCGTACACTTGAACTACATTTTTTCAAATATCATAAATATTATAACTTAAATCGAGAACTGTGCTTTAAACTCCTGAGGAATTTCAGCCATAAATTGACCAATTGTCCAATATTTAAAAACTTCATCAACAAAAGAAATATATATATTTAATATTAATACATATATTTTATTTCTAGTAGAAATTTAGATTGATATTTTTCAGCCTATTAAAAACAAATTTTCCTCTTTTTTTGCAAATTTTCTAAATTTTGAAAAACATATAACTTTTTAAGTTTTTATCGAATTTAAAAAATGTCATTGGGATAATTTGCAAATTTTGAAAAAGCTCTAAAATTTTGAATTTTTGGTCTAATTAACAGATTTAACTAAGAGAGTTTCTAAATATATTTAATATCTAGTGACGAATTTAAATGAAATTTCCTAATCTACCAGAAATATATTTTTTTTATATTATTCTGAAAATTTTCAAATGTCACTTACGTATCTTTTTAGTTTGTACGGCAATAATGAAAGCACTTCTACCTGGAGCATTGTATGCAGCATAAAAAGCATAAGGATTATGCTCCATAAGCTGATGAAACGATGATGTGATAACTTTCGCATTTCTTGGATTTTTGCCTGGCCTGCGTCAACAGTAAATATTCCAATTGGTTTTATTTTCGATTCACCTGCTTCTTTTGTTATTTTCAGCATAGTATTGAATTTGGGCAGTTGGAAAATGCGCGCGACGTCCACCACATTTGAATAAGCTGCTGTAGAAGAGTGTTTTGCTGAACGAATTGCGACATACGTCGGCCCAGACGTCACTGCATTTTTTACGTCGCTGCTTCCGGTTTACCAAATTGATTTGCTTCAACATTGATTCCGGCATAGATAGATGGTATAAGTTTATGGGAGGCAGCTATGACCCAATCATGATCTGGAAGCGTTACGCGATATTCTAGATGCATGGGCAATGGCGCTTGCTTATTAGCAGCAGTAATTCCAATTGGAACCCTTGCTTTATCGTCTTGACTGATGAAAAAAACTTGTTTAGGGCCGAGAAATGAAGCTTAACTTTCTAAATTGTGTATATAGTTGTCGAAGCGTATGCTGCATCCACATGTTTTTTATGAAATTCATTTTGAGCTCTGATGAGTTTAACCTGTACCCCAGAAATGTGTCTCTTTCCTTCATGAGTATAAGCTCTTCGCGGAATCAAATGTAAATAAACTACACTTCTACTAATATTAAAACCATAGTCATTTTTAAACGCTTCTGTTAACTGATCTAAAGTTTTAATACTTTTGATCGCTCAAGTTCTTCTTTTCTCGTCAGCAGCATTTCCAAACAGAGCAATGTCGACTATCGTCTTCAAGAACTGGATCTGGTCTTCTTCAATTGAATAACGCCCTTCTTTGTCTCTAAAGCATAATTATTTTTTTTGCATCTTGATTTTTCGAGGATAATTCCACTAAAGTTTTTTTTCGCTCTTGTCTGTACTTGGAAGCTCGTTCCTGGCTTCGAACCATCACTTCCAGCTTCCTTTTAGATTCTTTTACTTCTGTATTTTTGTTTGAGGTCCTACATTTCGTTAAAGGTTAAAAGGTCAGCATTTCTTCTGAAAGTTAGTGCCAGTATTTTACAATTCAAAATATCAATTCGCTTCCTCAATTAGTTTCTTATTTAAATCTACTAAAAATAACGTTTTAAACTTATGGATCACTTAAAAACAAAAATAGCATATTTTTGAAAATGATCCAAATTTTGGAACTTTTATCTAATTTTGAAATTTCATGATAACAGTTTTGAAAACCATATATTTTATATCCAGTAGAAATTTAGATTCATATTTCTTAACCTTTTAAAAAAAAATTTCCTTTTTTGGAAAAGCCTATTACTTTTTGAAGTTTCATCGAATATAAAAATGTCATCAGGATAATTTACAAACCTTTTTGATGCGTACCAGAAAATTTGAAAAAAATTTCTAAAACTCAAAAAGAAATTTTGTTTACATTTCGAAAGAGCTCAAACTTTTTGAATTATCGTCTGATCGAACAACTTAATTTACATAGTTTCTGAATATATTTTATGTCAAATAATAAATTTATATTACTACAGCATTCAGGTAACCATACATGCAGACATACAAACAGACATACAGGCGTACTGACAGGCAGACAGACAATGATAAAATGTTAGGATTTTCGGATTTCATGAGTGCCGAAACGTAAAGATCCGTTAAAAAGCAGAGATCGAAAAGCATCTTTAATTGCAAATCTTGAATAAAGATTTATTCCAAGAAGAGATATTCAAAATTTTCTCAAGTTATGTGTGTTATTCATATTTTCATGTACATAAGTTTCATGCAATATAATTAATAAATCCTGTAAAGCGTGTTAGCTTGTATATTCGATTTAATTCCTGAAATTTTAACCTTATTCTATTTCAGAGATTTTATATAAACTTAATTTCTAGGTTTTTAATTCTCAATTTTAATGGATTGAATATTTTATATCTAAAAGATTCAAAAAAGGTAGACGATGAAAACATTTAAAATATTAAAAAATAAATAATTGAGGGTTTCAAGGTTAGAAAATTTTAAATAAAAAATCATCTAATGTTTTTATTCACTTTCCATCAATTTAAAAACCAGTTCATCAATTAAATATTATAATAAAAAATATTTCTGAAATGGGCCCCAGATATTTTTTGCACGGCCCTAAAGTACTTTATAGTCGAGATTTCTTTCCGGTATCCCAACTGTTATGTTAGCCGTGAGGCTTACGTCATAGGCGATAGAACGCGCTAAACTTCGGTTAGGTGGTTCGAAACCTGTCGACAGCGTTTTTGATTTTCAATAGCGTTAATATTGATAAAAGCGTGCGAGTGTATTGTATGCAGCCACATGCATCGCCCCCACTTTTCGGTTTTCTTACGATCCGGAGGGGAATTGTCGGTTAAACTAATCCAACAGATGGCGCCGCAAAAAGTAGGTCTATCTTTTTCATTGAATTGCATTAAGAAAGAGCAAAAATAATTAATAACTTGATTCTGTTTGCAAATAAGCAAAAAAAAATAGATGAAAAAATAAGTCTAACCATTATTAATTATTTAAAGAAAAACGTCATGAAAATATGTAGTTTAATATCAATAAAATTTAATTTTGAGATACGTTTTGAAAGCCGTTCGAACTTTATATTTTTGTGATTTATTTTGCTCATATTATTTATTTTATTATTTGTTAAAGTTAAACAAAATGATTTTTTATTAAAATTATTAATTTAGCTAATGAAAAAATTAATAATATTAAAGACCTCAATGACAAAAATTTTTTAAACATATACATATAGAAAGTGAATTTAATATTATTTAAAATAATGTATATGTTTATTTAAATTGAACCGAATATCATAATACATTTATACAGTGCAATTATTTATTTGTTGCCTCATCTTGAAAGATTTTTTCTCGCTGCATTCAACCCCTAATAATTTTATTAAAAATTTTGTATTTAAAGCAGATTTTGAATTAAATACTTAATTATATTATTGCAAACCTCATTTGTAAAATGAACAGACTATAAACTATTAAACTCTATAAACAAACGTACCGTGCTCATAACGGAGTGTAGGAGGAAATTCATTTTTTTTGTATAGCTTGAGGCTCGGAACTTTTGCCTTCTTTATTTGTTTATTAATAATTTTTCTACTCAAAGCATGGAAAAACTGAAATTTTGTACATAAAAATTTTTTACGCTTTGATAACTGATCAGGGAAACTTTATATTGTTTAAAATTAATGTTTAGGGACTTATAAAATACAAATAATTTGTTTATAATGCCATTTATTTGTTGGAAACAAATTTTATAAACAAATTAACAAAAAGCCTTATTATCGATAAAATTTGTTAGTGCTAAAAGTGCTTCACATTAATGTAGGAATTACATTTAATAACAAATATAATTTAAAAGTTTATAATAACTATTGTTATAAACAATTCTTGAGGCAAAATATTGTAATTTGAGGGTTTTCATATTATTAATTACTTCAAGCGCCAGGAAGACTTCAGGTATTCCCTGAACCAATAAATATTCATTAACATTTGATAAAATATAACAATTTAAATTTTTGTAAATACATTAGATAAAGAATTTCAAAATTTTGGTCCTTTCGCATAAAAATACTTTTTTTTACACTGGGAATATTTTAAGCTGTTGGGCGAATAACTGCCAGTCACAAAAACATGTGAGAAGTTAACAATAACCATTGTTATGAATAATTCTCGTGACAAAATATTCAAATGTAAGGTTTTATCAAAATTTTTATTTTCTTTGATCGCTACAATGGCTACGGATATTCCTCGAAAATGTATCTTTCATCATATTTAGGGTTATTGTCTTTTGACAATAACCCACCGACTTGGCCATCAAAGAAAATTTAAATTTGATACAACCTTAGTTTTAAATATTTTGCCACAAGAATTGTTAATAACAGTGGTCATTGTTAACCCTTCTAATATTTTTGTGACTAGCAGTCATTCATCCAATATCTTAAAACATTTCCAGTGCAAAAAAAATGTTTGATGCGGAGGCCAAACAATTTAAATTTGTTTATCTGATTTGTTTAGAAAAATTTAAATTATTATATTTTATCAAATATTATTAAATATTTATTATTTTAAGGAATACCTGAAGTCATTTTGGCTATTGAAGGAAATTATAATTTAAAAGATCTCAAATTATAATATTTTGACACAAAAATTGTTGATTACAGTGGTTATTATAAACTTTTAAATTATTTTTTTTATTAAATGTCATTTCTACACTAATGGGAAGCACTTTTAGTAAAAAAAAAATTTCACCGATAATAAGCCTTTGTTCACATTTTGATTAAAAAAATTATTAATAAAAAAATAGAGGAAACAAAATTTCGGAGAGTCAAGATCTGTAGAATTTAATGATCTTTAATTTAAAACAGAAAAATTCAAAACCCCAAGAAAATTGAAGACTCTGGACATTTTTTAATGAAAAAAGTGCATTTCCTCCAACTGTGTGTCATAAGTACAGTACGTTTTTTATGGATTTTAATAGCTTATATTCTTTTTATTTTAGAAATCAGGTTTGCAATAATATAATTATCTATTTCATTCAACATTTCCTTTAAATTTAAATTTGTAAATAAAATTATTAGGGGCTGAATGCAGCGAGAAAAAAGCTTTCAAGATTAAGAAACAAATAAATTATTGAACTGTATAAATGTATATTTGATGTTTGGTTCAATTTAAATAAATATATACATTATATTAAATCCATTTTCATATTTATCATTTGTGTCATTGAATTTTTTCCAAATGATCCGCTCAAAAATTTTAATTAAAATTACCACTACTTTTTAAAAATATTTCATTTAAAACTTCAAATTTTTAAGATTTTAAAGGAACAACGATTTTTTACTTTGCAACTTAAATTGTAGTCT
>NC_046663.1:65193956-65196533 GCF_010883055.1 Belonocnema kinseyi | reverse complement strand
TCCTTCCGGGTGATTGAAGATACATACAGAGCCTATCCATTACAGTTTGCAGTTTGAATCGCTTTAATATCTGTATTAGAACTGAAGATAATATAGTTGCACATGTTCGTACTTTTAAGCAACAATTTTTTTTATTTTTCAAATTTCTCAACTGCAACTGGTTCACAAAAATTTCCCGCATACTCATGAATTTTTTCCCATTTTTTCCATCGCCACTTGTATAAGAATTAATGATCTAAACTTGACTGTTTTTAAATGTACCCAAAAATCCTTCCTTTATTTTGCATTTTTCAGTCTGCTAAGCGCAAAAAAATGTTTACATAAACATCTTCAAGCTGATTTACGTAGAACACTTTCAGCTATTATATGACTGTTTTTTGTTGCAATAGCATTTTTTTGACTGAGTTGTTAAGCTACAAAGGCAGATGCCTATAGTTTCCATAATAGAGTTTCATAACTTTATATAAAATAACATGGTCGAGGCAGGGGGCTGATTGTATGTAATGTATTATAATTTAATGTAATTGTTTAAGCTAAATTGTGTATGGGCATGTGTACGAAATTGTATTCTGATTGGCTGTGACTGACTAATGTGTATATATAGGTTGTATGCTGCTAATTACCTATAAGTTTTTTTTATTCACAGAATCTCACGGTTTACCAAACTCGTACTTAACGTTTCGCGAGCGTCAGTCATTCCCTCGTGGCTTTCCTGTAAACCCTCTTATATTTTCTACCGAGTCCTCGACATCGTTTTACCCAACTTTTCATTAATCTTTATCTAACTTTTTATATATTTTGTAATTATGTCTGCTAAAATGTCAACTACCAAGTACAGTATTAATTAAAGTGAAGTTCGGTAGACATTGGTATTAATTTGTCACACTTTGTGTTTGTGAATGAGGTATTATCGAATTTCGTTTTAGCCAACAAGAAACAAAACTTTATCAAAGTGTCCATATGTCCCGAGTTTACCCAACTGAGTTTAGTGAAGTGTTTCGAATCATTTTTCTTCGTGTACTAATTTTAATTACGAATACTTACTTTTGTCATAGTTTTTGACCAAAACAGGGTTAGTTTGGCTGAAATTTTCAGTGTCAATTTATTCAATTCTTGTCTTTCTACATTATATTTAACATCGAAATTCTGGTCCGATTTCATAGAATTTTAAAACGCAGTCAATTTTCTTTGTAAATCGCCAGGCTTAGCGTTTGGAAAGGCAGATTTATATTTTTCGAATAAGTTCTGAAAACTTTTATTTTTATGCATTGTGCCTAGAAATATGCAAATGAAATGAATTTGCATTTATCCATATAATAATTTTAAAATGTTCTGAATCGAAGATTATAATCTTCGATTCAGAACATTTTAAATTAAAAATTTCATTGTTTCCTTTATTTTAAAAATAAATTATCACTCCACTAAAGGGATTTTTCAGTAAATATATAAAAATTTGATTCTTAAAAATTGGTTTTAATGTCATTATATATTTGAAGCGACAGATACCCATGAATATTTTATTTAATTCACTGCTACAATTTTTCAAAGCGTTGTTTCAAATATGAATAGCAACTTACCCTATGAGCGCCCAACGTTTATAAATAAAATATGCATAGAAATTGATTATTTTGCTACATGCCTGCAATATGTACGGGATTATTTGAAATAATCTCCCACTTATTTATTTTGATCCGAAAAATAACGGTTGTAATTATTGATTTAATAACCTGTATTTTGATTTCGGAATGTAACTCGAAACGAAGTTCTCTGGAGATTCACACATTAACGATAGGATAAAAATAAAATATAAGCATACGAATCTGATTTACCAACTGTATTACAAACCACTGATAATATGTTGGCGCAGTCGATAAATTATCAGTAAATCACTGTTTTGAATTTTGTCAAGCATTTCAGAAAAAATTTAGTACACATTTAACATTCCCACGTGTGACGTCACACTCTGAATACACCCCTCACCCCTAAGTCACAAATCGTCACAAAATCTGTTAACCCCTCCCTCCCCTAGTAGAGTGACCTAGTTTTTGAATGGCCCCACAAAGGGATTTTAAGTGCAATGGACACTACGTTTAAGGTCTCAGGTAATCAAACTTCCTAATCGACCTAATCGTCATAATCCAATGGTAGTATGGCCAATTGGGTCGGCACTTCTTAATACATCTGCAATTGAACCCACTAAACTAAGGATTTTGACACTTAACTGAAATTGGTATGTGTCCCTATGCTTTTTTGTAAAAGGCATGGAGAGCTAATGCAGATACTGGGAAGATTTAGTTAAGTAGAGGTCTATTATTTGTGTCTTACCTGAAAAGCGGGCCTGAAAATGAAAGCAGTACACTCAAACTGTTGGGCTGCTCACAGAGGAGAATTTTTGTCCAAGGGAACATTATCCAAAACATTGAACATTGAACATTGAACATTGTCCAAAAAAACATCGATTTAAGAAATAAAAAATTCAGAGCCAGAATAGAAAGGTGTTGATTTATTTTAATGTTTATATTTAATAAGTATCTTGCATAGTTTGACCTACAAATGGAACTTTGGATTTTTCATTAT
>NC_046663.1:65189276-65193856 GCF_010883055.1 Belonocnema kinseyi | reverse complement strand
ATATAAAATAAAAATTTGTTTCCGACAAAACATTTTTTTTTTGTTAAAAAACGAAAAAAATGTTCCAAGTTCAAAATGAGTAAATTGTTTATAAAACGTACTATTTTATTATAAAAATAAAACAAAAGAAGGTATGTTATACTATTTTACACAGATTGTGGGTGAATGCATATTTTCAGCATAAGAATCATTTTTTCTATTCAAAACTTCTTTTAAAGTGAGCGATTGAAAATAATGTTATTTCCCAATTACCAAATTTTGAAAAGAATTCAGCGAAAAACTAAGCTTAGTCTAAAAAATTATGAAAGCATAATGAGCCTACGAAGGGACAATGTCAAAATGATGCATCTTAATCGCATTTTATATTTAAAAAAAAAAGAATAGGAACGTAAAGAAACTTCCGTTACGTTCCTTTTTGTTTCCTTCCACCTAAAACTTTGACGAAACACAAATTTGACAATGTGCTTCCGTAGCTGCATTATTTCTTAGTGAATTTTCATACTTAGCATTATTCAAACGTAAATTATATGGAATTTTAAGAAATAGTTGGAAAATATCTGAAAATGCCCCTTAATTTCGTTCGAATCCCTGCAATTTTTTAAAAATGCATCCTTTTTGGTTAAAAATTGAACTGCTGTTTTATTAAAAAATGCAGTCTTTTTTTGATTAATATCTTTTGGTTGAAATTGCAAACTTTTCGTTCAAAAATACAACAAAATCTCTCTGGATCTAAAGGCGATACGCGTGGTTTCAGCCTGAGAAGAATGAACCAAAAAGTCAATTTTTAAAATCGTTTGAATTTGGTAAAAAGCAGTTTTGGAAGAATGGAATTTTACATTAGCCTTATGAAATTCCAGTGACGCTGTAAAACGCCCCATGTAAAAGGTTGCGCGTGCGCAATGACAAGCCTGGTATTTTGAATCGCATAATGTATGCTTAAATTAAATCGACTCGAAAGAATAATAAGATATATGAATAAAAGGAGTAATTTTTATTTAGCAAAAAACATTAAACTTCTTGTTTGGTTTGCTCGGGCGAAATAAGCGCATCCTAATTCCTGTCAACTGCGGCCTGCACGGCCATAACCTTCCAAATTATTTTTTTGCACTCAACCCAGCACAATCCACGATTGTCCGAATGTCGCCAAAAAATTTTGCATAATCTGGCACTGAATTTACTCGAAGGTTATCGATTATAAAAGAAGATCAAAATGCTGTAAAACGCATTACACTCCGCGTGCGAAATTACACTAATCTTTGGGAGCTAACATAAACCTTGTGAAATTACATTTTTATTTCAGTTACACTTTAGTGTAAAACTCCCACAACGATCACTGGTATTTTGATATCCTATGCATGTAATTTTCAGCAATATTTTTTACAGTGTGGAGAATTTCGAGGCGCATCTTTTTTCATTTAGAAAATATTTGTAGGTTTTAAATTTTTTTAATAATTGATAAAAACGACACAGAAAAAACTAGGGGCTCACTCAGGTTCCGGCTGTAATGAAAATTGGTGTCTTGTTGATTTATGAAAATTGGCTGTTTTGTTGATTTATGGCAAATTTCATTGGTTTAGAACCTAGAAACGAACTCGTTTCAAATTAATTCATCAGTATATACAAATTCGACCTCCGTAAAAAGGTACCCTTACTTTATAAAGTTAAAAATATACTTAGGGTATTTTCTTGAAATAAAGGAAGAAAATCAAAAGGATTAATGTAAGATTCCCTTTTTAATAATTGAATATTATTGATATTGACTTATTTATAAATGTGAGCATAAAGAATTCATTTATCGACCAATGACTGACAACGAAAATTTTCTTGCATATAAATCAATGCTCCCAATTTCTAGAATTTTTTGAACGGCGCTTGCTTCGCGCCAGCAACACCATTTGTTACTTTAGATGCGCGCATTTTAAATTATATATATATATATATATATATATATATATATTCAAATGTTATATTTATAATTAATATTGATTCATAAATGCTTCAAAAGTGATTTGTTAATGCTAAAATAAAATTTTCGAGTGACAGATGAAAAAATATTGTGATTTTATTACAAAAAACGTTTTTTATTTGGACTTTAGAAAACAATTTTTTTAAATTTATTTTTAGTAACTTTGTTGATTTTATTTTAGGTCAAATTGTTGTGAATGAAAACAATAAAAATTAAAAACTCGACAGACACAAGATTAATCATTGTGCTAAAAAAAAATTTCTTTCTCGGAACTCGGAATTCATAACGTCTTTTTAATTAAAATCGAATTAAATTTTTATCTTTCACTTTAAAATATTATTTTAGGATTCAAAAATTACTGTTAATACATTTTATAATCATTATTTATTATAAATATTACGTTTGAATATCGACACAATTCAAAATCAGCGTGCCAACAGTAACCGATTGTGTTGCCGGCGCGACGCAAGCGCAGTTCAAGAAGTTACCAAGATTGTGAGCACTGACATGAATAAACCTTTATACTTACAAGTTTGCTACATAACCTGCAAATGATATTAGCAAGTCACTATATCTATTTTAATTACGTTATTATTTTGTAATTTAATTATCTTCATTAATTTCTGTCCACCGGAGTTCGATTACATTTGTGATTTATGGTAAATATTGTGTTGTTAATTAATCATAATATCGAAGTGGAAAATCGAAAAATAGGTTCTTTAGTAATAGGCTCAATTACATTTAAGATCCTTTCGAACTCCAAGTGTGGTTTTATTTAGAGCTCATTTATCGTTTTTGCTTCCTTTTCAGCAAGTAGGGTTCATTTTTGTTGCAGCTGATTTGGAACCAAAAACGGGTTCCAATGGAAACTTCAGTTTTTTCTGTGTAGGCTTGTCAAAAATAAAAAACGCCAATCTTTTTTTTCACTTCAGCTCAGGATAACTTATTGGATTTCCAGAATTCATCAATTTTATTTTTACTGAATTACACTTTTCAGTTTTCTGTCACTATTTAAGAAAGAAAAGCATAAATGTTTTAATAAACAAGAAAGGGGTAAAATATACCACAGGGTTCCCCTCCAGCCCCTTAAGAACATATGATACTTAGAAAATTGTCGATTTTACCAGTTTTAGGTTGCCCCGGCTTTTTTTCTAGAATAATAAATATTTTCTCTTCAAAATTTGGAAAATGATAGCGAACATGCTAACGGACGTCCCCACATACTTCTTTTGAGTCTTTTCATCAAAAAATTTTTGATATTGTCCGGGGACATCCGTTATGATATTTTATAGCATCTCCGAATTTAGTTTTAAAAAATTTTAATTTTTGTGGAAAAAAAGCTGGGGAAACTGTATCACATGCCCTTAACCCAGCCATCGGGGGATCTTGTTTCGGCCGAGTCGAGCGCTGGCGGTACTATCTTCAACATTTTATACACTACCCACCATCGCGATAGACTAGAAAGAGAAAGTGAGACACTAAGGAAAGGAAAAAGAAGGAAACATAGTGCTGGCCCTGAAAGGGGCCGATTGTTCTTAGCTGTCTCCTGCTTGATACGGCAGTCCTCATTGGGGATAGAAATACTTTATTGTTTCCTTAATAGTGAGAAACAATTCTTCGTTGGATGTGTATGTGTTTCTCAAAACATATTGAATTAGGTAATGTTCAGTATTCTTAACTGACATTTTCCCGAGTCGCCTACGTAGATACCGTTTGATCTTGGACCAGTGAGACTCAATATTTCGAGTGTGAATATTCTTGTAATTAGGATTGACGAAATTCGTAGAATGGTTCACCGTTGAGTGCTGGTATCCCAATTTCTTCAAATTATTATAACCGCGCCACATATCTGTGTCACTGGTTCTACGAATTTTAGAATTACTGTTTGGAGCGTTCGAATGTCGCGAGATGCTACGTAGGTCAAGAAACATTTCTTCGAATTTCCATCTTCATCTGGGTGACGTTGAAGAAAGTTCCATCCCTTACAGCCTTCTTCTTTCTGCAATCTTGATCGCAACATCAGTATATGGGGCCTTTATTGTTCCCATTTAATTTGCCCAATAAGCAAGGAAGTTTATTAGGTCGGTTACTTCTAGCTCTTTGTTGAAATCCCGCAAACTTTTCAGAAATTCCATTCTAAAACTTTACTAAGATGATAGACTTGACTGCCGATGCTTCGAAAATTGAATTACTAATCTATTAAACTGAATTACGTACCTGTGAAGACCGATATAGTTTCTGGGGCAGAGGGTGGGGGGCAATAGGAATTAGAACGTTTTAAAAATATTTCTTGTGAAAAGTCTGTAATAGAGTTTCATAACTTTATATAAAATAATTTTTAAATTGATAATTACAAAGTAAACTGAGAAGTCTTTTATTATTTTGATTAGTAGAAAATTATTCTTAAAAATTTATAAAGGCTAAGCCGTAAATAACAGCAGCGGCCAATGGCAAAAGCGAATGTTTGAAATGCAGCTAAGCGACAAAATTAATTTTTTGTTTTGAAAATTCACCTTTTTGGTTAAAAATTGAACAATAACAGAAAATTATATATTTTTAGTAACAAGTAATTAAAGTATCAAAAAAAAAAGAAATTTGGAACTATTCAATGTTC
>NC_046663.1:65187353-65189176 GCF_010883055.1 Belonocnema kinseyi | reverse complement strand
GCTGAGGCCACAAGGATATCTATAGGTGCAGTTGTTTCAATTCTACATGAAAAATTAGGCATGAAAAAGCTATCGGCAAGATGGGTGCCGCGTTTCCTCTCATCTGAGAATAAACGCAATAGAGTGGTCGCCTCTGAGGCTCTTTTGGCGCGCATTAGACCGTAAAGTCAGCTGGTAAGGTTATGGCTACAGTTTTTTGGGATGCACGTGGAATTATACTTATTGACTACTTGGAAAAGGGTAAAACAATCACTGGTGAATATTATGCATCATTATTAGAGCAGCTGAAAGAAGAAATTAAAAAAAACGACCACATTTGGCGAGAAAAAAATTCTCTTTCATCACGACAACGCCCGAGTTCACACATGCTTCGTTCCAATGGCTAAAATTGAAGAACTAAAATTCGAATTGGTCGAGCACCCACCGTATTCACAAGATTTAACCCCCAGTGACTTTTTCTTATTTCCAAACTTGAAAAAATGGCTCGGTGGACAGAGATTTCCAGACAACGAAGACGTCATTGCCCCTGTAAGTGCTTATTTTGAGGATCTTCCGAAAACGCACTTTTCTGAAGGATTAAAAAAACTTGAAAAGCGATTGATAAAGTGTATAGAGCTCCAAGGAGATTATGTTGAAAAATAAAAAAAAATTTACCCAAAAAAAATTGTTTTTATACTTCATTCTAAGGACTTATTGAACTACCCTCGTATTTTGGAGAGAAGTCTACGAAGTTCAGCATAGACTAGACGAAATCTCAGAAAATATAAATAGCTTCAAGAAGCTATGTGATGCCCTCAATAACCTGATGAAGAATGCCCACCCATCACTACCGAGAAAGCGAAAAAGTATTAAGAGGGATGAAGAACTATTCCGCACCGAGACCCGATTGTATCAAAACCTTCTGGTGGAAGAAGTTTTCTTCAATCCATCAACATTTGCCCGTATTTTCACCTCATATTTGAAAATGGAAGAGATCTTCTTTTTGAAATAGTCAGGAATCACGAAAAAGTGGGCAAAGGAGCATTTCTGTACAAAGCAGCGGAGGAGGCTGCTTAAACACTCGGACTTGACTTCAATATTAGGGGTGAGCAAAATGCATCAAATCTAATCTATCTCGAGTAGTCACTCCTGAAAGCCCGGATTAAGAAAGCACAAGTGAAAAACTTTCGTGAACCGCTCCTCGATAAGAGGATGCACGGTATCTTCCACAGAAATTTGAAGGATCAGTCAATGTCTTGTGAGCTAACGTTTGCTTTCCTTAAATCGCCCGGCGGCACTAAGAGTGCTTTATTACAATCTCTGTCACTCCTACGGCATTCACCTTAATATCGCTCCTCTAAATTCTCCTAGGGAAGTTGAGTCAATTGTCGAGAATAGGAAGTGCCGCATATACCGTAACTTTATATTCTTGACAATTGTTTCTGTTGCTCACTCGAGGCCTGACATGGTTCTTTTTGACTTCGAGAAACGAAGTATGTTCGTTATCGAATTTTCGGCACCAGCTGACAAAAACATCATAGCCAAGGAGAACGAAAAGAAAGAGAGGTATCGAGACCTTATAAGGGAGTTGCAACGATTGTATCTGGAATATTCTGTTAAACTAATCGTCCTTATCATCGGCGCTCTTGAAGGTGCCAAGCTTTCACTTGCTAATAGCCTAAAAAGCATCCCTGCGTGTCAACAATATGCTAGAACACTTGCGGGAAAAATACAGAAGGCGATTTTCCTTGGGTCACTCCGTGTTCTTAGGGTGCACGAGGCTTTTGCTGGATCGTCGTATTGATTCCTTTACAGACTGTAACCACCTATCTCACGGTTGTGAG
>NC_046663.1:65185584-65187253 GCF_010883055.1 Belonocnema kinseyi | reverse complement strand
TACATCAATATCAGGTGTAAATTAATTTTCAATAAAAAAATCTCATTTGGAATAAAATGGTTCAATTTCATTTTCTACCAAAAAATATAAAATTCGTTGAAACCCTATTATAAAAGATTAATTACAATTTCATACAAAGAACTCATCCCCTGGTGCCTTCTTTTACTTCATACTAATATTGTGTAACATTCATTAAATATATATAACATAGAAAAGATAGGCTTTTATTTATTATTTTTCATAAAAAGACAAATAGGCGCGCGTCGTGGCGCAAGCAAGACTGCTAGTATAGATACGCATTTCAATTTGAAACTAGTCAGGCGGCCCTTACTGTTTACGTTTCTGTCACTCAGTCCAAGAAAATTTAAAGGAATATATATAATTAAAAATTTGTCATAAGGACAACCGCAGGATTTCACCGGGAGCGGGTGCTAATCTGAAAAATTGCACCCGCTTCCAGCGAAATCGCGGTAAAATTTGAGTCACAACCACGTCTCACGACCGTGAGATAGGTGGTTACAGTCTGTAAAGGAATCAATACGACGATCGAGCAAAAGCCTCGTGCACCCTAAGAACACGGAGCGACCCAAGGACTACCGCCTTCTGCATTTTGCCCGGAAATGTTTTAGCATATTGTCGACATGCAAGGATGCTCTTTAGGCCATTAGCAAGTGAAAGCTTGGCACTTGCAAGAGCGCCGATGACAAGGACGATTAGTTTAGCAGAATATTCCGGGTACAATCGTTGCAACTCCCTTATAAGTTCTCGATACGTCTCTTTCTTTTCATTCTCCTTGGTTATGATGTTTTTGTCAGCTGGTGACGCAAGTTCGATAACGAACATGGTTCGCTTCTCGAAGTCAAGAAGAACCATGTTAGGCCTCGAGTTAGCAACAAAAACAATTATCGAGCATATACAGTTTGAGTATATGCGGCACTTCTAATTCTCGACAATTGACTCGATTTCCCTAGGAGCATTTAGAGGAGCGATATTGAGGCTAATGCCGTAAGAGTGACACAGATGGTAATAAAGCACTCCTAGTGCCGCATTGTGCCTTTGAATGTAGGTCGTTCCCACGTGGGTTGGACAACTAGATCGTATGTGAGCTAAATGCTCAAGGTGTGCATGGCACGCCCTGCACCAATCATCGGGAATGTTTAGGCTCAAAATGTGGCGACCGTATGTTAAGGTGGAAATGACAGCGTATTGGCATGCAAAAATGAAACCCACCGTTCCAGACTTCAATCCGGGCGGTTTAAGGAAAGCAAATGTTAGCTCACAAGACATTTGCTTTCAGGAGTGAGTATTCGAGATAGATAAGATTTGATGCATTTTGCTCACCCCTAATACTGAAGTCAAGTCCGAGTGTTTCAGCAGCCTCCCCCGCTGCTTTGTAGATAAACGCTTCTTTGCCCAATTCACCTGGGTGAGGTGTCTAGAAAGGTGACTCTGGGATACCGGGCGACCTCTCAGAGTACGCAGCCTTATCCTTGCATGTGGGGCTCTACAAGGATGGACGAACCCCTTTCCCTAGCTTCTCGTGGGAACAACAATGACACCTCAAACATAGTTGTAGTAAGTGCGGTTCAAAACAACAGAACGCGCAGGGCTCCCAACAATAGGTCGGCCAACAATGCCGACCAATCTAGAGCTGGGGGAGCCAATGAAA
>NC_046663.1:65182867-65185484 GCF_010883055.1 Belonocnema kinseyi | reverse complement strand
AACAAATAACTGAATTTTCAACACAAAAATATCAATTTGTAATTCAAAATTTCATCGTTTCACCGAAAGTGGAATAGTTAAATTTTTAGTTGAAGAATTCAATTTTTAACAAAAAAAAAGGAATGTGCAACTTAATAGATTTGTTCTTAATGACAAAGATCAATTTTCAACCAAGAAGACTAATTTCCTACCAAAAACCCGAATTCTCATCGAGATATGTGCATTTTCAAACAAATGCTTGAATTTTCAACTAAAAAAGATCGATTTTTAATTTCAAATATAAATTCTCTACAAAAAATAATATAATACAATTTTAGTTTACATAAATTAATTTTTGACTAACTATGAAGGAATTTTCAAACAAAGAATTGAACCCTCAATGAAGAAGATGAATTTCAACCACGAAGATCTGTTTTTCACATAATAATAGAATCCTCGAAAAAAGATAAAGTTTCAATTAAGAAGTTTGTTTTTCTACCAAAAATGACGAATTTTTAACAAAATTCTGTATTTCTAAATACTGTATCAAAACAGATAAATTTGTTTTCAAATAGTTCAATCTTTGACGAAAAAAGTTTGATTTCAAACCAAAAGGATTAATTTTCTATCAAAACAGAAAAATTAAAAAAATTGAATTATTACGTAATTATCAAACAAATACATGATTTTCATCTAAAAAATATCATTTTTTAACCAAAAGTAATATAAGGAGATTTTATCATTATAGAAAATAATTTTAAAAAAATAGAAATTTGAAGAAAATATTTGAATTTTCAAGCAAAAGGGTTCGTTTTAAACCGAAACATATGAAGCTTCAATTATGAACTTAATATTCACGAAACATGGGACAGTGCAGTTTTTAGTTAAAAAAATAATTTTAAACTTAAAGAAGTGCATTTAAAAAAAATTGAGTTCTCTACCAGAACAGATTTCAATTAAAAATATCAAACTGGAAGATTAATTTTCTACTAAAAAATACAAATTTTTAACGAAACCCATACATTTTTAAACAATTATTTAAATTTTTAACTGAAAAAGATTACACTTTAATTTAAAAAATTAATTTTCTACCAAAGATGTCATAGTTGAATTTTCTGTTAAAAACAATATTAATTTTAAAAAAACAGTGTTATAAGAATTATTTCGAAGGGGATTGAATCCATTTAACATTGGGCATATTCTTCACTTTATGTCGATGAATCGACCAGGAAGGGAATTATGTTCTTTTTAGATTAAATTTTAAGAGAACTATTTTTTCGTTATAAACAAAAATTCTATGTACAAAAGATTAATTTCTAACCAATAAGATTAATATTCAACAAAAAGGACGAATTTTCAACCAATTACTTGATTTTCTAACTATAACGGAACAGTTTTTTTAAAATTTGTTGTTGAAAATGTTCAACAATTTAGTTGATTTTTTTTCTATCTTGACTGCAATTGCTTCTTGGTTAAAAACTCATCTCCCTGAGTAGAAACTTGATTTTCTTACTGAACATGAACAAAATAAAAATGTATCCCTTTTAGTTGAAAATTGAACTATTTTTTTGAAAACTTGCGTTTTTCAGTTGAAAACTCAACAATTTAGTAGCTTTTTTTTTGTTCGTATTAGAGCTTTGCGCTATATAATATATGCATATATGCATATATACATCTACAACTGTAATTTGGTAGTTGTGAATTATCTTTTGTGAAAGCTCCTTTTTTGAAGACTCAATTATTTTGTTTAAAATTTGTCTTTTTTGTTTGCATTCGACTACTTGGTTAAATGTTAAACTAAATGAGTAAAAATGGATCTTTTTTGGGTTGAAGATTCATCATTTTAGTTGAAAATTTAACTCTTTTGTTGAAAATTCTTTCTTTCTTTGGTTGAA
The DNA here is from genome assembly GCF_010883055.1 of Belonocnema kinseyi. Taxonomy (NCBI): domain Eukaryota; kingdom Metazoa; phylum Arthropoda; class Insecta; order Hymenoptera; family Cynipidae; genus Belonocnema; species Belonocnema kinseyi. Next base: position 65,183,610 of record NC_046663.1, on the reverse strand, counting down.
AATTAATATTTTTTGTTCAACATTTCTCTAATTGTTTTAAGTTTGAGCGACCTTTTACAAATTAATTTTGTTGGTTGAAGATTCATTATTTTAGTTAAAAATTTGTCTCTGGTTAAAAATTAAAAAATTTTCTTGAAATGCATTTTTTGATTTAATTCAGATGTTGTTCTTTTAAAACAATCATATTTTTGAGTTTTTGATTGAAAATTTATCTACTTATTTAAAAGTTTAACTATTTTTTAAAAACGTTATGTTTTTGGATAAAAAAGAAACTATTTGGTTGCAAATTCGATAATTTTTTAAAACTGAAAATTAAACTTTTTCATTTTTAGTGTAAACGGTTTTGTTAAAAATTTGGCTTTTTAATGAAAGATTTGCATTCACAACCGAATAGTTTAATTTTTAACTAAATAGTTAAATTTTCAACCTAAAAACATAAATTTAAAACTTAATGGCCATATTTTCAAACCAAAAATATTAATCTTTAACCTAAAAGGGTTGCATTAAAAAAAAGAATTCTCAATTGAAACGTAATGGTAGACATCTTAAAACAAAAAGAAAAAATGTTCAACCAAATATTACAATTTTTAACCAGTGTTGAATTTTCCAACCAAAAGACTATTTTTCTGTAAAATAGTTATGACACCTTTACCCTCCATCTACCACCAAAAACCACGTTTTTTACAGCACCTTCAACACACAAGATTAGTTTTCAAGTAATTATTTGTTGAGAGTGTTATTTT
>NC_046663.1:65181133-65182767 GCF_010883055.1 Belonocnema kinseyi | reverse complement strand
ACACCTTTACCCTCCATCTACCACCAAAAACCACGTTTTTTACAGCACCTTCAACACACAAGATTAGTTTTCAAGTAATTATTTGTTGAGAGTGTTATTTTTTATACAAATCTTTATTAATTTCAATGTAATTTGAAATATAATAATTATCGATTTAATTTTAAAGAAAATATTTATGTTTTTCATAAACTTTAATGTGAAAAAGTCCATGGGAAAGTGGGAGACTTAACTAAGCCCGATATTCGACAATTGGCAGAAATTTTCGTTCAATAACACAGCCACACAAAAAAAAGTGTACGGATCTGGTAATAAGACACACGTGTTCCTATGGATTTTGGGGCGCTGAATTCAAATTCGGTATCAAAAATCACCCGTCACCTCATAGTTGAGTCATAACCTCAAGAAATGACGAAAAATCATGCACTGAGGCAAATAAATTTCAAAATAATGCCAGTGAAGCAAATTTTCACTTCAAAAACATGCCGACAACTATGAAGGATCAACCCTTGCCTGATATCAACTTATTTAACATAACTTTACCCAACAGAACCTGACCTCACCTAACCTGAATGAACAGAAATTTATTGAACTACACGTAAAGCTCTGGAAGCATAATTTTCCAGTAGCAAATATGTGCTACATCGAATGGGTCAACTCGAGCCTAACCTAGAAATAAATCTAACCTAGCCTAGCCTAACCTAACCTAGCCTCACGAAACACAATTAAACTGATTGTGTTGTCATGTTGTGTTTGCGGTACCGTTCGAATCAGCTTGGGCTTAACCTGCAAAGAGCTCAAACCTATCCTAACCTAACCAAACCTGACCCAACCTAACCTAGCCGAATGAAATTCAACCACACGTGTAGTTATGTAAGCGTACGGTTCTCAGTTTTAAATGTGTGCTATATTTAATAGGTTAACTCGATCTTAACCTACAAATGAATCTAACTTAACAGAACCTAACGAAACTTTGCATAACGCAACACAACTTAACTTAAGTGTTCCCGTTGTAACACAATCAGTTTGATTTTGTTTCGTGAGGTTAGGTTAGGTTAGGTTAGATTTATTTCTAGGATAGGGTCGAGTTGACCCATTCGATGTAGCACACATTTGCTACTGGAAAAATATGCTTCCAGAGCTTTACGTGAAGTTCAATAAATTTCTGTTAATTCAGGTTAGGTGAGGTCAGGTTCTGTTGGGTAAAGTTATGTTAAACAAGTTGATATCAGGCAGGGGTTGATCCTTCACAGTTGTCGACATGTTTTTGAAGTGAAAATCTGCATCACTGGCATTATTTTGAGATTTATGTGCATCAGTGCATGATTTTTCGTCATTTTTTGCGGTTATGGCTCAACCATGACGTGATGGGTGATTTTTGATACCGGATTTGAATTCAGCGCCCCAAAATCCATAGGAATACGTGTGTCTTGTTACCAGATCCGCACACTTTTTTTGTGTGTGTAGCTGTGTAATCTAATTTTTTTCCAACTTTCTAAGGATTTATCTACTCTTGTAATAAAAATTCGTACAGAAATCATATATCGCGTTATTCATTAGAAAGCAGTGTTATGATTTTGTATAAAACGGAATAATGAAACAGTTGTTACAAAAAAATTTATATGACATTGAACGCA
>NC_046663.1:65179298-65181033 GCF_010883055.1 Belonocnema kinseyi | reverse complement strand
TGCGTTCAATGTCATATAAATTTTTTTGTAACAACTGTTTCATTATTCCGTTTTATACAAAATCATAACACTGCTTTCTAATGAATAACGCGATATATGATTACTGTACGAATTTTTATTACAAGCGTAGATAAATCCTTAGAAATTTGGAAAAAAATTAGATTACACAGCCACACACACAAAAAAAGTGTACGGATATGGTAACAAGACACACGTATTCCTATGGATTATGGGGCGCTGAATTCAATTCCGGTATCAAAAATAACCCATCACGTCATGTTTGAGCCATAACCGCAATAAATGACGAAAAATCATGCACTGATGCAAATAAATTTCAAAATAATGCCAGTGATGCAAATTTTCACTTCAAAAACATGTCGACAACTGTGAAGGATCAACCCTTGCCTGATGTCAACTTGTTTAACATAACTTTACCCAACAGAACCTGACCTCACCTAACCTGAATTAACAGAAATTTATTGAACAACACGTAAAGCTCTGGAAGCATATTTTTCCAGTAGCAAATGTGTGCTACATCGAATGGGTCAACTCGTCCCTATCCTAGAAATAAATCTAACCTAGCCTAACCTAACCTAACCTCACGAAACAAAATCAAACTGATTGTGTTGTCCCGTTGTGTTTGCGGTACCGTATCTAAGTTTCTTCAAATGAGTAATGTGCGTCTAAATATTTAACCACCTGTAGTACAATGAAATTAATTTTATTGTGTTACAACGGGAACACTTAAGTTGTGTTGCGTTATGCAAAATTTCGTTAGGTTCTGTTAAGTCAGATTCATTTGTAGGTTAAGATCGAGTTAACCTATTAAATATAGCACACATTTAAGACAGAGAACCGTACGCTTACATAGCTACACGTGTGGTTGAATTTCATTCGGCTAGGTTAGGTTGGGTCAGGTTTTGTTAGGTTAGGATAGGTTTGACCTCTTTGCAGGTTAAGCCCAAGCTGATTCGAACGGTACCGCAAACACAACGTGACAACACAATCAGTTTAATTGTGTTTCGTGACGCTAGGTTAGGTTAGGCTAGGCTAGGTTAGATTTATTTCTAGGTTAGGCTCGAGTTGACCCATTCGATGTAGCACATATTTGCTACTGGAAAATTATGCTTCCAGAGCTTTACGTGTAGTTCAATAAATTTCTGTTAATTCAGGTTAGGTGAGGTCAGGTTCTGTTGGGTAAAGTTATGTTAAATAAGTTGATATCAGGCAAGGGTTGATCTTTCGTAGTTGTCGGCATGTTTTTGAAGTGAAAATTTGCATCACTGGCATTATTTCGAAATTTATTTGCCTCAGTGCATGATTTTTCGTCATTTTTTGAGGTTATGGCTCAACTATTACGTGACGGGTGATTTTTTATACCGAATTTGAATTCAGCGCTTCAAAATCCATAGGAACACGTGTGTCTTGTTACCAGATCCGTACACTTTTTTGTGTGGCTGTGTTAGTGAACGAAAATTTCTGCCAATTGTCGAATATCGGGCTTGGTTAAGTCTCCCACTTGCCCATGGACTTTTTCACATTAAAGTTTATGAAAAACATAAATATTTTCTTTGAAATTAAACCAATAATTATTATATTTCAAATTACATTGAAATTAATAAAGATTTGTATCAAAAATAACACTCTCAACAAATAATTACTTGAAAACTAATCTTGTGTGTTGAAGGTGCTGTAAAAAACGTGGTTTTTGGTGGTAGATGGAGGGTAAAGGTGT
>NC_046663.1:65177207-65179198 GCF_010883055.1 Belonocnema kinseyi | reverse complement strand
AAAAATCTCTGATCCAATTCAGAAATACATACAATTGCTTTGAAAAAATTTTTTAATTCAGAAATATTTCATTCAAATGCTCAATAATTCATACGTATAAAACACAAACTGTTAACACCTTTTAATTTTACAATTTTTTTAATTGAATTATTTTAAAATACGAAATAACCGTTTAAAAATGTTTATGACTTTAACATTTGAGAGATTTCTGGTTAAAAAATACAAATTACGCTATTATTTTTAAGGTTCAACAGTTTTTCATGAAAAATTAAAACTTCTTTTGTTGTTAAAGATTTATCATTTATCAAAGTATGAATTATTGAGCGTTTAAATGAAATATTTCTGAATTAAAAAATTTTTTCAAAGCAATTGTATGTATTTCTGAATTGGATCAGAGATTTTTGGAAAAAAAATATAATTCAGATCTGGGACAAGCCATTATAAACAACAATTAGAAACTATACAAATTGGAACAGAGTGGTTAGAAATAAAAAGCCTTGATTTGTTAAAATTGTAATGAGCTACATTTTAAGTTTGAACGCTACAATTTTAATTTAGAATAATATTCAAAATTAATTTAAAACTTGAAATAATTTGAAACACGATGTAGATTTTTGCAGATTTAAAAAAAAAGTTTTTGAGAATTGTAAAATTTTCAAAAAGAATTACAAAAATGGTTGTGATTGCTAAGAGAGTTGAAAATGATTTTTTAGTTTGAAAAATTAATTTTAAGTGAGTATTTGAAAAGATTATAAAAATTAAAAAAAAGGAATCAGGACGATTTTAAGGCGATTTTTTTATTTTGCAGTTTTTTTAATTTTAGGAAAAAAATCTAATTAACACAATAAATCAATTTTCAACCCAAAAGTTTACTTTTCAACAAAATAAATTAATTTTCTATCAAATAATTGGTGTTTTAACTAATAAAATGTACAGGATAAAGTTTCAAACAAAAATGGAATAGTACAATTTCCAGATAAAAACTGTGCTAAAAAATTGAATTGAACAAGACAAAAACGAATTTTCAACAAAATTGTTAAATTTTCCAGGGAAAAGGTGAATTTTTGACCAAGAAGATTAATGTTCTATACAAGAAAAAACGGTTTTCCAACTTAACAAATAAAAACGATTAATTTTTAAACAATCATATAATAGTTACATTTTTAGATAAAGATAAATAATTTTTTAAAGAAAAAATTAATTTTAAACAAAGTTCTTAAATTTTCGACCAATCTAATGAATTTTCGACCAAGAAAATTGAGAATCTACAAAAAAAGACAAATCTTAAACAAAATACATGAGTTTTTAAAGAAAGTATTTAATTTTAAAGTAAAAAAGACGAATTATCTACAAAAAGTTGAAATTTTTAATCGAAAAATATGAGTTTTCAATGAAAGAGTTAAATTTTCAACCAAATAGTTAAATTTTCAAACATAATTAAAAAACCTTGTTAAAAAACGTATTTTTTTTTACAAAGTAGTTCAACTCTTAATGAAATAATCGACTTTCAACCCAAGAAGATGTACAGTTGATATTTTAACCAAACAATTGCATTTTTGACCAAAAATAATAAAATTTTTATCCCAAAGGATTAAATTTCTACTAAATAAGACCAATTTCCAACAAAATACATGAACTTTATACGAAATTATTTAATTTCAAAAACAAAAAGAGTATTTCCACCCAAAACTTATAATTTTAATTTTTAAAAATATATTTGCATTTACAACAAAACGACTTTACAACCAAAACATATTTATAGTTCATAATTCAACCGAAAAATGTAATTTTTAATCAAAAAGTATAAATTTTCCATAAAACAATTTAATTTCTACAAAGAAAGACGACCTTTTAACAAAACACATGATTTCTTCACCAAAAATGGTGTTGATTGATTGCCAGTTTCAAAAATGTATTTTCAACGAAAGAGATGAACCTTCAAATAAAAAAAATAGACTATTATAATATAATATAATTATAATATTATCACT
>NC_046663.1:65175442-65177107 GCF_010883055.1 Belonocnema kinseyi | reverse complement strand
TAGTAATTATGTATACATTTTTATACATTATAAGAATGCACATTATGTGATATATGAAATAGTTTAATAGTATAATAAATTGCAAACATAGGTAAGTGGAGTAAACGGTGTTTATTTAATATATTTTTATCTTACTCCTGAAACAATATTTCAAGGGTTGTAGTATACATTTTTTAATAACAAACAAAAAAGAAATTTAATAGGAGAGCGAAATAAAATTCCGTAAAATCAAAATCAGTCTATAAAGATAAAAGCAAAAGTTACTGCCGAGCTCAAGTGTTTTTGAATTGAGGCCAAAAAAGTAGAATTAAACAAAATTATCCAGTTCCGAGAAATAGAATGAGGAACGCTTAACTATCTCAAAGAGATTCTAATCTCATGGGTTTAGAAATTATTTTTTTAACGGCGACTGCAAATTTATTCTTTAACTTTAAACGTAATAACTAAAATTGCCCTAGAAATATGAGAAGGTTGAATAAGAAAAAAAGATTTTATAGAAAAACCTCATTCTGTTCCAGAGAAATAAAGGTTTAGTGTGGCGGTATCACACATTAACAGTCGTAAATATTTTTAAAGTGTCTTTTCGTAGAAATTAAAGATTTCAGGTTGGACTTTAATTATAATGTAAAATATAAATCACAAGAATGCAAATAAAAATACAATGCTTACACGTACAGTCGAGAATGGCGCGAACTAACAATCTTTCAGTGGTAATATATCGCTACTGCGCTTGCGTGATATTGGTGTAAGCTTTTTGGTAAAGAGTCCCAGAAGGCTCGCAAACTCAACATTATTTGCTGATACGAGCATCTTTGAATGCCTCGAATATTTATTATTGCACGGTGCATCTTATTTCGACTCTAGTCTTAACTATCCGCAGTAATATATTTGAATTAGGATTTCCTAAAAAAGGTTCCTTTTAAAAAAAGTACTTTCTTTGAAATAAAATAATGTTTCAAGAGTACTGCAAGATTTATCAATAGTTCTTTATAACAAAAATTTTAATTAAAAAATAAATAATTTTCATTCTTTATTAGTTCACAGCTAAAAAAAATTAATAAAAAATAATGCATCCAATTGTAAAACTGCGTACCTACAAGATATTGTGTACTTTTTACAGATTTAATTAAACTCACTGACGAAGGTCCCCATTGTGTGCCGAAATGTTTGAAACAACTTAGTTTCAATTCAGCTAACCTTAAAGCCAACAACTTACATACAAAATTGCTACAAAATTCTGTTATTTATCAAAAGACATTTCTTTAATAGAAAATTAACCTTTGTGATTTTGATTCTGTTAAAAGTAAACCATCGCGGGAAGACCGCAGTCCTTAATACTACACGGAGTAAATTTGTTTATTAAAATTTACTTAATTAGTTCGGTAAATGTAGGACATTAGTGCATTTAGATAAAGTTTACAATTATTTTAGGATATAATAAAAAACCGAACTATAAATATTACAAAAGAGTCATGTAAAATCTAAAGTCCAAAAGTGAAAACTGTGATATGTAATAATTCATATAAGGACAGCGGCGGATCCACAGATACCCTACAGGGTGGGCGCCGGCGCCAACCTTATACTAAGAACTAAAAAAAAAGGTCTTCAATTCGAACAAGTATTACGCCTGATACGTATTATTTCGCAAGTTCAGAGGGGGGGGGG
>NC_046663.1:65173960-65175342 GCF_010883055.1 Belonocnema kinseyi | reverse complement strand
GAAAAATGAAACTGCACCATTTTAGGATGGAAAATTATATTTATAATTGAAAATTATTTTGTTTAGTTGAGAATTCGTATTTTTGGTAGAACATTAATTTTCGTTGTTAAAATCTTATCTTGCTTCTTGAGCATTCAACTATTTTCTTGATTTTTTTTTGTTTCTGAAAAATTAATGTCTTTAAGGAAAATTTGTATTATATCATAGTTGGTTGAAAACTAATAGTTTTTTATAGAGAATTAATTTCATGGGTAAAAAATTAATCTGTTTTTTATTATTTTTAACATAGATGCCTAAATTCGAGTTCTCATTGTCTCATATGGGAAAAAACGTCTTGCATTATTTACGATAAAAAAACTTTTATCGCTGATAGATTCTGCTAAATAATGTATAAAACCAGCTTGATTTTAAGTAAGTTCTATCTTATTCTAAATATTTTTTATTATGTTGTTCTCGGATTGAAAATTAATTTAGTTGAAAGTAATTAACATCTGTATAAGGTTTCTTACAATTTATAATAATAATTTTTGTACAAATAGATTATTTACAAAATAACAAAAAACTTTTTCAATTGAAAATTGTTTCATTAAATAAAAAATTGATGACAAAATTTTTTCGACTACATTGATATTGTTTCCTCATCAATAGTACTTCTTTACAATAAAATAATGTTTCAAGAGTACTGCAAGATTTATCAATAGTTCTTTATAAAAAAAAAATTCAATTAAAAAATAAATAATCTTCATTCTTTATTAGTTCACAGCTAAAATATTAATAAAAAATAATGCATCCAATTGTAAAACTGCGTACCTACAAGATATTGTGTACTTTTTACAGATTTAATTAAACTCACTGACGAAGGTCCCCATTGTGTGCCGAAATGTTTGAAACAACTTAGTTTCAATTCAGCTAACCTTAAAGCCAACAACTTACATACAAAATTGCTACTAAATTCTGTTGTTCATTAAAAGAAATTTCTTTAATAGAAAATTAACCTTTGTGATTTTGATTCTGTTAATAGTAAACCATCGCGGGAAGACCGCAGTCCTTAAAACTAAACGGAGTAAATTTGTTTATTAAAATTTACCCAATTAGTTCGGTAAATGTAGGACATTAGTGCATTTCGATAAAGTTTACAATTATTTTAGGATATACTACAAAATCGAACTATAAATATTACAAAAGAGTCATGTAAAATCTAAAGTCCAAAAGTGAAAATTGTGATATGTAATAATTCATATAAGGACAGCGGCGGATCCACAGATACCCTACAGGGTGGGCGCCGCCGCCAACCTTATACTAAGAACTAAAAAAAAAGGTCTTCTATTCGAACAAGTATTACGCCTGATACGTATTATTTCGCAAGTTCAGGGGGGGGGGGC
>NC_046663.1:65171392-65173860 GCF_010883055.1 Belonocnema kinseyi | reverse complement strand
TTCAGGGATGCCATTAAGTTTTCCTCGCTTCAAATAAACCTTGGCGCATTTGTCTAACCCAAATTCCATTCCAATTTCCTTAGTATATCGTTCGACAATCACTAGAGCTAGATGTAGTTGCTTTTTGTTTTATAGCCGCACAAGTACCCGTCGAAATGGCGAAATGCTAGAGATAGTGGCAATAATGTAAGGCAAAAGAGGAGCGGGCTCATGGTGTCGCCCAGAAAGACACCTCTCCAAAAGGAGACCTTGTTAGCTGTCACACGATTTTTTCCAGATGAGATAGTAAATTTGGTTTTCCAAAGCGGTATCAATCTCTCTATGCACTAAACTATTTGCGGATGAACCTTTAAGATTTCCAAAAGACTGGCCATCGATAGGTCACGCTGGTAGAATGCTGCATCTTTGCAGACACATCTATCGTTAAGCAGGTTCTCCCGACATCCGGCTACGCCTTTCTTTGAGCTTCGTTGTTCATACATTTCTTGCCACACGGGTTCAATTGCCCGAACAATCCTTTCATTTAGGAGAGCTGTGAATATCTTATAAAGCGTGTTCAGACAAGTTATTGGCCTGTAGTTCTTCGGGGCAGCTAAGTTGCCTATTTTCGGCGGGAGCATTGTGCGCCCTTTCACCAACTACTCTGGAATCGGCTCTTCCGACTTCAAATATGAGGTGAAAATACGGGCCAAATGCAAATGGGTTGAGGAAAGCTTCTTCTACCAGAAGGTTTTAATACAATCTGGTCCCGGTGCGGAATAGTTCTTCATCCCTCTCAATACTTTTTTCACCTCCTCGGTAGTGATGGGTGGGCATTCTTTATCAGGTGTTATGAGGTTAACCCATAACTCCTTGAAGCTATATATATTTTCTGAGTCTTCGTCTAGTCTATACTGAAATTCTTAGACTTCTCTCCAAAATACTTCGACCTCCTCTGGTTTGGGTGGGTGTGCGACAGTAACTGGAGGGTCTTGGAAGAGTCGAGATGGGTCAGAGAGAAACTGTTGATTTTCTCCGACCCACCTATCCCTCCGCCTAGACTTCTTTTAGCGTCAGATAGTATTCGTATTCTCTCAACAATATGCTGCCTGGAGGTCAGCAGCTTTGACTTGTTAAGTGTGTGATAATGGTTCCGGAATTCGCGCGCGAACTTTCGAAACTTGTCGGAATGTGAATGGCACCGGGGTGAGGCGTCTAGAACGGTGACTCTGGGATACCGGGCGACCTCTCAGAGTACGCAGCCTTATCCTTGCATGCGGGGCTCTACAAGGATGGACGAACCCCTCTCCCTAGCTTCTCGTGGGAACAACAATGACAACACAAAACATAGTTGTAGTAAGTGCGGTTCAAAAAAACAGAACGCGCAGGGCTCCCGACAATAGGTCGGCCAACAATGCCGACCAATCTAGAGCTGGGGGAGCCAATGAAAATCGATTCAATGCGATGGATCAGCGGAATTTCGTGACCTTTGGGTGGACGGAGCAACTGAATTACGACATGCTAGACTGCTACGATGCGAGTGTGGCCTGTGAACGGGGTTACATGGCACGTCTGCATGCTCTGTGGTGCGAGAAACACCCGGAGCTATCGCACTTTTCGCAGGAACGTCTGCGAAACCCTGCTGAACTAGTCCGTAAAAGGGGCTATGTAAGCGGAACGCCTACTCTACCACAGCTAGAACAAGCCGGCAACAAAGAAAGAGAGTCGACACTAAGACCAACCGCGGGCAGGCATCCAATACATGAAGAGCGATGCTTTACGACCCAGAGAAACATTAATACCAAGGTTTCTCTCAAGCCTAAAGATCTAGCGGAAATTGATGACGAGCTTAGTGGACATTTTCCCGGAGAATCCGACCTCTGGGCTATCAATTATTGTGCGTATAATGCAGCGAGAGCTTTGGCCGATGCGAACCGTAAAACAATACTAACGGTTGATCATAAGACCAAATGACGAATGCATCAACTTGCCATGTAGATAGGCTGAGCAAGACAGTGCGCGTATCGCATTCAATAGGTGATTGACTACATCACATCTGGCAGGAATTTTACCGCCAAGGTTCCAAATTTCGCGCGCGAAATCCGGACCCGTTATCACACACTTATCAAGGCAAAGCTGCTGACCATCAGGCTGCATATTGTTGAAAAAATACGGATACTATCTGACGCTAAGAGAAGTCTAAAGCGGAGGGAGAGGTGGGTCAGAGAAAATCAACAGTTTTTCTCTGACCCATCTCGACTCTTCCAAGACCCTCCAGTTACTGTCGAACACCCACCCAAACCAGAGGAGGTCGATGTATTTTGGAGAGAAGTCTACAAAGTTCAGCATAGACTGCACGAAGACTCAGAAAGTATAAATAGCTTCAAAGTATATCGTTCGACAATCCCCAGAGCTAGATGCAGTTGCTCTCTGTTTTTAGCATAGATCTTAAGATCGTCCATGTAAAATACATGAGTGACCTTATACTT
>NC_046663.1:65168806-65171292 GCF_010883055.1 Belonocnema kinseyi | reverse complement strand
GTGAGTACGGTGAAATGAATCACTTACTTGTGCCGATTCAGTGTTTCCCATCTTATTTTGCTTTTTGTAGGCAATTTCCAAAGCTGCCGCATACAACTTCACTGATTTCACTGCATTTGACATTACTGAAAACCAAAACTCGAATAAGTATGGAGCAATAATTCGGGAGATGAATAATTTTTAAAAAATATAGAAAAAGTGATTGTCAACATTTTCATCAAAACAACTCCGATATGAAAAACTATTCATTCATAAAACTAATTTTAACTTTTGTGCTTCATTGCTTGAGCAATTGCAGATGCCTCGTTTTTTAATTCTTTATCGTCGCAGTCCATTTTCTGCCTATCTTGAATGTCATGGTTTTCTTGAAAAATGTTGCATTCGGATGTAGCCTCGATAGATGCTTCATTTTCCTGATTTGCGTTCGAGATTAGACATATTAGACGTTGTTGCTTATCGAAAGAAGAGGAAGAGTCCGATAAATCGGCACCATATGACAGATCATCAGAAGAACCGAGTCACACTGTTGGAAAAATTGATTCCTTACCAAATATTGCCATTATATTAGGCATCACCATAGATTTTTTACTCTTTAATGAAATCTATCACTATGGTTGCAATTGCAACTATTGCCATATAAAAATTCATCTTTTTTGTTGAAAGTTAAACTTTTTTTATTAAAAATTAAACAATTTGGTTAAAAATTTGTCTTTCTTGATAGAAAAATTGTTGTAGACAATTCATGACTTCGATTGAAAATATGCTGTTTGTTTGGTTCTGTGCACAATTGCTTTTATTCAACTGGAAATTTAACTGTTCCTATTTTGGTTGAAAACTTCTATTTTGGCTCATGATTCAACTAATTGGTAGAAAATTGATCATTTTTAATTGAAAATTCAATCCTATCATTAATAATTCATGTACTGTGCTAAAAAATCGTTATTTTGATAGGAATTTAAGATCTTTGTTTGAAAATAAAACTAGTTGGTTAAAAATTCACATGTATTGATTAAAATGCAATCTTTTTTCTCAAAAAGACAGAAATTTGAAGAAGTTTAAATTATATTTAATATAATGCCTGCATTCATTTTGTCTAAATATACAAGGAATTTGAAGAAAAATAAGATCACACAAATTTGAAACTTAACTCAGTTTTCTTTCATTCGTTTCTTTTTTGTTACAATTTTTTAAACTGAAAACGTAACTATTGAAGGTAAATATTCTATAATTTTTTTTTAAATTAATCGTTTTGGTTGAAAATTGGATTATTCTAGTCAAATATTCATGATTTTAGATGAAAAATCATCACCTTCTTTGAAAATCTATCTAAATTCTTTTAATTATGTATCCTTCAGTAGAATTTTTTTAAGCTTATAATTTGTCTTTTTTAATTGAAAATTTAACTAATTGGTTGAGAATTCATGTCTTTTGTTAAAAAATCGTATTTTTTGGTAAAAAATTAATCTGCTTGCTTAAAAAATAAAATCTTTGGTGAAAAATTAATTTATATTCCTGAAAATGATGAACTCCAATTGTCAGGGAATTTTTTTCCAGGATTTGAGTAAACACCCTGCTACTATGATGATAAAGAAATATTATTGTGCTTAGGAGAATGAGAAGTTATTTCCCCGAAGGCGTTTGAGGAACATCAATCGAAGTATGGATTTTTTGAACAAGATCCTGTATTGTTGCCATAGACGACCCTTGAGGCACGTCAGTCGCAGTTCTGCTTGTAAGATAAAGATTCAAATTAAAATCGCCATATATGCCAGAGTATTTGAGTAGATCTTTAGGAACGAGACGAGACATACTTACTTTTCTCGGTATTTCTCGTCTCGTTTTGCCTCGAATCATTCTTCCTCGTCTTGTGGCGTCCTTCCTCGATTCTCACTTGGGGGTTTTCGAGGAATGCGACAGATGTGCGCTAGCACAGAAGACAACTTGCGGCAGCGTTCTTTTGCTACTCTGATGCGCTAATTCTAAATAGCATTCTTTAATGAATAGCTACGATTGAAATGTGATTAGATATTACAATTTTCTGCCCATTACTGATTAATTTGACATCAAGCACAACTATGTTTCGATTTATTTTAAAGATTTAGCTTTACTGTACTTGTATGTGATTTTTTTTCAATGCCACATTTATATTGCCAATTATAGTAAAATATATGAAACAGTAGAATAAAAAAATCGGTATATTTTCCAAGAATTTAGATTTTAAAAACTTTAAAGGCATATGAAATACTCAAATACGTTATTACCGACCTCACTTTTTTAATTTATTGAATTTTCTTCGATCTTAATAATTTTTTTGTTAATAAAACCTGTGTATGAACTGTATTTGACTGTGTCCCTTTAAATAGTTTGAAATCTTTGTGAACTTTTTAAAATTATATTATTTATGCATTTATATTATTTTTCGCCAACAATATTGTCTAGTTTGGAATTAAAGCTTGGGAGAATTCTAACCCTCATAAACTGAAAGT
>NC_046663.1:65166048-65168706 GCF_010883055.1 Belonocnema kinseyi | reverse complement strand
AAATGGCAGTTGATCAAGATTTTTAAGCAAACCAGGAAGATGTACAAAATCTCATCAATATGCAGCATAAATAAGGCGACGAGGAAGATTTCAAAAATGGTCGGCCGTTGTATCAAGGGTCGTTTGTAAGTGTTGGCGAAAGTATGTTGATCATCCTCATGATTCTTTTGCATCATAACGTCAATTACGAGTACCTTGTCGGAATTATGGCTGTCATTAATATGAAGTGCTTGCCAGATAATTTCAAAAAAATCAGTCTCAATAAATTCAAAAGATTCTTTGCTCTGGACGCAAATAGTGTAATCAAACACTATTATGGTTCGAAATGCCTCAAGTTCTTTGCTGATAACAATGACGTTTGCAGGACTTGCGAAGATTAAAAAAGAGAATATTTTTTGCAGCTTCCGTTTATCGACCAATTGAAAGAAAGGTTTAAGAGAGAACATTTTTATTTACAGTTACAATCTCGTTTGGGGCCATCCATATACCGCGTGGGCACTTTATGGGGGGAGGGGGGTATGGCAAAATCCCACGTTTGTACACGAGGGGGACCGGGGTGGTCGGGCTAGAATCCACGTGGACACACATTTCTTTAAATCTGTGGAAAATATACTGAAATGAGACAAGGTGTACTCTAGGTATACTCGAACTTTTATATTATGCTTGCGCATAATAGAATTTGTATTTTTATTTTAATTATATATTTTTCCACGACTTTTCCTTTGCAATTCAAATCATGTTTAAGCTCACGTTCCGAAGCGTATCCGAATTTTTTCAGCCAATTCATCGCTCCTTTTAAACTTCTTGTAGTCCGGGAGCTCGCGACAATACTATAGACGTCATTTTAGTACTTACTAAAATTTCAGTTTCTTTTGTTTTGCTAGTCAAAAGTTCGAAATTCGTTGACTAACTAACAGCTGTTGGTGCATTTTGCAACAATTTATCGTTAAACTGGTCAAAAATTAGAGTGAAAAAACCTAATTTTAGTTCTCTTGAAACCCACGTGGAATGATTGTTTGAATGCTAAAAACTAACAAGAAGTTTGACAGGCAGCTTCTCGGTGGTGCCAAAGTTAACTGGCAGGCTGTCAAACATGTCAGAAATTCAAGTGAAAAAACGTAACTTTAATAGTCTTCAAACCCATTAAGGATGATTTTTTTTGTGCAAACAACTAACAAAGAATTTGACTGGCAGCTCCTGAGTAGTGCCAAAATTGACTGACATTTTAATCAGCAACCGAATGATAGTTTTGTCCTTTTCATACAAAAAAATTTTCATCTACACGGAGAAAAATGGATGTTTTAAAGTAAAATCTAGATGTACAGGGTTAACATGTTATATGTTTAACTATAGGACAACAATCTAGATGTTCGAAGTTAGCATTTGTAGATCTTAAAAAGTGAAATGTTACCCTCTAACATTCAAGATATTTAACTGAAAAATCCGAGATATTACATGTATGGTTATGTCAAATTACGTCTGTAAATATTTGAGGAGTTTACTTATATATGGTCATTTAAGGAATTAATTGATAACTTATTTGTGAATTCTAAATGAAACTTTAATGTTCGTACACGAACGAAAAACAGATAAAGGGTATAAAATGTCGACCAGATGATGCGTTCAGTCAAGTTGAGGTTATATTCAATATTTCTAATTCAAAATAAAAACGGGGATGAATAATCAGACAACGAATGATCTGTAATCTGAATTGAATGTTCTATCTATTTTAAGTTACTTAAACTTAAATTTTATTTCAAATTTATAAACCTTTTGTCAAATGTGTTAAGTCAATCAACCTAAAACATAAGATCGTTGTTCTCTTCTTTAGACAGAAAAAAGTCGTTATTCAATTATATTTAGGGACATCTAAATTTATTCTTTGGAAACGTGCCAAAATTGTAACATTCCATAATTTTAATATTGAATATATATAGCTTTCAAATATAGTCGTAAAATTCCAATGCGCAATGCGCATGCGCTCGAACGGTTTTAACATCTGAATGTGTTTCAGTTTAACATAAAAATATTTTTACGCCTAACATCTCAAAAATATGTTAAATGTTTGGCATAAAAATCTGCGTATCAGGTGCTATAATTTTCCCCTTTGAACATATACATTTGAACATCCATTTTTCTCCGTGTATAGGAAACTTCTCTAAAACTAATATGCATATAAAAAAAAGAAACTAGGTAAATCTCACTTTTTACGCAAATTCATAGCTCGCAACAATGGGTTTCAACAGTACTAAAATGATGTTTCTTCATTCGAATTTTTGGCAGGTTTGACAACTTGCCAGTCAACTTTGGCTCCACTCAGGAGCTGCCACTCAAACTTCTTGGTAGTTGTTTGCACCTAAACAATCGTCCCCAGTGGGTTTAAAGAGTACTAAAATGACGTTTTTTCACTCGAATTTTTGACATTCTTGACAGCCTGCACGAACAGCTGTTAGCTAGTCAACGAATTTCGAACTGTTGACTATGAAAACAAAAGAATTTGAAATTTTAGTGAGTTCTAAAATGACGTCCATTGAATTATCGCGAGCTCCCGGTCATTTGGAAGACTAATATATCTATATTTTCATAATATATGTCCACGTGGACAAAGTACAGGGGGCGGGGGTCGTTTGTCAAAATTCCACGGCCTTCCACGAGGGG
>NC_046663.1:65160739-65165948 GCF_010883055.1 Belonocnema kinseyi | reverse complement strand
GAAAAATGAAACTGCACCATTTTAGGATGGAAAATTATATTTATAATTGAAAATTATTTTGTTTAGTTGAGAATTCGTATTTTTGGTAGAACATTAATTTTCTTTGTTAAAATCTTATCTTGTTTCTTGAGAATTCAACTATTTTCTTGATTTTTTTTTTCGGAAAAATTAATGTCTTTAAGGAAAATTTGCATTATATCATAGTTGGTTGAAAAATAATAGTTTTTTATAGAGAATTAATTTCATGGTTAAAAAATTAATATTTTTTTTATTATTTTGAACATAGATGCCTAAATTCGAGTTCTTATTGTCTTATATGGGAAAAAACGTCCTGCATTATTTACTATAAAAAAACTTTTATCGCTGATAGATTCTGCTAAATAATGTATAAAACCTGCTTGATTTTAAGTAAATTCTATCTTATTCTAAATATTTTTTATTATGTTGTTCTAGGATTGAAAATTAATTCAGTTGAAAACAATTAACATCTGTATAAGGTTTCTTACAATTTATAATAATAATTTTTGTACAAATAGATTATTTACAAAATAACAAAACTTATTCAATTGAAAATTGTTTCATTAAATAAAAAATTGATGAAAAAATTTTTTCGACTACATTGATATTGTTTCCTCATCAATAGTACTTCTTTAAAATAAAATAATGTTTCAAGAGTACTGTAAGATTTATCAATAGTTCTTTATAAAAAAAATTTTAATTAACAAATAAATAATTTTCATTCTTTATTAGTTCACAGCTAAAAAAAATTAATAAAAAATAATGCATTTAATTGTAAAACTGCGTACCTACAAGATATTGTATACTTTTTACAGATTTAATTAAACTCACTGACGAAGGTCCCCATTGTGTGCCGAAATGTTTGAAACAACTTAGTTTCAATTCAGCTAACCTTAAAGCCAACAAATTACATACAAAATTGCTACAAAATTCTGTTATTTATCAAAAGACATTTCTTTAATAGAAAATTAACCTTTGTGATTTTGATTCTGTTAAAAGTAAACCATCGCGGGAAGACCGCAGTCCTTAATACTACACGGAGTAAATTTGTTTATTAAAATTTACCCAATTAGTTCGGTAACTGTAGGACATTAGTGCATTTAGATAAAGTTTACAATTATTTTAGGATATAATACAAAACCGAACTATAAATATTACAAAAGAGTCATGTAAAATCTAAAGTCCAAAAGTGAAAATTGTGATATGTAGTAATTCATATAAGGACAGCGGCGGATCCACAGATACCCTACAGGGTGGGCGCCGCCGCCAACCTTATACTAAGAACTAAAAAAAAAAGGTCTTCAATTCGAACAAGTATTACGCCTGATACGTATTAATTCGCAAGTTCAGGGGGAGGGGGCGATCCCCTTGATCCCCGCCTCTGGATCGGCGCCTGTATGTGACAACTCATTTATAGTCAAATACAAGGGCCATGCTGAAACTTTCGACGACTTATAAAGTGGTACCCCGTCAGTGTACCAAGTGAATGAAAGATTGTTCGAATTATTTAAAAATCAAAAATTTGCCATCAATTCTGTATATAATGAAGCATCGTACACATCAGACATTAACCCTGGTGGAAGTCGAGGTCTATTGAAAGGGGCCATCTATATATCACGTGGACAATTTTTCACCAATGCCCCCCCCTCCCCCTCGTGGAAGGCCGTGGAATTTTGACAAACGACCCCCGTCCCCTGTACTTTGTCCACGTGGACATATATTATGAAAATATAGAAATATTAGTCTTCCAAATGACCGGGAGCTCGCGATAATTCCATGGACGTCATTTTAGAACTCACTAAAATTTCAAATTCTTTTGTTTTCATAGTCAACAGTTCGAAATTCGTTGACTAGCTAACAGCTATTCGTGCAGGCTGTCCAGAATGTCAAAAATTCGAGTGAAAAAACGTCATTTTAGTACTCTTGAAACCCACTGGGGATTATTGTTTCGGTGCAAACAACTACCAAGAAGTTTGAGTGGCAGCTCCTGAGTGGAGCCAAAGTTGACTGGCAAGTTGTCAAACCTGCCAAAAATTCGAGTGAGGAAACATCATTTTAGTACTGTTGAAACCCATTGTTGCGAGCTATGAATTTGCGTAAAAAGTGAGATTTACCTAGTTTCTTTTTTTTATATACATATTAGTTTTAGAGAAGTTTCCTGTACACGGAGAAAAATGGATGTTCAAATGTATATGTTCAAAGGGTAAGATTATTGCACCTGATACGCAGATTTTTATGCCAAACGTTTAACATATTTTTGAGATGTTAGGCGTAAAAATATTTTTATGTTAAACTGAAACACATTCAGATGTTAAAACCGTTCGAGCGCATGCGCATTGCGCATTAGAATTTCACGACTATATTTGAAAGCTATATATATTCAATATTAAAATTATGGAATGTTACAATTTTGGCACGTTTCCAAAGAATAAAAATTAGATGTCCCTAAATAAAATTGAATAACGACTTTTTTCTGTCTAAAGAAGAGAACAACGATCTTATGTTTTAGGTTGATTGACTTAACACATTTGACAAAAGGTTTATAAATTTGAAATAAAATCTAAGTTTAAGTAACTTAAAATAGATAGAACATTCAATTCAGATTACAGATCATTCGTTGTCCGATTATTCATCCCCGTTTTTATTTTGAATTAGAAATATTGAATATAACCTCAACTTGACTGAACGCATCATCTGGTCAACATTTTATACCCTTTATCTGTTTTTCGTTCGTGTACGAACATTAAAGTTTCATTTAGAATTCACAAATAAGTTATCAATTAATTCCTTAAATAACCATATATAAGTAAACTCCTCAAATATTTACAGACGTAATTTGACATAACCATACATGTATGTCAATTTTGGCACTACTCAGGAGCTGCCAGTCAAATTCTTTGTTCGTTGTTTGCACCAAAAAAATCATCCTTAATGGGTTTGAAGACTATTAAAGTTACGTTTTTTCACTTGAATTTCTGACATGTTTGACAGCCTGCCAGTTAAATTTGGCACCACCGAGAAGCTGCCAGTCAAACTTCTTGTTAGTTTTTAGCATTCAAACAATCATTTCACGTGGGTTTCAAGAGAACTAAAATTAGGTTTTTTCACTCTAATTTTTGACCAGTTTAACGATAAATTGTTGCAAAATGCACCAACAGCTGTTAGTTAGTCAACGAATTTCGAACTTTTGACTAGCAAAACAAAAGAAACTGAAATTTTAGTAAGTACTAAAATGACGTCTATAGAATTGTCGCGAGCTCCCGGACTACAAGAAGTTTAAAAGGAGCGATGAATTGGCTGAAAAAATTCGGATACTCTTCGGAACGTGAGCTTAAACATGATTTGAATTCCAAAGGAAAAGTCGTGGAAAAATATATAATTAAAATAAAAATACAAATTCTATTATGCGCAAGCATAATATAAAAGTTCGAGTATAACTAGAGTAAACCTTGTCTCATTTCAGTATACTTTCCACAGATTTAGGGAAATGTGTGTCCACGTGGATTCTAGCCCGACCACCCCGGTCCCCCTCGTGTACAAACGTGGAATTTTGCCATACCGCCCTCTCCCCATAAAGTGCCCACGTTGTATATGGATGGCCCCAAACGAGATTGTAACTGTAAATAAAAATGTTCTCTCTTAAACCTTTCTTTCAATTGGTCGATAAACGGAAGCTGCAAAAAATATTCGCTTTTCCAATCTTCGCAAGTCCTGCAAACGTCACTGTTATCAGCAAAGAACTTGAGGCATTTCGAACCATAATAGTGTTTGATTACACTATTTGCGTCCAGAGCAAAGAATCTTTTGAATTTATTGAGACTGATTTTTTTGAAATTATCTGGCAAGCACTTCATATTAATGACAGCCATAATTCCGGCAAGGTACTCGTAATTGACGTTATGATGCAAAAGAATCATGAGGATGAGCAACATACTTTCGCCAACACTTACAAACGACCCTTGATACAACGGCCGTCCATTTTTGAAATCTTCCTCGTCGCCTTATTTATGCTGCATATTGATGAGATTTTGTACATCTTCCTGGTTTGCTTAAAAATCTTGATCAACTGCCATTTTGGCATCTTTATTGTCTTCGAGCAAAGCATCGCTAATTCCGGCGTGACAATCAACACTCTCTGAATCCGAGTCGACGTCGTTGTCTTTCACAAATGGTGATTGCAGTACTTCGTTGATCACAAGTTCCTATTACCCGACTCTCAAATTGCTGAAATGTATTACAGTTTTTTTTTAAACTCACATACATCCACACACGAACTTGTGAGGAATCGTCCATGAATTAGTATGTAACGCTCCTAGGGGTTGGGGGGTCTTGCTTCACGTAACATTTTGTGATACAGGGTGGAACGTCTAATGAAACGTTACGTGACAAATTTTATATCCTGGCGTAAAACTTCAGGGGAAGGAGGGGTCAAGCCAGTAAGAAAATCCGTTACACAAGGGGGGGGGGGAATGTCCTAAAATTGCGTGACGGAATCTTATGGACCTGCACACAACGAAATAAAACAAATATTTTTCATACGAACATAGGTACGGGGCCGCCAACTTCGAGTACATCTCCTTCACGTACATTATCATCTTATCAAATTGATTTCTGTGAGGTCCTTTATCGTCAAACTTCAGTTGACTACAACGAAAAACAACTTCAATAATTTTCCGTGCAATTTTCACTTAGCAAGAAAGTTACAAAGTACTTTTTATTTAACCATTTCTATTTGTCATTCACATTTGTAGCTCTAATTTCAATTCGTAACCTGAGTAGCAACTTACAATTCATCTTCATTGACAAAAAGCACGTTCTCGTTAGGGTTTCTATTTCCTGCTGTATTTTGAGGGTCGCGTCGTAGTTGCTGTAATCTGTGACGCCTCCGTCGCAATTCTAACTTGCCAAAACCTCGTCTTAACATCTTGCTAAGTGGTCAAACCTGTAAAGAAAATTTATTTAACTTCTTCCACTTAAAATCCGAATGCAATGCACATTTTGGGAATTTTCATAATTTTTGAAATCATAACAAATTTATCAAATTGTGGCCATTTTTAAACTTAAATTTTTTTCAAGAAGCTTTGGAAATTTCTTTACTTACTACAGAATGAAGAATAATTTGGAAATCTACAAATTACACAAATTGAGGCTTTGCATGAAACAACGTTGTATCAACACTTAATTTGTTTCC
>NC_046663.1:65159559-65160639 GCF_010883055.1 Belonocnema kinseyi | reverse complement strand
GGGGGGGGGGCAAAATGTCCTAAAATTGCGTGACGGAATCTTATGGACCTGCACACAACGAAATAAAACAAATATTTTTCATACGAACATAGGTACGGGGCCACCAACTTCGAGTACATCTCCTTCACGTACATTATCATCTTATCAAATTGATGTCTGTGAGGTCCTTTATCGTCAAACTTCAGTTGCCTACAACGAAAAACAACTTCAATAATTTTCCGTGCAATTTTCACTTAGCAAAAAAGTTACAAAGTACTTTTTATTCAACCATTTGTATTTGTCATTCACATTTGTAGCTTTAATTTCAATTTGTTACCTGAGTAGCAACTTACAATTCATCTTCATTGACAAAAAGCACGTTCTCGTTAGGGTTTCTATTTCCTGCTGTATTTTCAGGGTCGCGTCGTAGTTGCTGTAATCTGTGACGCCTCCGTCGCAATTCTAACTTGCCAAAACCTCGTCTTAACATATTGCTAAGTGGTCAAACCTGTAAAGAAAATTTATTTAACTTCTTCCACTTAAAATCCGAATGCAATGCACATTTTGGGAATTTTCATAATTTTTGAAATCATAACAAATTTATCAAATTGTGGGCATTTTTAAACTTAAATTTTTTTCAAGAAGCTTTGGAAATTTCTTTACTTACTACAGAATGAAGAATAATTTGGAAATCTACAAATTACACAAATTGAGGCCTCGCATGAAACAACGTTGTATCAACACTTAATTTGTTTCTATGGACTTTTATGTATATATATATTTTTTTTGCTTTTAACTGTTACTCTATTCCGCGGGAGCGTTTCAATCGAAAATTTAAAAAAGGAATTCGGAAAAAAAGGTTTAAATAGTTGAGGTTATTTACTTTCATTTATTTCACAACTCCCAATTAAGCTTGAAAATGTAAGAGTTAAAGTAAATTAAATTCAAATGGCAGATATAGGGCCAAAGAAAATGAAAGGAAAACATGCGCTCGTATGATGGATCGAACGTAAACAAAAATCCATTGTGCCAGCCGGAAAAATTACCCGAGACAAGCAATTTGCTGACTCCGTAACTAATTTATGGTGGTCAGAAGAACTG
>NC_046663.1:65157712-65159459 GCF_010883055.1 Belonocnema kinseyi | reverse complement strand
TATGTTTTAGGTTGATTGACTTAACACATTTGACAAAAGGTTTATAAATTTGAAATAAAATTTAAGTTTAAGTAACTTAAAATAGATAGAACATTCAATTCATATTACAGATCATTCGTTGTCCGATTATTCATCCCCGTTTTTATTTTGAATTAGAAATATTGAATATAACCTCAACTTGACTGAACGCATCATCTGGTCGACATTTTATACCCTTTATCTGTTTTTCGTTCGTGTACGAACATTAAAGTTTCATTTAGAATCCACAAATAAGTTAACAATTAATTCCTTAAATGACCATATATAAGTAAACTCCTCAAATATTTACAGACGTAATTTGACATAACCATACATGTATGTCAATTTTGGCACTACTCAGGAGCTGCCAGTCAAATTCTTTGTTAGTTGTTTGCACCAAAAAAATCATCCTTAATGGGTTTGAAGACTATTAATGTTACGTTTTTTCACTTGAATTTCTGACATGTTTGACAGCCTGCCAGTTAACTTTGGCACCACCGAGAAGCTGCCAGTCAAACTTCTTGTTAGTTTTTAGCATTCAAACAATCATTTCACGTGGGTTTCAAGAGAACTAAAATTAGGTTTTTTCACTCTAATTTTTGACCAGTTTAACGATAAATTGTTGCAAAATGCACCAACAGCTGTTAGTTAGTCAACGAATTTCGAACTTTTGACTAGCAAAACAAAAGAAACTGAAATTTTAGTAAGTACTAAAATGACGTCTATAGAATTGTCGCGAGCTCCCGGACTACAAGAAATTTAAAAGGAGCGATGAATTGGCTGAAGAAATTCGGATACGCTTCGGAACGTGAGCTTAAACATGATTTGAATTGCAAAGGAAAAGTCGTGGAAAAATATATAATTAAAATAAAAATACAAATTCTATTATGCGCAAGCATAATATAAAAGTTCGAGTATAACTAGAGTAAACCTTGTCTCATTTCAGTATACTTTCTACAGATTTAGGGAAATGTGTGTCCACGTGGATTCTAGCCCGACCACCCCGGTCCCCCTCGTGTACAAACGTGGAATTTTGCCATACCGCCCTCTCCCCATAAAGTGCCCACGTGGTATATGGATGGCCCCAAACGAGATTGTAACTGTAAATAAAAATGTTCTCTCTTAAACCTTTCTTTCAATTGGTCGATAAACGGAAGCTGCAAAACATATTCTCTTTTCCAATCTTCGCAAGTCCTGCAAACGTCATTGTTATCAGCAAAGAACTTGAGGCATTTCGAACCATAATAGTGTTTGATTACACTATTTGCGTCCAGAGCAAAGAATCTTTTGAATTTATTGAGACTGATTTTTTTGAAATTATCTGGCAAGCACTTCATATTAATGACAGCCATAATTCCGGCAAGGTACTCGTAATTGACGTTATGATGCAAAAGAATCATGAGGATGAGCAACATACTTTCGCCAACACTTACAAACGACCCTTGATACTACGGCTGACCATTTTTGAAATCTTCCTCGTCGCCTTATTTATGCTGCATATTGATGAGATTTTGTACATCTTCCTGGTTTGCTTAAAAATCTTGATCAACTGCCATTTTGGCATCTTTATTGTCTTCGAGCAAAGCATCGCTAATTCCGGCGTAACAATCAACACTCTCTGAATCCAAGTCGACGTCGTTGTCTTTCACAAATGGTGATTGCAGTACTTCGTTGATCACAAGTTCCTGTTACCCGACTCTCAAATTGCTGAAATGTATTACAGTTTTTT
>NC_046663.1:65157141-65157612 GCF_010883055.1 Belonocnema kinseyi | reverse complement strand
GGTTAGGTTTGCAAGGGAGCGGGATAGTTTTGTGTTTATGTTTTTGGGCCTTTATGGCGGGCAAGGGAGGCTCTTGTAGTGATGGGGGATATTAGGGGTAAGAAAAGGGTGGCTAAAGGGAATGTGAGAGGTGAAATAGGGCAAAGAATCTGAAATTTTAGGGCGGTAAGCGGCAGCAGCCTTAAGAGACATCTGTGGGCGGCAGTGAGTACTTTTGTGTATGGATAGGTTACAGTTACCGACGGACGAGCGATAGGTTAGCAGCGAGAGTACTGGTAGTGCTGGTAGTGAAGTAGACGGAGAGGATATTTCCAGAGGGCAACGACGGCCAGTTGTGCGTTGCCCGGTGTCAAGTGGCGCGTCCGACAAGGGGAATAATCAGAGCGGAAGAAGCGATGGGGCAAGGGAGAGAGCGTCAGTGCAAGTGAGGGGGAGGATCTCTTGAAGAGGAAAAGGGAAAGCAAAGAGAGT
>NC_046663.1:65156469-65157021 GCF_010883055.1 Belonocnema kinseyi | reverse complement strand
GGAGGCTAAAGAAGGTGAAGGGAAGGTCGGGAATGAAAACAGTTGACAGGAGGGAGAGTGAGAAGCAAAGTGTTTGGGAGAAAGTGGAGATCATGACAGAAGAGAAAGTGGGAGAGCGTAGGAATGAAAAGGAGAAGAGAGCAGATAGGCAAAGGATAAGGGCAATGTAGTTGAGAATGGAGTGAAAAAAGGGCAGCTAGGAGAAATAAATAGTAATAAGAGGATTGAAGCTCGAGAGCGGGGAAGAAAGGGACCGGGGTGGAAGTGCTGCTGCAGAGCATAGGGTGGGTTAAAGGCAAGGTAGGGAAAGTTAGGATGGAGGGAAGAAAGGAGAATGAAGAGGCGGTGGTGGAATTGGAGAGCTGGAAAGAAGAATTGGGTGTAATGTGTAACAAAAATAGGATGATGGACAATAAGCTTTTTATTGATCAAGATTTAACGAGAAAGGAAAGGGATGTTCGGAGACTGCTAAATAACAGGGCTAAGAAGGAGAGGAGAGAAGGGAGAGCAATGAAAGTGGGGTAGCGGAAAATAAAAATAGACGAGAAAATG
>NC_046663.1:65155131-65156369 GCF_010883055.1 Belonocnema kinseyi | reverse complement strand
AAGATCCATCCATTGACTCCATACTCTTTCAGGACTTCCCAAAGTTTACTTCTATCTACCTTGTCAAAAGCTTTTTCTAGGTCAACAAATGCACAGAAAATTCAGATTTTGACAATTGGCACCACATTTTGCACACATATTCTTTGGGCTCCTGGACAGGTCGTAAAAATATTGGAGGATGATGGAGAGGGGGGAGGAAGCAAAGTTTTTGAAATGTATAAAATCAAGTGGTCTAAAACGCATGATGCGTATGGAAATCCAGTTTTTGACCATTAACACAGCCGCAGTTTTGGAGCATTTGGCATCAAATTTGTCTTTTGTCAAATTTGTCTTTTTAAAATATTTAAAAACAAGTGGCCTAAAACGTACTATATTTAGGAAAACCCACAGTTCTTGGCAATCGGCACCAAATTTTGAACACATATTCTTTGGGCTCTTCGACAGATCGTAAGAGAATAGGGAAAGTATTACAAGGGGTGGTAAAGATGGGGAGGGGGCAGAGACACAGTTTTTGACCAATCGGCATCCGATTTTTTGCACATATTCTTTGGGCTCCCAGACAGGTTGTAAGAGTATGGGGGGGGGGGGCGATTGAAGAAAAGCAGGGCACACTCGCCATTTTTGATCAATCTGCATCACGTTCTGCACACATATTCTTTGGGCTCCCATACCAGTCGTAAGATTATGGGGTGGTGGAGGGTAGGGGAATATTCGCAGTTTTTGACTAATAGGCATCACAGTATTCACACATCTTCTTAGGGCTCCCGGACAGGTCGTCAGAGTATTAGGGAATTATGGAATAGGTGGCACAGTTTTTGAAATAAATGAAATCAAGGGGCCTCAAACGTATAGTGCTTATAAAAATACACGGTTTTTAACAAGTAGCATCAAATTTTGCACAAATATTCTTTTGGCTTTCAGAAAGGTCTTATGATTATGAGATGGGAGATAAAAGGGTGGAAGATATGAAGAGAAGGGGCACAAACACAGTTTTCGACCATTCAGCGGCAAATTTTTCACGAATTTTATTTGGGCTCTCGGGCCTGCAAACCCCAGTTCAATGGTAAATTCTTAAAACTGTACGTTGTTTCCATTTCAGTATTATACAATATACAACATTTACGGCATTTTCGTAGGTTCTCGCGGAAGCCTGCTTATTTCCGAATTCGCAATTTTCGAGCGTTTTCGAGGAAAAACGAGGACATGTTGAAACATTGATATGTTCGCGGGAACCTCGC
>NC_046663.1:65151748-65155031 GCF_010883055.1 Belonocnema kinseyi | reverse complement strand
TTTATTAAAATAAAAATAATTTAGGTTCATTTAATGAACCGAGGTTTTGGAGAGCATGGGAGCAGGATTTAGGGGGCATGTAGGGATGATTTAAAGACCATTAGTGTGGGATTTAAAGAGCATGCGGAGAGGGTATAAAGAGTATTCGGGGTGGATTTAAAGAGTATGGGAAGATAATTTTGAGAGAACGAGGCGAGGATTTGCAGAGCATGAGGCAAAGATTTAGCGAGGTAGAATCGAGGATGGCGGGAGCACATACAGATGTTGAGAAGAGCACTAGGCGAGGTTCCCGCGAACATATCAATGTTTCAACATGTCCTCGTTTTTCCTCGAAAACGCTCGAAAATTGCGAATTCGGAAATAAGCAGGCTTCCGCGAGAACAAACGAAAATGCCGTAAATGTTGTATATTGTATAATACTGAAATGGAAAAAACGTACAGTTTTAAGAATTTACCATTGAACTGGGGTTTGCAAAATGTGAAGTCGATACTGAAATTTGAAGCAAACTTAAAAAAGCTCTTAAAAAGTGAAATAGAAATAAAGGAGCAAAGACAACATCGCAACTGTATTTTTCGAATTTTAATGGTAAAAACTGCATTAAGTTTTTTAATTCAGTTACCGAAAATTCCAAATCACTTGTGAACTTTTTACACAGCTTTAAGAAAACTCTAAATACAAAAAATTAAAAACTGGAAAACATAAAATGAAAAAGGCATCTTAGAACTTTAAATCATAAAACTTGACTCGAGTCATCGAATGCCGAATTCAGAATTTTGAAATCAGTCCTGAAATTCAGACATAACTTTAAAAAAAACTTTAAAAAATTGAAATTTATATAGTAAACTTAAAAAACTGCCCCCTACCCCACCTATTCCATCTTCCCATCAAATTCTCTTATGGTCTGCCCGAGAGCGCAAATAAAATTCGTGAAAAATTTGCCGCTGAATGGTCAAAAACTGTGTTTGTGCCCCTTCTCTTCATATCTTCCACCCTTTTATCTCCCATCTCATAATCATAAGACCTTTCTGAAAGCCAAAAGAATATTTGTGCAAAATTTGATGCTACTTGTTAAAAACCGTGTATTTTTATAAGCACTATACGTTTGAGGCCCCTTGATTTCATTTATTTGAAAAACTGTGCCACCTATTCCATAATTCCCTAAAACTCTGACGACCTGTCCGGAAGCCCTATGAATATGTGTGAATACTGTGATGCCTATTAGTCAAAAACTGCGAATATTCCCCTACCTTCCACCACCCCATAATCTTACGACTGGTATGGGAGCCCAAAGAATATGTGTGCAAAACGTGATGCAGATTGATAAAAAATGGCGAGTGTGCCCTGCTTGTCTTCAATCGCCCCCCCCCCCCAAACTCTTACAACCTGCCTGGGAGCCCAAAGAATATGTGTAAAAAATCGGATGCTGATTGGTCAAAAACTGTGTCTCTGCCCCCTCCCCATCTTTACCACCCCTTGTAATACTTTCCCTATTCTCTTACGATCTGTCGAAGAGCCCAAAGAATATGTGTTCAAAATTTGGTGCCGATTGCCAAGAACTGTGGGTTTTTCTAAATATAGTACGTTTTAGGCCACTTGTTTTTAAATATTTTAAAAAGCATGTGGTCCCTTTTCCTTCATTCCTCAATACTCTGAGGACCTGCGCTGGAACCCCAAGAATATGTGTGACAAATTTGATGCCAAATGCTCCAAAACTGCGGCTGTGTTAATGGTCACAAACTGGATTTCCATACGCATCATGCGTTTTAGACCACTTGATTTTATACATTTCAAAAACTTTGCTTCCTCCCCCCACTCCATCATCCTCCAATATTTTTACGACCTGTCCAGGAGCCAAAAGAATATGTGTGCAAAATGTGGTGCCAATTGTCAAAATCTGAATTTTGATGAAAATTATACATTTTAGGCCACTTCGTTCAATATGTATCAAAAATTGTGCTTCCACCACTCCCTCCTCCCCCAATATTCTTACAAGCTGTCTGGACTTTGAGAGTAGGAAAAAAAGTTTTCTGTGCATTTGTTGACCTAGAAAAAGCTTTTGACAAGGTAGATAGAAGTAAACTTTGGGAAGTCCTGAAAGAGTATGGAGTCAATGGATGGATCTTACAAGCTATGAAAACAATATATACAGGTAGCAAAGCGAGTGTAAGAGTGAATGGGAAACTGAGTGACTGTTTCGATATTATTCAAGGAGTTAGACAAGGATGCGTTATGTCTTCATGGTTATTTATATTATTTATGGACAAGTGTTTAAGAATGGCTCTCTTCGGCGAAGAGGGTGTGCCAAATTATTTCAATTTCACATGTACAGCTGATAGTGTATTAATCTAGTTTTTGGGCAAAAGAAATATTTCCTTTAAACCCTGCAATAGCGAAGCTTTTCTATATGAACACAATGCTTTATGCCGTTATCTCAAAAAAATGCAATAATATTTATAGTCTTTCAAATTCTTCATAAATAAAAGAAAAAATTCTCTTGCCTACTATATGCTTAAAAAATAAATCGAAAATTTTGGAATATAAATAAAGATAATAAATAGCATTCACAGTTTGGACAGTTACTTCCCCGTTTTCCTCCTCATTAAACAGCTTTGCGAAATATTGGAAAGTCACCCAGGAAACCTAGGCTACTGGATATGATATTACTAAAATGTTTACATTCTCATCATATAGATGGAATGTCTTGGTTTTGTGTGAGTTTGACCCTATCCAGTTTTCTTCAATTCTCGACGTTTTGAGATGCCCTGAGTCAGAAAAAAAAGGTTTTACTAAATGTCTACCTGTTGGTCTGTATGTCTATTTGTCTGTCTGTCTGCTTGTAGACTGACGGCACGATAACTTTCAAAGACATTTTTTAATTTGAATTTCCTTTTGCAACACTCATCTGGCGTCTAAAGATACAGGTCAAATTCGTTAAACAGCCTTCTACTGCCAATGTTTATGATTTGAGCTATGGAAAACCAAACTGAAAAATGTAATAATTTAACTTTCCCGCGAAACTACGCTAGATGCAGTAAAATACAAGAATCGAATGTCTTGGTTTTGTGTAATTTTGACCCTATTCAGTATTCCTTCATTCTCGACGTATTGAGACCTTATGAGTCAGAGAAAATAGGTTTTACGAAAATGTATGTCTGTCGGTCTGTCTATTCATATGTATGCATGTATGCATGCATGTATGTATGTATGTATGTATGTATGTATGTATGTATGTATGTATGTATGTATGTATGTATGTATGTATGTATGTATGTATGTATGTAT
>NC_046663.1:65150431-65151648 GCF_010883055.1 Belonocnema kinseyi | reverse complement strand
GTTTTCAACAAAACCTTGTTTGAATAAATGAATAATTTAATCTTTTTTTATTGATATTATGTTTATTATTACTTTCCGAATGGCGGGCTTCTCCCATTTTTATCATGCAAAATTTTCGGAATTAGATAATCTAAGATTTTGTTGATAAAAATTTAAAAAAATGAGAAAAATTAATTTTGAAGAGAAGCCCGCAATAGATTTCGTTTTACTTTTAACCATGCAAGAAACAAAATTTGAATTAATGCATTATATTGCGAGTGGTTTTGCTGAAACTATTTGGAGGAAGTTACCGTTTCACCTTAGGGCCGGAAGGCACCCCTCTGACTGTTCAAAGAAATAATTTTGGTCGAACCCCGACCCTTTTCATACGTCTTGTGGTGGAGGGGACCCCTCTAACTGTTCACCGAAATAATGTTGGTCAATCCCCTATCCCATTCCAACGCCTCGTGAGGACGGGTAGGCACCCCTGTGACTGTTTAGAGAAATAATTTTGGTGAAACCTCAATCGCCTTCCCATATCTTGTGCGGGGCGGGAAGGCACCGCTCTCGTTGTACATAGAAAAAATTTTGGTCGACCCTCGACCCCTTTTCAAAGTCTCAATGTGGGGGCGGGGGATATCTCTGTGACTTCTAACAGAAAGAATTTTTGTAAAGCCCCTATCCCAACGTCTGTGGGGGCGGAGGGCTCTAACAGTTTACAGAAACAATTTTGGTCGAATCCCGACCCCTTTCTAACGTCTCTTGAAGAGGTGGAAATGCACCCCTTTGACTGTTTACAGAAATAATTTTGGACGAACCTGGACCCCTTTTAAACGTCTCGCGAGGGTGGGGGTGAGGTAACCCTGTGACTGCTCAAAGAAATTATTTTGGTCGAATCCCGACCCCTTTCCAGCGTCTCGTCGGGGCGAAAAGGCGCCCTCTGATTGTTCACAGAAATAACTTTGGTCAAATTCCGACCCTTTTCCAGTGTTTCTTGAGGGCCGGTGGGCACCCCTGTGATTGCTTATAGAAATAATTTTGGTGAAACCATAATCGCTTTCCAATGCCTCGCGTGGGACGGGAAGGCACCCCTCTCATCGTTCATAGAAATATATTTTTCGAACACTGACCCTTTTCACATAGAGTTGCAAATGGAAGAGACCCTCTTCTTAAAATGGTCAGGAATCACGAGGAAGTAGGCAAAGGAGCATTTCTGTACAAAGCAGCGGAGGAACCTG
>NC_046663.1:65142316-65150331 GCF_010883055.1 Belonocnema kinseyi | reverse complement strand
AAAGACGAATGCATCAACTTGCCATAAAGATAGGCTGGACAAGACAGTACGCGTCCCGCATTCAATGTGTGATTGACTACATCACATCTGGCAGAAATTTTAACGCCAAGGTTCGAAAGTTCGCGCGCGAACTACGGACCCGTTATCATACACTTAACAAGTCAAAGCTGCTGACCATCAGGCATCATATTGTTGAGAGAATATGAGTACTATCTGACGCTAAGAGAAGTCTAGAGCGGAGGGAGAGATGGGTCAGAGAAAATCAACAGTTTCTCTCTGACCCATCTCGACTCTTCCAAGACCCTCCAGTTACTGTCGAGCACCCACCCAAACCAGAAGAGGTCGAAGTATTTTGGAGAGAAGTCTACGAAGTTCAGCATAGACTGGACGAAGATTCAGAATGTATATAAACATGTATATAATAATTTAAATAATACGGATGCACATTTAAACTTAATCAAAGTAATATTCGCACGATAAATCATAAACATTATAATATAATAAATAAATTTAATGAAGCGATCTTTTGAAAATATGAAACAATTAAAATAACTCAAGGAGATATGTTAATATTTATGATTATGTTTGAATTCGAATGCCAGAAATTAAAAAAAAGTGAATAATCTCTATGACAAAAACTTACTGATAAGCAAAGTTGCAAATAGAATACTTCGTAAAAATATTTTTGGATCAAGACTCAACATCCTGTTTGTGTCAATGTCACTGACTTTGAGGCTAAATAACGTGTTTACGTTTTTAAACTCTTCACTACTCGACTATTGTGCCATGTCGCGCTGTGGCAGGATCGCGAAACTTTTTGGCTTACGTAAGGGTACTTCCCCCACCAGGACAGCCCTCGGACCACAGTATACGAGCGTGGTTTTCATAGTTTCATAATTATTTAAAAATTTTTGTAATTACTATTTAATAGATTATTTGAAATAAGTTTTCAGCTAAGTGATTCAATTATTAGAAAAAATTGTCAGTCATTTCAAGATATCTTCTTAATTTTTCTTATTTTTCTTATTCTTTCACTACCGTGGAGGTAAAAAAAGTATTAAGAGGGATGAAGAACTATTCCGCACCGGGACCAGATTGTATCAAAACCTTCTGATGGAAGAAGTTTTCTTCAACCCATCAGCATTTGGCCCGTATTTTCACCTCATATTTGAAGTCGGAAGAGCCGATTCCAGAGTAGTTGGTGGAAGGGCGCTCAATACTCCTGCCGAAAATAGGCAACTTAGCTGACCCGAAGAACTACCGGCCAATAACTTGTCTGAACACGCTTTATAAGATATTCACAGCTATCCTACATGATAGGATTGTTCGGGCAATTGAACCTGTGTGGCAAGAAATGTATGAACAACGAGGCTCAAAGAAAGACTTAGCCGGATTTCGGGAGAACCTGCTTATCGATAGATGTGTCTGCAAAGATGCATCATTCTACCAGCGTGACCTATCGATGGCCTGGATTGATTATCGGAAAGCTTTCGATTCTACATCCCATAGACTTATCATCTGTCTTTTGGAAATCTTAAAGGTGCATCCGCAAATAGTTGGGTGCATAGAGAGATTGATGCCGCTTTGGAAAACCAGATTTACTATCTCATTTGGCAAAAATCGTGTGACAACTAACAAGGTCACGTTTCAGAGAGGTGTCTTTCAGGGCGACACCATGAGCCCACTCCTCTTTTACCTTACCTTATTGCCATTATCTCTAGCACTACGCCATTCCGACGGGTACTTGAGTTGCAAACCTGCAGATCGAAAGTATAAGGTCACTCATGTATTTTACATGGACGACCTTAAGATCTATGCTAAAAACAGAGAGCAACTGCATCTAGCTCTGGGAATTGTCGAATGATATACTAAGGAAATTGGAATGGAATTCGGGTTAGACAAATGCGCCAAGGTTTATTTGAAGCGAGGAAAACTTAATGGCATCCCTGAAGATCCTGAGCTTGTTGATAGAAGCGCCATACGACACATTTGCGCTGGAGAGACTTATACATACTTGGGCGTGCCACAGAGCCGCATTCAGGATGTGACATCTATAAAGGATACTCTCCGAAGCAGATACAAACGTCTCATCCGACAGATTTGGTCTTCCGAACTCTCAGCGAGGAACAAAGTATCTGCAACGAACATCCTTGCCGTCCCGGTACTACTCTATTCATTTGGAGTAGTTCCATAAACAAAGAACGAGCTCAGATCTCTTGATATCGGGACAAGAAAGGTTATGCACATGAACAAAAGCATGCATCTTAAGTCTTCCGTTCCGCGACTGTACATCTCACGCCGTCAAGGGGGCGCGGAATATTGAATCTTGAATGTCTTCAAAACAGGATTATTCTGGGTACAGCACATAGAGTTGCAAATGGAAGAGACCCTCTTCTTAAAATGGTCAGCAATCACGAAGAAGTGGGCAAAGGAGCATTTCTATACAAAGCAGCGGAGGGGGCTGCTGAAACAGTCGGTCTTGACTTCAGTCTTATGGGTGAACAAAATGCATCAAATCTAATCTATCTCGAGTGCCATGCACACCCCGAGCATTCAGCTCACATACTATCTAGTTGTCCAACACACGCGGGAACGACCTACATTCAAAGGCACAATGCGGCACTAAGAGTACTTTATCATTATCTCTGTCATTCCTATGTCATTCACCTTAATATCGCTCCTCTAAATGCTCCTAGGGAAATTGAGTCAATTGTCGAGAATGGGAAGTGCTGTATATACTGGAACTTTATGTTCTCGACAATTGTTTCTGTTGCTCACTCGAGGCCTGACATGGTTCTTCTTGACTTCGAGAAGCGAACCATGTTCGTTATCGAATTTTCGGCACCAGCTGACAAAAACATCATAGCCAAGGAGAATGAAAAGAAAGAGAGGTATCGAGACCTGATAAGGGATTTGCAACGATTGTACCCGGAATATTCTGTTAAACTAATCGTCCTTACCATCGGCGCTCTTAGAGGTGCCAAGCTTTCACTTGCTAATAGCCTAAAAAGCATCTCTGCGTTTCAACAATATGCTAGAAACTTGCGGGAAAAATGCAGAAGGCGGTTTTCCTTGGGTCGCTCCGTGTTCTTAGGGTCCACGAGGCTTTTGCTGGATCGTCGTATTAATTCCTTTACAGACTGTAACCACCTATCTCACGGTTGTGAGACGTGGTTGTGGCTGAAATTTTACCGCGATTTCGCTGGAAGCGGGTGCAATTTTTCAGATTAGCACCCGCTCCCAGCGAAATCCTGCGGTTGTCCTTATGACAAATTTTTAATTATATATATAATGTATATAAATAAACAAGATTGTTTAACCTACTTTCGGGCCAGTACCTGCGGGCTTGGCCAGACTGTAAAGCTGATGTTTTTCGATATTAAACTCCTTCAAATTTTTAACTTTTTAAGGCAAGTAATATATCATTAAAATCGGAAAAATTCGCAGTTGCTGATAATGCTATTTTCAAATCGCTAGTTGAAAAATTAAAATTTTAAAAATTTCGTTACTTCTACATGCCTGTGGACAAAAGACACTTGCTGGAGTAAGCTCACATTCACTAAGGTACATGAATAGACCGAAAAGTAGTAGAAAAAATTAAGTCGGGTGGAGCCTGACCATACCTGAAAATGAAGCAAAAAGTTCGCCGACTACGGCTCTAAGGCTAGGCTGTTTTGGAACAAATTGTCATATTTGGGCCACTGTTCGAATCTTCAGGGCGGGGCGCGGTCAAGCAATTTCATTCAGCATCTAGAATCCCAAAACCTATTTTCTTCAGGAGGGCGACTGAAAATTCTACAAAAATAAAATATTCCAAATAGAAAATGCAGTAATTAGAAAATTACAGTATCGGATATTTTGTTATTTCAGAAATTATATCACGTAAATTTTATATTGTGCTTCTTTTTCAAATTCAGTAATATCATAAGCTGTATAGGAAGTTTTATTATTTAGGATTTTTGAAATTGGAGAATTTTAAATTGTCGTCAATTTTCTAATTCCTGGTATTCAAAAAATTTGTTAATTAACAAAAATTCAAACTTTTCATTATTTTTCGAGTGTTTTGGTAGAAAAAAAAACACTTTTTTTCTTGGAAATCTACGGAAAGATAAATTGATTAATAATCACTTCTATTTCAGTTACATTAAAAGTGTAGTTTCGAATATAATTTGATATCAAGAAACGCGCGCTAAGTGTAAAAGTATATCAATCAAACATTGTATAAACAAAACTGCAAACTTTCATTATTTTTCGAGTGTTTTGTTAGAAAAAAAAACACTTTTTTTACTGAAATTCACGGAAAGATAAATTGATTTATAATCACTTTTATTTTATTTATATTAAAACTGTAGTTTGGGATATATTTTTATTTCGAGAGAAGCCTGCCAAATATAAAAGTATATCAATCAATATTACATAAATAATAGTGCAAATTTTGCATTATTTTTCGAATTTTTTGGTTGAAAAAACACTTTTTTACCGAAATATACTGAAATGTAAATTGATTAATAATCACTTTTATTTTATTGATATTAAAAGTGTAGTTTCAAATATAATTTAGCTTCGAGAGAAGCCCGCCAAATTAAAAGTATATCAATCAACATTAAATAAACAAAAGTGCAAATTTTTCATTATTTTTCAAGTGTTTTGGTAGAAAAAAAACACTTTTTTACTGAAAGCCACGGAAAGATAAATTGATTTATAATCACTTTTATTTTATTTACATTAAAACTGTAGTTTGGGATATATTTTTATTTCGAGAGAAGCCTGCCAAATGTAAAAGTATATCAATCAATATTAAACAAACAATAGTGCAAATTTTGCATTATTTTTCGAATTTTTTGGTAGAAAAAAACACTTTTTTACAGAAATCTACCGAAATGTAAATTGATTAATAATCACTTTTATTTTATTGGTATTAAAAGTGTAGTTGCGAATATAGTTTAGTTTCGAGAAAAGACGACTTATCAATATATGTAGCAACAAACATTAAATAATCAAAATTGCAATTTTTGCATTACCTTTCAAGAGGTTTGGCAGAAAGAAAACCTTTCTGAAAGAATCTCACATTATTTGATCTGGAATAAATGGTGAAATCAGTATATTTTTCAGCTGTATTAGTTCAAAATACTTCAAAAACTTTGGAAATTCAGCAATATCTTTATTATAATTTTATATTTTCTGAAATAATGAGTCATAAGCTAGGGATTCGTCTCGCTCTGAGGTATACGCAGGTATAAGTTCTCTAATGTTACCGACATTGCAGTTTTCGCAAGGATAGTCTCAAGTCAAGAATAGATCAGTAGTGACCACTGGCGATAAGCCCGGGAACTAAAAAACCAGTTTTCCGCAGAATTTTCCCTGGTTTATTTTACTTTGTTTTCAACAAAACCTTGTTTGAATAAATGAATAATTTAATCTTTTTTTATTGATATTATGTTTATTATTACTTTCCGCATGGCGGGCTTCTCCCATTTTTAACATGCAAAATTTTCGGAATTAGATAATCTAAGTTTTTGTTGATAAAAATTTTAAAAAATGAAAAAAATTAATTTTGAAGAGAAGCCCGCAATAGATTTCGATTTACTTTTAACCATGCAAGAAACAAAATTTGAATGAATGCATTATTTTGCGAGTGGTTTTGCTGAAACTATTTGGAGGAAGTTACCGTTTCACCTTAAGGCCGGAAGGCACCCCTCTGACTGTTCAAAGAAATAATTTTGGTCGAACCCCGACCCTTTTCATACGTCTTGTGGGGGGGGGCTCTAACTGTTCACAGAAATAATGTTGGTCAATCCCCTATCCCATTCCAACGCCTCGTGAGGACGGGTAGGCACCCCGGTGACTGTTTAGAGAAATAATTTTGGTGAAACCGCAATCGCCTTCCCATATCTTGTGCGGGGCGGGAAGGCACCCCTCTCGTTGTACATAGAAACAATTTTGGTTGACCCTCGACCCCTTTTCAAAGTCTCAATGTGGGGGCGGGGGATATCTCTGTGACTTCTAACAGAAAGAATTTTTGTAAAACCCCTATCCCAACGTCTGTGAGGGCGGAGGGCTCTAACTGTTCACAGAAACAATTTTGGTCGAATCCCGACCCCTTTCTAACGTCTCTTGAAGAGGTGGAAATGCACCCCTTTGACTGTTTACAGAAATAATTTTGGACGAATCTGAACCCCTTTTAAACGTCTCGCGAGGGTGGGGGGAGGTACCCCTGTGACTGCTCAAAGAAATAATTTTGGTCGAATCCCGGCCCCTTTCTAACGTCTCGTCGGTTTGGAAAGGCGCCCTCTGACTGTTCACATAAATAACTTTGGTCAAATTCCGACCCTTTTCCAGTGTTTCTTGAGGGCCGGTGGGCACCCCTGTGATTGCTTATAGAAATAATTTTGGTGAAACCATAATCGCTTTCCAATGCCTCGCGGGGGACGGGAAGGCACCCCTCTCATTGTTCATAGAAATATATTTTTCGAACACTGACCCTTTTTCAACGTCTCGTGGGGGGAGGGCACCCCTCTATCTGTTTACAGAAATAATTTTGGTCGATTCCTGACCCCTTTCGAACGTCTCGTGAGGGCGGGAAGGGACTCCTTTGATTGTTCATAGAAATATTGTTCGTCGAAACCCGACTCCTTTCTAACCCCTCGTGAGGGAAGGCACCTCTCTGTCTGTTCACGAAAATAATTTTGGTAACACCCTTATACTTTTCCAATGTCTTGTGCGGGAGGGGGAGGCACTTCTAGTATTTTTTACAGAAATAACATTTTCCAACGATTTTTCGTCAGGGAAACAAACCAGCAAGATGGTCGATATTGAGGATTGACCAGTAGAATTTAAAAAAAATTTTTTAATTAATTTTTTGAATATTCTTCCCGTAGTCTAGGCCTTACCCTTTAAACATGCTTTAAAAAAAAAGAAGTAAAAAAAATGTCAGTATCTGTAAAAAAATTTGCGGTACCGGTACCGGCTTTGTATACACAACCTTTTAAAAATTGATACATTTTTGGATCAGTTCTTCAATTCAAAACTTTGCTTATTCTTTTTTCTTTATTGATTAAAAAGCCTGCTTGGGGAAACATTCAACCCTTTCATTAAAATCAATATTATTATTTATTTTTTGGAAAATTAGCATTCTTTGGTTAAGGTGTAAATTAATTAAAAGAAAACAGAAGTATCAGTAGTAAAATGGCTCAAGACGATAATACCCGTGTAGAAATTGGCCAACTTATTCCCAAGTTCCGATCTGGGCCTGATTGGATTTTCTACATGTGGCGGCAAGTAGGCAGATGGTGTGCTTCGCGTCAGAACGACGTCGGGTCGGGTAAGGTTAAACAAGATTATGTAAAGTTTCCTGTTATCGTCGTGATTTTGTGTTTCTTTGGTGGAAATCAAAATGCCAGGAGCAAAAAGTAAATGGCGAGTTCGGAATCACAGAATTGTTAGTGTGATTTCTTATATCCGCATTGAAGGCATAGGTAAGCTTTAATTCGCTGGAATCAACATGACAATTTATTTTTAGCTTCTGAAGATTTCCAGGAATGTACTCGAGACAGCGTATTTTGAGCGCATTTACTATTTATGTAAATAAAAAAAATGTTTTTCAGAGTTTTAAGCACTTACAGAGGCAATGACGTCGTCGTTGTCTGGAAATCTCTGTCCACCGAGCCATTTTTTCAAGTCTGGAAATAAGAAAAAGTCACTGGGGGCTAAATCTGGTGAATACGGTGGGTGTTCGACCAATTCGAATTTTAGTTCTTCAATTTTAGCCATTGAAACGAAGCATGTGTGAACTCGGGCGTTGTCGTGATAAAAGAGAATTTTTTTCTCGTCAAATGTGGTCGTTTTTTTTAAATTTCTTCTTTCAACTGCTCTAATAATGATGCATAATATTCACCAGTGACTGTTTTACCCTATTCCAAGTAGTCAATAAGTATAATTCCACATGCATCCCAAAAAACTGTAGCCATAACCTTACCAGCTGACTTTACGGTCTTTGCCTTCTTTGGAGCTGGTTC
>NC_046663.1:65141189-65142216 GCF_010883055.1 Belonocnema kinseyi | reverse complement strand
AATAAAGTAATAGAAAAGCATCAGCTCATTTAAAAGAAATTTGGACGTGACAATTATGTAGATTCCGACTATATTTATTTTCAGACAGACATTTGGATAAGGCTATTGTCAATATGCAGACAGTATTAAACAATAGAGAATTCAATAGAACTTGATCTTTTCCAAGATTTTTTGAGATCTGAAGATATTTATTTATGACTGCGTTATTCATAATGTTAAATCCGAATTTCTGTCTGAAAATAACAATTATCCGAAACTACATATTTTCACGACTGAATGAGGGAATGTTGATATTTAATACTTGTGCGTCAATGAGAAATGATTTACCCTTATACTCGTAAAAGCCCATAGATTCCCAAAAAATGACTTCCAAATAGTTTGCATCAGTTATTTTTAAATTTTAAGTAAATAAGTTCGAACGGTAATCGAAGGTGATTTAGGGTCATTAGTGACAATAGATCCTGCGCTCCGGTAATCCCGAAGATAAGCGCGCCGAGACAGGTGTAAGTGGTAAGGGTCCCACTGGAAGGAGAAGGATCCCAGCTGATCCTGTGAAAAATTCCATTAAAACGATTTTTGAGTGGATACTGTTTCGGAATAAACGGAAGAGAGGAATAAATGAAGCCCTCACACAAGACTGTAACGTCTAGCCTTTTGTTGCGCTGACGGATTACCGGTTAACCTGCGAGCTAACTGACCAGTCGTCGAAAATATCTTAGTGTCGATTTGAATGGTTACATTTTCAGTAAAAAAAACTATTTTCGACAGCAACGAAATTCAACAAAACGGAAGCATTTTTAATTAAAATAATGAATTTTCAACTGAAATAGATGCATTATTAACCGAAAAGTGAGTTTTCAACAAAAAAAAAGATCATTTTTTAATCAAAATTTGAATAGTTCAATTTTTGTTACTAAAAATAAAGTTCAACCAAACAGTTGAAGTCTTATCTAAACAATAGAATATTAACTTAGAATAATTGTATTTTCACTTTTAAAAAAATATCTATTTCAACCAAAACAATTTT
>NC_046663.1:65139679-65141089 GCF_010883055.1 Belonocnema kinseyi | reverse complement strand
TCAACCAAACAGTTGAAGTCTTATCTAAACAATAGAATATTAACTTAGAATAATTGTATTTTCACTTTTAAAAAAATATCTATTTCAACCAAAACAATTTTTTTAAACAGTTAAATTTTCAAACAAAGTTCTGATTTTTCAACTAAAATTATGAACCCTTTACTAGAATATTTGAATATTCAACCAAATAGATTAATTTTTAACTAAAATGATTGCATTGTAGGCTGAACAGATCAATTTTAAATCAAAAAGATGAAATTTTAAGAAAAGAGTTAAACTTTAAACAGGTTTCCTAAATTTTGCAGGTGAAGTAGATAGATACCCTGTTCACTGCACAAAATTTTGTATTTATTCTAACCGCATACAAAAAATGTTCATAATGCGCCCGTAACAAGTTGGGTATCCAGCAAATATGAAAGTTTTATAAAAATTGTGCCCGTTATTTTCGTTGGTTTAAAAGCCTTTTATTACACAAATGGGCACAAGTATATCAAGCTTGAGCTAACTTTCATTTTTTAAGTATAAATTTTGCGGTTCTAGCTTCCGAGAATTGCGCATACACTTTTGCATAAAAAACGTATCGAAAATTTGGCTTGAGATGCCTGAAACTTATTTGCGTCTCATCAAACCTGATTTTCTTTGTAAATACGTAGACAGTGACAGATGTAGGTTAGAATGACACGATTCTCGAAACGAGGTTCGATAAGAGGGAGAATGGCTGCAGACAACTACAGATAAAGTAGAATGTATATACTTTCGATAGCGGTTACGGCGTAAAGTTACTTTCGCAGTCGCTTGTTTCTACTTTCTAGTCTCTGGTTGATAACACAATTTTCGACTCGCTACGGAGGCATCAAAAGTCAAATTTTCGATACATGTGTTATGAAAAAAACTTTTGAAACGCTTTCGATAAAATTGGAAAATAAGCTAATGATTCTTCCTTTTTAAAACAATATGTTTGATATAGTTATGCTGAAATTTTAGGGGGGGCACCGGTCGGGCTCATTACATTATCTGTTTGTATTACATGAATTTATCAATAAAAGATTTCATTTTGAAAAAAACACTATTATACTTTGAGAAATCATTATTATCAAATTTAGAGCAATCACACACACACAGACACAAATTTTAATTAAAAATCTTTTTGAATTTTCTTAATATGTATTCTTTTGGAATGATTTTTGTTTGAATATTGCAAATGGAGCACGTGGTGTGAGATTTAAAAAGTGAGGTTATAGTCGAGAAAATATAAAAAGCATTTAATCTTTAATGTAACAAAGCTGGAAATGTATCCATTTAGTATAAGGTACGAGGGTAGTTCAATAAGTCCTTAGAATGACCAATAGATGGCGCGCGAATCGCTCCAAATCATCTGTTTTCAGTCAGCACCACTCCCGACTAGATATA
>NC_046663.1:65131306-65139579 GCF_010883055.1 Belonocnema kinseyi | reverse complement strand
GTTTTCAACAAAACCTTGTTTGAATAAATGAATAATTTAATCTTTTTTTATTGATATTATGTTTATTATTACTTTCCGAATGGCGGGCTTCTCCCATTTTTAACATGCAAAATTTTCGGAATTAGATAATCTACGATTTTGTTGATAAAAATTTAAAAAAATGAAAAAAATGAATTTTGAAGAGAAGCCCGCAATAGATTTCGATTTACTTTTAACCATGCAAGAAACAAAATTTGAATGAATGCATTATTTTGCGAGTGGTTTTGCTGAAACTATTTGGAGGAAGTTACCGTTTCACCTTAAGGCCGGAAGGCACCCTTATGACTGTTCAAAGAAATAATTTTGGTCGAACCCCGACCCTTTTTATACGTCTTGGGGGGGGACCCTCTAACTGTTCACAGAAATAATGTTGGTCAATCCCCTATCCCATTCCAACGCCTCGTGAGGACGGGTAGGCACCCCTGTGACTGTTTAGAGAAATAATTTTGGTGAAACCCCAATCGCCTTCCCATATCTTGTGCGGGACGGTAAGGCACCCCTCTCGTTGTACATAGAAAAAATTTTGGTCGACCCTCGACCCCTTTTCAAAGTCTCAATGTGGGAGCGGGGGATATCTCTGTGACTTCTAACAGAAAGAATTTTTGTAGAGCCCCTATCCCAAAGTCTGTGATGGCGGAGGTCTCTAACTGTTTATAAAAACAATTTTGGTCGAATCCCGACCCCTTTCTAACGTCTCTTGAAGAGGTGGAAATGCACCCCTTTGACTGTTTACAGAAATAATTATAACACTGACCCGTTTCCAACGTCTCGTGGGGGGGAAGGGCACCCCTCTATCTGTTTACAGAAATAATTTTGGTCGATTTGTGACCCCTTTCGAACGTCTCGTGAGGGCGGGAAGGGACTCCTTTGATTGTTCATAGAAATAGTGTTCGTCGAAACCCGACCCCTTTCTAAGCCCTCGTGAGGGAAGGCACCTCTCTGCCTGTTATCGTCGTGATTTTGTGTTTCTTTGGTGGAAATCAAAATGCCAGGAGCAAAAAGTAAATGGCAAGTTCGGAATCACAAAATTGTTAGTGTGATTTCTTATATCCGCATTGAAGGCATAGGTAAGCTTTAATTCGCTGGAATCAACATGACAATTTATTTTTAGCTTCTGAAGATTTCCAGGAATGTACTCGAGACAGCGTATTTTGAGCGCATTTACTATTTATGTAAATAAAAAAAATGTTTTTCAGCGTTCTGGAATTTTATATTTTGTTGCTGATATTGTGGAAATACATATTACCTTATACTAAATGTATACATTTCCAGCTTTGTTACATTAAAGATTAAATGCTTTTTATATTTTCTCGACTATAACCTCACTTTTTAAATCTCCCAGCAAGTGCTCCATTTGCAATAGTCAAAGAAAAATCATTCCAAAAGAATACATATTAAGAAAATTCAAAAAGATTTTTAATTAAAATTTGTGTCTGTGTGTGTGATTGCTCTAAATTTGATAATAATGATTTCTCAAAAGTATAATAGTGTTTTTTTCAAAATGAAACCTTTTATTGATAAATTCATGTAATACAAACAGATAATGTAATGTAAAATATTGAAAATGAGATATTATGTATATTTTCGATGCCCAGAACTGGGCCCTGTCGAGTAGGGCGTTTCATTTACGGTCTGGCTCTATACAGATTACTTTAGCAAACCCACATTTTTCCCAATCGGAGCCCGACCGGTGCCCCCCTAAAATTTCAGCATAGCTATATCAAACATATTGTTTTAAAAAGAAAGAATCATTAGATTATTTTCCAATTTTGCCGAATGCGTTTCAAAAGTTTTTTTCATAACACATGTATCGAAAATTTCACTTTTGATGCCTCCGTAGCGGGTCGAAAGTTGTGTTATCAACCAGAGACTAGAAAGTAGAAACAAGCGACTGCGAAAGTAACTTTACGCCGTAACCGCTATCGAAAGTATATACATTCTACTTTATCTGTAGTTGTCTGCAGCCATTCTCCCTCTTATCGAACCTCGTTTCGAGAATCGTGTCATTCTAACCTACATCTGCCACTGTCTACGTATTTACAAAGAAAATCAGGTTTGATGAGACGCAAAGAAGTTTCAGGCATCTCAAGCCAAATTTTCGATACGTTTTTTATGCAAAATTGTATGCGCAATTCGGGGAAGATAGGTTGAAAAGGACACTTGTGAATTTGACTTCATAAAAATCCCTTATATTCGGCTTTATATTTGTTGAAATAATATTTTAAAGTAACTTTCGTAAAAAAACTGGTCGAGAAATAACAAAAAATAATTATGATTATGAATGAGTTTTGATATTTAGCTACGAATGAGACTATTCATACTCCCGTACTGCAAGTGCAAAAATATTTAAGTATAATTATGAGAAATTCGAATGTATAAAAAAAATACCAAATTTATGATATTAGTTAATAAGGTTTCAAATCTGGCCAAATTTTAGCTTCCAGAATTTTCAAAGTTAAGCAAAATAGTGTACCCATACATTGAAGCTACTGCAGTAGATTTTCAGTGATATATACTGAAAAGTTTTCCATCAGTTTCATATAAACTGGAACATTCATTATG
This sequence comes from Belonocnema kinseyi, assembly GCF_010883055.1. NCBI lineage: Eukaryota > Metazoa > Arthropoda > Insecta > Hymenoptera > Cynipidae > Belonocnema > Belonocnema kinseyi. The sequence goes on along the minus strand of NC_046663.1, from coordinate 65,136,978 downwards.
TAAATTTATACTTGGCAGTCAAAGAATATATCATTGGAATCGTTATGATTCGAGAATGTCGAATATTTTCGTTGTTGTAAGATTCTAGGTGCTAAATTAAACAAAACAAAATTATATTTCGCATTTTCGTCCTTATTAGATACAATAAGGACTTCCGCTGATGTAAGTACACAGGTACTTACGGCGGAAATTTAAGTTTTATTTTACTATATATATTTTACTATTTCTGCACCGTTTCCTGGTCTGTCCAAACATATTGTTAAAAAGAAACGAATCTTGGCCGAATCTTGAAAACAGGACTTTGCGCAGAAAAATGTTCTTCGAGTACAGACTGTGAATGAATGTTTATTTTTTTGTTTAAAAAAATGTATACTTCTGAATATTGCGCTTTTTAAATAGAAATGTATTATATCTCGGTAGCTAGAAGCGCAAAATTTATACTTAAAAAAATTAAAGTCAGCTTAAGTTTGCTATACTTGTGCCCATTTGTGTAATAAAAGGCTTTTAAACCAACGAAAATCACGGGCACAATTTTTATAAAACTTGCATATTTGCTGGATACCCAACTTGTTACGGGCGCATTATGAACATTTTTTGTATGCGGTTAGAATAAATACAAAATTTTGTGCAGTGAACAGGGTATCTATCTACTTCACCTGCAAAATTTAGGAAACCTGTTTAAAGTTTAACTCTTTTCTTAAAATTTCATCTTTTTGATTTAAAATTGATCTGTTCAACCTACAATGCAATCATTTTAGTTAAAAATTAATCTATTTGTTTGAATATTTAAATATTCTAGTAAAGGGTTCATAATTTTAGTTAATTAAAAAATTATCTTTTTTTTTGTTGAAAACTCACTTTTCGATTAATAATGCATCTATTTCAGTTGAAAATTCATTATTTTAATTAAAAATGCTTCCCTTTTGTTGAATTTCGTTGCTGTCGAAAATAGTTTTTTTCACTGAAAATGTAACCATTCAAATCGACACTAAGATATTTTCGACGACTGGTCAGTTAGCTCGCAGGTTATAACCGGTAATCCGTCAACGCAACAAAAGGCTAGACGTTAGAGTCTTGTGCGAGGGCTTCATTTATTCCTCTCTTCCGATTATTCCGAAACAGTATCCACTCAAAAATCGTTTTAATGGAATTTTTCACAGGATCAGCTGGCTTACCTGGACTCTGAATTAGAAAGGTGGACGGCCGGGTGCCTCCCAAAGAAACGTGAGCTAACTGGGATCCTTCTCCACTTACACCTGTCTCGTCCCGCTTATCTTCGGGATTACCGGAGCGCAGGATCTATTGTCGCTAATGACGCTAAATCACCTTCGATTACCGTTCGAACTTATTTACTTAAAATTTAAAAATAACTGATGCAAACTATTTGGAAGTCATTTTTTGAGAATCTATGGGCTTTTACGAGTATAAGGGTAAATATTGACAATAGCCTTATCCAAATGTCTGTCTGAAAATAAATATAGTCGGAATCTACATAATTGTCACGTCCAAATTTCTTTTAAATGAGCTGATGATTTTCTATTACTTTATTCACTTCTGATCAATCATTTGAGACGTTCGTGAATATTTCTATCCTCTTTTAGAAGATGGCTTCTACTAAGGTTCCTAGCGTCCCCGGGCGACATCTCAGCTAGGTAAGACACAACTAATTGTGAAAAAATATCTATTTCGTTTCGATAAAACTTTGGTTACTATTGAAGAGGGATGGAGATATTGTGGGCAGAATTCTAAAGCTCATTTGTGTGTTTCGGTTGAATCGCCGCGAACAATTAATATGTTACGAAACAATTTAATACATAAATATCACCCTACTGAATCAGATCAAAAAATGTTATTTAGCTCTTTGTCCACGAGCGTGAAACCCAAAGCTGTCGAAGAACCTTGCGAAAGACTCCCTAAAGTGATAAACTGATGTATAGGAAAAGAACATCAGGGATTGGAAATGAATGATTATCACAGGTTAAAAAAATCTTTATTGGGCTCGTAACAAATTATTCCCTTCATTGCCTCAGAATATAAATGAAACTCATTAAAAAATTAGTCATTACATCCCTCTAGCTTTTTGCCTACTAAAGGATAAATGTCAAGAAACATACGGGAAATTGGTTACGTTCTTGCTACGTTGTAATCTTTTTAGATGCTTCAGAAGAAAAACACTGTTTTAATTATGATTTATTACCTATTATTACCTTGGATGATAGACTACTAGCGTTCAGTAAATATTTGGTCAAAACTTACATAAATACTCATTTTTATTTCCGCCAAGAATCTGGACTGCGAAAAGCGCAGAATTGACAAGATCGACGAATACGTATGAATCGTTCCATGATGAACATAACAATTCGTTTTATCCCTCTCATCCAAACATTTTCAAAGCAGTTGAAGTTTTGTTTAGAATGCAAGTTTATATGAATTTTTAATTTAATAGTATTGATTCTCTTTATTGACATCAAAATTCTCATTCGAAGAAGAAACGTGCAGCAGTCGAAAGTATAATAGTAGATTACTATGCAAACATAATTTCTCGCCGTTAGTTTCTCGAAATAGTATGTTTCTACTATGTCGCTAGAACTGAAATAATAGAGATCACGAAACGAAATTACACAATTCGATAAATAGAATGTTTTTTTGTTCTTAAACGCTTCAAAGACATCGACCCTTTTAAGGGCCCCAAAAATGGTATACCTTGAAATATTTTCTTGTTGGTTTGAAACATACTAGTGATACTAGTCGAGCGTGTAAATATGAGGAGAAATTTTTAGAAGAGGGGGGAAGTAAATTGGTTAGGGAGGGTTGTTGGGAGAAGGAGAACGGACGTAGTAGTGCAAAGACGGAGGTGGAAAGAGAAAGGTATTTTAGAACGAATGGATTCCAGATGGATGAAGTTAGCAGGTTGCACGAGGAAGGAAGGAAGGTATATGAGTTGGATCAAAAAAATGGCATTGAGAAAGAGAAGGCAGCATGAGAGGAGAGAATAAGAGAGTCAAGGTTTAACGTGAACTGTGTGTGGATTATGTCAAGGGAGAGAGCACAATATTTGTGTGAGAAAGGACAGCAGGGTAGCCAGGGTCTTATAGCGAGATTGAGATGCGGTTGCATGGAGTGTTATAATAGGTTCTGGCTTTCTAGCGAGAAGATAATTTGTGAATTGTGCGGGAAGGGGGTGCAAGAGTTGAGCACTGGTTGGAAGAGTGTGAAGAGATGGTAAGGAGTGGTATAAGCATGAACGTATTGTTGCATGAAAGGGGTGACAAAAGGGCAGTGGCGGGTGAAAAGGGTGTTGGGTAAGATGGAGAAAAAGAGAAGGAAGGACGAAGAAGAACGGAGAAGGAAAGATTGTAAATAGGCGAGGAAGTAGATGTAAGAAAATGGTAAATATTGTAAATTGTAGTTAAGTGTTAGGTGATAGCCGCGGAGACAGATGCTGATAATGCTAGGCATAGCGACAAAGAGCGAAATGCTTGCGAGGCGAGACGCAGCGAGGAAGTTTAGGCTGTAGAAACGAGCGGATTAGTTGTAAGGTATGAATGGATGGTACTTTGTAAAACATAGTTCTAAGAAAATTCTGTAAAAAATGGGAGTGTAAGCAAGTCAATTTTTAAGGCCATCAGGCCGAAAATTAAACGTTCATCTATCTCTCTGGTGGTGAATAAAGAAGCAATAAAATAAGATAAATAATATTCATCCCCTCCCTTCGCATCCTAACCCTATTCAAACTTTCGATAAAATATCGCAATACATTTTTGAGGCCGGCAGAATTTTTTTCCTCTAAAAATGTAGTTTAAATGTTTTTGTTGTGAACTATGAAAAATATCGCAGTGTTTTTCATAGAACTTTTTCAGACGTGCAAACTTTTCTCTTAATATTTGTTCGTATCTATCATTGTGTTAAAAAAAGCAGAAAATTCGATTGTAAAAGAAAAGAATTCTTCGGGCTGCAAAAGCTATCCTGCAAGCATCAAACTTACAAGATATCTTCATTATAAAAGTACATATTTAAAAAGATATTGACAGCAAATTTAAAAGTAGCTTTTTGAGAAAATAAGTTTTAATTTTTTTCAGAAGAACCACTGCCTTTTTGTTAATTTGGAACCTTTTTTTAATTTTTCGGTAGATTTTGAAAAAAGACGAAAAAAGATATTAGAATTAAAGAGAAAATAATTAATATCTCAAGGAAGAAAGTTTAGACATCATATATCGCCCTCCAGCGATTCTGTGATTTGAACTACCTGTAAATTAAGGCCATGTGATGAGTATAACAGCTGACCAAGTCAGTCCTAAGATCAATGTTTTTTCATCCATATCGAAAAATAAAAGTTTCAATAACGCGTAAATTTGCTTCGGGAAATGTTCATAAATATTAAAGAATCGTTTTGTGGCCTTGCAAAGAGTTGGCAGAAGAAGAAAGTTTATTTATGAAAATAATTATTATCGACGGACGTATTCAGTCTTTACAACAGAAGTTTGACCTCTCACTTTCTCTGCCTGCGATTATGGAATATTTTTTACCCACAGACCCGTAGAAGTTCGAAATTGTCTACTCGCTGCGCTAGAGCTGTTCTGAAACAGCTTATATGTATATCAGACACATGCAATTTAATGATTTCAATTTGTTTATTTGCCTCAAAAGTACAAACATTAGTTGTTGGATTATTTGTGTATAATGTTAAGAGCGATTTTTGTTGTTTTGCCCCACTTTGTTCAATATGAACCTCATAACTAGCCCATTGACAACATTGCAAATGCCTTGCAGGGTTTGACGACAGCACGGTCGGTATTTCTTCAAAATAGTAACTTTTTCAGTATTCTAATTATTTAGGACCAGAGACATATTCTTGTACGCCTTCTATTTACCGTGCTAAATTTTTAACACGATATCTCATTCCGTGTGGACGTAAGTTGGGACAGAAAACTTCCACTGGTCTTTTCTTCAAAAAATTTTTTTCCTCAAAATTTCCACCGGAACACAGCAGAGACGTGGACCTTATTACCTTCTCTTTCATTTCCCAAACTTTTAGAGCGATACCTCATTTCGTTTAGACGTCAGTTGGGAAAGAAAAACTGAAGACCAGATATGTTCATGTAACCCTCTCGTCACATGGCCTTAAACAGGTGATGGGATGATGTATTTTTCATAATTAAAAACACTGATTTAGAATAAAAATTGATTTGTTTTAATTCTTTATGAAAAGATGATAAAAAAGATGTGTTCACAAAATGTTATAAAAATTAACTTTAAACGCTGTGCCCAATTAGACTGAATGTACAAGAAATGATAAAATCCCAATACTTTTTCTTGATGTGCCGAAATCAGACTAAATACAAAAGAAACGGAAAAAATCAGAGTACAATTAATTAATCGCGAGTTGTGCCTGCGTATCTCGCCAAGGTGCCAGAACAAGAGAGACCTCGTTAATGAGGAAGTGCAATCTTTTATTGTTTCGCATATTGTCTCCCTCTAATCAATTTCTCTTCCGCTCAACCCCATCAATCTCTAATCCATAATATGCTAACAATTCGCGCGAGAGTATAGGAGTGTATATGGAAGGACAAAAAAACAGCGTTTTGCGAATATATGTGTGGGTGCGTAAATTTTTAGTTTGTAGCACCACAACTTTCAAAAGAATGGTAATATCACGGATTGTCAAGTCAACG
>NC_046663.1:65129575-65131206 GCF_010883055.1 Belonocnema kinseyi | reverse complement strand
ATAAAAATATATCCCAAACTACAGTTTTAATGTAAATAAAATAAAAGTGATTATAAATCAATTTATCTTTCCGTGGATTTCAGTAAAAAAGTGTTTTTTTTTCTACCAAAACACTTGAAAAATAATACAAAATTTGCACTTTTGTTTGTTTAATGTTGATTGATATACTTTTAATTTGGCGGGTTTCTCTCGAAACTAAATTATATTTGAAACTACACTTTTAATATCAATAAAATAAAAGTGATTATTAATCAATTTACATTTCGGTATATTTCGGTAAAAAAGTGTTTTTTTTTTTAACAAAACATTCGAAAAATAATGAAAGTTTGCACTATTGTTTATTTAATATTGATTGATATACTTTTATATTTGGCAGGCTTCTCTCGAAATAAAAATATATCCCAAACTACAGTTTTAATATAAATAAAATAAAAGTGATTATAAATCAATTTATCTTTCCGTGGATTTCAGTAAAAAAAGTGGTTTTTTTTTTAACAAAACACTCGAAAAATAATGAAAGTTTGCAGTTTTGTTTATTCAATGTTTGACTGACATACTTTTACACTCAGCGCGCTTTCTTGATATCAAATTATATTCGAAACTACACTTTTAATATAACTGAAATAGAAGTGATTATTAATCAATTTATCTTTCCGTAGATTTCCAAGAAAAAAGTGTTTCTTTTTCTACCAAAACACTCGAAAAATAGTGCAAAGTTTGAACTTTTGTTAATTAACAAATTTTTTGAATACCAGGAATTAGAAAATTGACGACAATTTAAAATTCTCCAATTTCAAAATTCCTAAATAATAAAACTTCCTATACAGCTTATGATATTACTGAATTTGAAAAAGAAGCACAATATAAAATTTACGTGATATAATTTCTGAAATAACAAAAGATCCGATAGTGTAATTTTCTAATTACTACATTTTCTATTTTGAATATTTTATTCTTGTAGAATTTTCAGTCGCCCTCCTGAAGCGGATTAGGTTTTGGGATTCTAGGTGCTGAATGAAATTGCTTGACCGCGCCACGCCCCGAACATTCGAACAGTGGCCCAAATATGACAATTTGTTCCAAAACAGCCTAGGCTTAGAGCAGTAGTCGGCGAACTTTTTGCTTCATTTTCAGGTATGGTCAGGCTCCACCCGACTTAATTTTTTCTACTACTTTTCGGTCTATTCATGTACCTTAGTGTATGTGAGCTTACTCCAGCAAGGGTCTTTTGTCCACAGGCATGTCGAAGTAACGAAATTTTAAAAATTTTAATTTTTCAACTAGCGATTTGAAAATAGCATTATCAGCATCTGCGAATTTTTCCGATTTTAATGATATATTACTTGCCTTAAAAAGTTAAAAATTTGAAGGAGTTTAATATCAAGAAACATCAGCTTTACAGTCTGGCCAAGCCCGCAGGTACTGGCCCGAAAGTAGTTCGTAGGTCTTCGAAAAAATAAAAATTGTATCTTTCCAGAAGGATCTTTTAAGCCGTTAGAAATACGAGAAAATAAGCAAATAAGAAAATAAGCGTGTGTTGGACAACTAGATAGTATGTGAGCTAAATGCTCGGGGTGTGCATGGCACGCCCTGCAGCTATCATCGGGAATGTCTTGGCTCAAAATGTGGCG
>NC_046663.1:65127591-65129475 GCF_010883055.1 Belonocnema kinseyi | reverse complement strand
ATCTGAGCTCGTTCTTCGTCCATGGAACTACTCCAAATGAATAGAGTAGTACCGGGACGGCAAGGATGTTCGTTGCAGATACTTTGTTCCTCGCTGACAGTTTGAAAGACCAAATATGTCGGATGAGACGCTTGTATCTGCTTCGGAGAGTATCCTTTATAGATGTCACATCCTGAATGCGGCTCTGTGGCACGCCCAGGTATGTATAGGTCTCTCCAGCGCAAAGTTGTCGTATGGCGCTTCTATCAACGAGCTCAGGATCTTCAGGGATGCCATTAAGTTTTCCTCGCTTCAAATAAACCTTGGCGCATTTGTCTAACCCGAATTCCATTCCAATTTCCTTAGTATATCGTTCGACAATCCCCAGAGCTAGATGCAGTTGCTCTCTGTTTTTAGCATAGATCTTAAGATCGTCCATGTAAAATACATGAGTGACCTTATACTTTCGATCTGCAGCTTTGCAACACAAGTACCCGTCGGAACGGCGTAGTGCTAGAGATAGTGGCAATAAGGTAAGGCAAAAGGGGAGTGGACTCATGGTGTCGCCCTGAAAGACACCTCTCTGAAACGTGACCTTGTTAGTTGTCACACGATTTTTGCCCAATGAGATAGTAAATCTGGTTTTCCAAAGCGGCATCAATCTCTCTGTGCACCCAACTATTTGCGGATGAACCTTTAAGATTTCCAAAAGACAGATGATAAGTCTATGGGATGTAGAATAGAAAGCTTTCCGATAATCAATCCAGGCCATCGATAGGTCGCGCTGGTAGAATGATACATCTTTGCAGACACATCTATCGATAAGCAGGTTCTCCCGAAATCCGGCTACGCCTTTCTTTGAGCCTCGTTGTTCATACATTTCTTGCCACACAGGTTCAATTGGCCGAACAATCTTATCATTTAGGACAGCTGTGAATATCTTATAAAGCGTGTTCAGACAAGTTATTGGCCTGTAGTTCTTCGGGTCAGCTAAGTTGCCTATTTTCGGCAGGAGTATTGTGCGCCCTTCCACCAACTACTCTGGAATCGGCTCTTGTGACTTCAAATAATAGGTGAAAATACGGGCCAAATGCTGGTGGGTTGAAGAAAACTTCTTCCACCAGAAGGTTTTGATACAATCTGGTCCCGGTGCGAAATAGTTCTTCATCCCTCTTAATACTTTTTTCACCTCCTCGGTATTGAAAGAATAAGAAAAATAAGAAAAATTAAGAAGATATCTTGAAATGACCGACAATTTTTTCTAATAATTGAATCACTTAGCTGAAAACTTGTTTCAAATAATCTATTAAATAGTAATTACAAAATTTTTTAAATAATTATGAAACTATGAAAACCACGCTCGTATACAGTGGTTCGAGGGCTGTCGTGGTGGGGGAAGTACCCTTATGTAAGCCAAAAAGTTTCACGATCCTGCCACAGCGCGACATTGCACAATAGTCGAGTAGTGAAGAGTTTAAAAACATAAACACGTTATTTAGCCTCAAAGTCAGTGACATTGACACAAACAGAATGTTGAGTCTTGATCCAAAAATATTTTTACGAAGTATTCTATTTGCAACTTTGCTTATCAGTAAGTTTTTGTCATCGAGATTATTTACTTTGTTTTAATTTCTGGCATTCGAATTCAAACATAATCATAAATATTAACATATCTCTTTGAGTTTGAATCGAGATGGGTCAGAGAGAAACTGTTGATTTTCTCCGACCCATCTCTCCCTCCGCTCCAGACTTCTCTTAGCGTCAGATAGTATCCGTATTCTCTCAACAATATGATGCCTGATAGTCAGCAGCTTTGACTTGTTAAGTGTGTGATAACGGGTCCGGAGTTCGCGCGCGAATTTTCGAACCTTGGCGGTAAAATTTCTGCCAGATGTGATGTAGTCA
>NC_046663.1:65125334-65127491 GCF_010883055.1 Belonocnema kinseyi | reverse complement strand
CTTCTTAAAATGGTCAGGAATCACGAGGAAGTAGGCAAAGGAGCATTTCTGTACAAAGCAGCGGAGGAACCTGCTGAAACACTCGGACTTGACTTCAGTATTCGGGGTGAGCAAAATGCATCAAATCTAATCTATCTCGAGTGCTCACTCCTGAAAGCCCGGATTAAAAAAGCACAAGAGAAAAACTTTCGTGAACGGCATTCACCTTAATATCGCTCCTCTAAATGCTCCTAGGGAAATTGAGTCAATTGTCGAGAATGGGAAGTGCTGTATATACTGGAACTTTATGTTCTCGACAATTGTTTCTGTTGCTCACTCGAGGCCGGACATGGTTCTTCTTGACTTCGAGAACCGAACCATGTTCGTTATCGAATTTTCGGCACCAGCTGACAAAAACATCATAGCAAAGGAGAATGAAAAGAAAGAGAGGTATCGAGACCTGATAAGGGAGATGCAATGATTGTACCCTTAATATTCTGTTAAACTGATTGTCCTTATCACCGGGGCTCTAAGAGGTGCCAAGCTTTCACTTGCTAATAGACTAACAAGCATCCCTGCGTGTCAACAATATGCTAGAATACTTGCCGGAAAAATGCAGAAGGCGGTTTTCCTTGAGTCGCTCCGTGTTCTTAGAGTCCACGAGGCTTTTGCTGGATCGTCGTATCAATTCCTTTACAGACTGTAACCTACGAACTACTTTCGGGCCAGTACCTGCGGGCTTGGCCAGACTGTAAAGCTGATGTTTCTTGATATAAAACTCCTTCAAATTTTTAACTTTTTAAGGCAAGTAATATATCATTAGAATCGGAAAAATTCGCAGATGCTGATAATGCTATTTTCAAATCGCTAGTTGAAAAATTAAAATTTTAAGAATTTCGTTACTTCGACATGCCTGTGGACAAAAGACCCTTGCTGGAGTAAGCTCACATACGCTAAGGTACATGAATAGACGGAAAAATAGTAGAAAAAATTAAGTCGGGTGGAGCCTGACCATACCTGAAAATGAAGCAAAAAGTTCGCCGACTACTGCTCTAAGGCTAGGCTGTTTTAGAACAAATTGTCGTATTTGGGCCACTGTTCGAATCTTCGGGGCGTGGCGCGGTCAAGCAATTTCATTCAGCACCTAGGATCCCAAAACCTAATCCGCTTGAGGAGGGCGACTGAAAATTCTACAAAAATAAAATATTCCAAATAGAGAATGTAGTAATTAGAAAATTACACTATCGGATCTTTTGTTATTTCAGAAATTATATCACGTAAATTTTATATTGTGCTTCTTTTTCAAATTCAGTAATATCATAAGCTGTATAGGATGTTTTATTATTTAGGAATTTTGAAATTCGAGAATTTTAAATTGTCGTCAATTTTCTAATTCCTGGTATTCAAAAAATTTGTGAAATAACAAAAGTTCAAACTTTGCATTATTTTTCGAGTGTTTCGGTAGAAAAAAAAATACTTTTTTTCTTGGAAATCTACGGAAAGATAAATTGATTAATAATCACTTCTATTTCAGTTATATTAAAAGTGTAGTTTCGAATATAATTTGATATCAAGAAAAGCGCGATAAGTGTAAAAGGATATCAGTCAAACATTGAATAAACAAAACTACAAACTTTCATTATTTTTCGAGTGTTTTTTAGAAAAAAAAACACCTTTTTTACTGAAATCCACGGAAAGATAAATTGATTTATAATCACTTTTATTTTATTTATATTAAAACTGTAGTTTGGGATATATTTTTATTTCGAGAGAAGCCTGCCAGATATAAAAGTATATCAATCAATTTTAAACAAACAATAGTGCAAATTTTGCATTATTTTTCGAATGTTTCGGTAGAAAAAAACACTTTTTTACCGAAATATACCGAAATGTAAATTGATTAATAATCACTTTTATTTTATTGATATTAAAAGTGTAGTTTCAAATATAATTTAGTTTCGAGAGAAGCCCGCCAAATAAAAAAGTATATCAATCAACATTAAATAAACAAAAGTGCAAATTTTGCATTATTTTTCAAGTGTTTTGGTAGAAGAAAAACACTTTTTTACTGAAATTCACGGAAAGATAAATTGATTTATAATCACTTTTATTTTATTTACATTAAAACTGTAGTTTGGGATATATTTTTATTTCGAGAGAAGCCTGCCAAATATAAAA
>NC_046663.1:65124014-65125234 GCF_010883055.1 Belonocnema kinseyi | reverse complement strand
GACAAGAAAGGTTATGCACATGAACAAAAGCATGCATCTTAAGTCTTCCGTTCCGCGACTGTACATCTCACGCCGTCAAGGGGGTCGCGGAATATTGAATCTCGAATGTCTTCAAAACAGGATTATTCTGGGTACAGCACATAGAGTTGCAAATCGAAGAGACCCTCTTCTTAAAATGGTCAGGAATCACGAAGAAGTGGACAAAGGAGAATTTGTATACAAAGCAGCGGAGGGGCTGCTGAAACAGTCGGTCTTGACTTCATTCTTAGGGGTGAGCAAAATGCATCAAATCTAATCTATCTCGAGTGCTCACTCCTGAAAGCCCGGATTAAAAAAGCACAAGAGAAAAAGTTTCGTGAACAGCTCCTCGATAAGGGGATGCACAGTATCTTCCACAGAAATGTGAAGGATCAATCAATGTCTTGTGAGCTAACGTCTGCTTTCCTTAAATCGCCCGGATTGAAGTCTGGTACAGAAGGTTTCATTTTTGTATTCCAAGACGGTGTCATTTCTACCTTAACATACCGTCGCCACATTTTGAGCCAAGACATTCCCGATGATAGCTGCAGGGCGTGCCATGCACACACCGAGCATTTAGCGCACATACTTTATAGTTGTGCACCACACGCGGGAACGACCTACATTCAAAGGCACAATGTGGCACTAAGAGTGCTTTATTACCATCTCTGTCACTCTTACGGTATTCACCTTAATATCGCTCCGCTAAATGCTCCTAGGGAAATTAAGTCAATTGTCGAGAATGGGAAGTGACGCATTTACTGGAACTTTATATTCTCGACAATTGTTTCAGTTGCTCACTCGAGGCCGGACATGGTTCTTCTCGACTTCGAGAAGCGAACCATGTTCGTTATCGAATTTTCGGCACCAGCTGACAAAAACATCATAGCCAAGGAGAATGAGAAGAAAGAGGGGTATCGAGACCTTATAAGGGAGTTGCATCGATTGTACCCGGAATATTCTGTTAAACTGATCGTCCTTATCATCGGCGCTCTTGGAGGTTCCAAGCTTTCACTTGCTAATAGCCTAAAAAGCATCCCTGCGTGTCAACAATATGCTAGAACACTTGCTTGAAAAATGCAGAAGGTGGTTGTCCTTGTGTCGCTCCGTGTTCTTAGGGTGCACGAGGATTTTGCTGGATCGTCGTATTGATTCCTTTACAGACTGTAACCACCTATCTCACGGTTGTGAGACGTGGTTGT
>NC_046663.1:65121533-65123914 GCF_010883055.1 Belonocnema kinseyi | reverse complement strand
AATATCAACTTTCTTTTCAAATCAGTATCCTGTGCTACGTTTTCTTAAATAATTACATAATTTTGATACATTTCTTTCAATGTTTAATAAATTTCTATTTCCTTTTTGTTCAAGCAGTTATTTTTCGATAACTAAAAAAATGAAATAAAAAAGAACACATACAATTATTTTTCACATTGTAAAGTGTATACAAAGAATACATTAACAACTTTTTAATTGCTTAAAATAATATAATTTCTTTAAATAATTACTTTCACCAGAATAATTTTAAAATCGTAATTAATTGTATGTGTTCTTTTTTTTCATTTTGTTAGTTATCTGAAAATAACTGCTCAAGCAAATAAAAATTGCTCAAACAAATAGAAATTTGTTAAACATTAGAGGAAATATATTCAAACTAAGTAATTATTGAACAAACAGTAGCATAGGATAGCAATTTGATAAAAGTAGATATCTCTGGCTCAATTTTTAGAAATTTTGAAAATAAACAATTAATAATTGTTTAAATAATTATATAATGTATTTAGAAAAATTGACTGGTTTTTCAACTTAGAGGGTTCATTTTAGGTCTAAAATGCAGAAAATTTATCGTGCTATATACCACTATACGTAACTGACTTGAAATTATATTCTAAGCTGCGCTGAAACATGTATTATTGTGATAAATTTATACCATTACAATTCATAATATGCATAAAAATTAAATCATACTAATACTTATTTCTTTGTTTTTATAATTTTAAAGATTTTTACTCTTGTTTTTTACAACTAAATATAAACTACTGCGCATCTGCATAGGGTCTAATAAAGGAACATATATAGGGTTCTATATAGGATCCTATGTCCTCTTTCGTGTTTTCTGTCCTTTTTCCAAAAATTTGATTTTTTAATTTTTAATCTTATTTTTTACAATTAAAAGAAAATCTACTCGTCCTATCTAAAATGATTAATAATAAATTTATAGATCTTTTCAGGCGAACATTTTTTGTATGTTAATTTTAGATTGTACCTTATATCGTTTGTTCAAGAAAATTTAATATTTTTATTTTGAATGTTATTTTTTACGTCCAAAGCCAAAACTACGTATCATATCAAAAATTATAGCTTTTTTTGGATGAACAAGTTTTGTCATATTTTGTTCGTAGCTTGTTTCGCTAGTCCAAAAAAATTTTATTTTCTATTTTTAGTGTTGTTTTTTACGACTAAAAACAAAATCTGCGATACAATTGGGAATTTTCAACTTTTCGACCAAATTAAAAAAGTTGTTATGATCATCTTGTAGGACTTTCAAAAATCAACGTTTTTCTTCTCTGGACCTTTTTCATATCATGCGTTTTTTGGATTTAAATGTGCAATTTAATTCGTCTTTTTGGATTTGAAAAATGTTCTAACTCTGATAATTTTCTTTTTATAGAAAAAAGTCATCAGGATAAATTGTTTGAGTTTCTGAGAACTATGAATAACCCTTCATAGAATTTTGCAATCTTGAAAAAATGTGGTTTCAAAAATTTTGAAAACGTGCTCAAAGTGTAAATTTTGATCCAAAATAGCTGGGTTACGAACTTGTTCTTTCTTTTTAGACCTTAAAAAAGTGTGCCAAAGCACAATCCAATCTGATAAATTTTTCGAAAGTTATCGTGCCTACAGAATACAGATTACAGACAGACAGACGAACACCTTCGTAAAAATCGTTTTTTCTGACTCAGTAGGTCTCAGAACGTGGAGATTTGATGAAAACCGACAAAGTGAAATTTTACATAAAACCAATAACTTCTCATTAGGATGCGAATGTAAAAAGACCATTACATACGAAATTGCTCTCACTTCGATTATATGAACAGCAACACATTATTAAATTGAACAAAATTTAATTAAATTGTCGAGTTGGAGGCATATGAAACTTTCAGATATTTTAGATTTTAGCTTTACGATTTTTCACCGTGATAAATTGCAAAATTACCAAAAAAACGTGTTTTGTTTATAAAATCAGATTTTGTGGGCGCATAGAAAATTTATAAACACAATTTCATTAATTTAATTTTTTTCTTATTGGATGCGAATACATTATTTGATATTTCACGTGCATATTGTGTAGAAGAGATATTTGTCAATTTGCTATATTTCCCTTCAGCTGAGCAGGTAAGCCGAGAAACATGGTTTGATAAAAATGGTTGAATATTGTGTGTCTCTCTCGTTGATAAGTTTCTCTTTCTAACAGGTCGAAAATTTTACCAACCGAATTCTACCAATTTTCGGGTATGAGGTTGTCTTCATATTTACCAGGGGGCACTAGACTGTATTTCCGATTTTCTTATAGATGCCACTGCAGTCATTGCCGTGCTCAGCCAAACCTACCGTTTCGCCTTAAGAACTTAATTGCA
>NC_046663.1:65118458-65121433 GCF_010883055.1 Belonocnema kinseyi | reverse complement strand
AATATCAACTTTCTTTTCAAATCAGTATCCTGTGCTACGTTTTCTTAAATAATTACATAATTTTGATACATTTCTTTCAATGTTTAATAAATTTCTATTTCCCTTTTGTTCAAGCAGTTATTTTTCGATAACTAAAAAATGAAATAAAAAAGAACACATTCAATTATTTTTCACATTGTAAAGTGTATACAGAGAATACATTAACCACTTTTTAATTGCTTAAAATAATATAATTTTTTTAAATAATTACTTTCACCAGAATAATTTTAAAATCGTAATTAATTGTATGTGTTCTATTTTTTTCATTTTGTTAGTTATCTGAAAATAACTGCTCAAGCAAATAAAAATTGCTCAAACAAACAGAAATTTGTTAAACATTAGAGGAAATATATTCAAACTAAGTAATTATTGAACAAACAGTAGCATAGGATAGCAATTTGATAAGAGTAGATATCTCTGGCTCAATTTTTAGAAATTTTGAAAATAAACAATTAATAATTGTTTAAATAATTATATAATGTATTTAGAAAAATTAACTTCATCAAACAATGACAAAACATTGCATTTTAATCAGAAAATAAGAATATTTTTTACAATTTTGGGGAATAAATAATTGTTTAAATAATTTAGATTTCTTTAATTTTTTATGTAAACTGTAGGGGTGAGGGTAGGTTATAAATAAAACTTATTAGTATGGTTTTATTTTGTAGACAGTGCTTTTCAAATCCTAAACACTTGGGCACGTTTCGATGAATCCCTGGAATATGAAGTTCATTTTTTCGAAAATTCAAAATCTCACCGAGTAAATTATATGGAATTTTGAAGTGATCAGTAGCACGTGTTAATATTCAAATTCCGAAAAAATTACAGATTTTGTTGCTCCGGAAATGAAAACTTTTGGGGGGCGTCTTCCCCTCTAGAGTGTAAAAAAAATTGCAATGCATGTTTGGACCGTTTTCTAAGCTGCGCTGAAACATGTATTATTGTGATAAATTTATACCATTACAATTTATAATATGCATAAAAATTAAATCATACTAATTCTTAATTCGTTGTTTTTATAATTTTTAAAATTTGTACTCTTGTTTTTTACAACTAAATAGAAACTACTGAGCATCTGCATAGGGTCTAATAAAGGAACATATATAGGGTTCTATATAGGATTCTATGTCCTCTTTCGTCTTTTCTGTCCTTTTTCCAAAAATTTGATTTTTTAATTTTTAATCTTATTTTTTACAATTAAAAGAAAATCTACTCGTCCTATCTAAAATGATTAATAATAAATTTATAGATCTTTTCAGGCGAACCTTTTTTGTATGTTAATTTTAGTTTGTACCTTATGTCGTTTGTTCAAGAAAATTTAATATTTATATTTTGAATCTTATTTTTTACGTCCAAAGCCAAAACTACGTATCATATCAAAAATTATAGCTTTTTTGGGATGAACAAGTTTTGTCATATTTTGTTCGTAGCTTGTGTCGCTAGTCCAAAAAATTTTTATTTTCTATTTTTAGTGTTGTTTTTTACGACTAAAAACAAAATCTGCGATAAAATTGGGAATTTTCAGCTTTTCGACCAAATTTAAAAAGTTGTTATCATCATCTTATAGGACTTTCAAAAATCAACGTTTTTCTTCTCTGGACCTTTTTCATATCATGCGTTTTTTGGCTTAAAATGTTCATTTTAATTTGTTTTTTCGGATTTTTAAAATGCTTTAACTCTGATAATTTTCTGTTTATAGAAAAAAGTCAAAAAGATAGAATTGTTTGAATTTCTGAGTACTACAAATAACCGGTCATAGAATTTTGAAATCTTGAAAAAATGTGGTTTCAAAAATTTTTGGTAGTCAAATTTTGAATTTTCAACTTTTTCACCAAATTGAGAAAGTTGTTATGATCTGCTTGTAGGGATTTCAAAAATCAACGTTTTTCTTCTCTTGACTTTTTTTCATATGATGCGTTGTTTGGCTTAAAATGTTCATTTTAGTTTGTTTTTTGGATTTTGAAAATGCTCTAACTCTGATAATTTTCTTTTTACAGAAAAAAGTCATGAAGATACATTGTTTAAGTTTTTGAGTATTACGAATAACCGTACATGGAATTTTGAAATTTTTAAAAAATTTGGTTTCAAAAAGTTTTGATACGATCAAATTTTGAATTTTCAACTTTTCGATTAAATTGAAAAAGTTGTTATGATCACCTTGTAGGGCTGTCAAAAATCAACGTTTTTCTTTTCTTGCCTTTTTTTCATAGCATGCATTATTTGGATTAAAATGTGCAATTTAATTCGTCTTTTTGGATTTGAAAAATGTTCTAACTCTGATAATTTTCTTTTTGTAGAAAAAAGTCATCAGGATAAATTGTTTGAGTTTCTGAGAACTATGAATAACCCTTCATAGAATTTTGCAATCTTGAAAAAATGTGGTTTCAAAAGTTTTGAAAACGTGCTCAAAGTGTGAATTTTGATCCAAAATAGCTGGGTTACGAACTTGTTCTTTCTTTTTAGACCTTAAAAAAGTGTGCCAAAGCACAATCCAATCTGATGAATTTTTCGAAAGTTATCGTGCCTACAGAATACAGATTACAGACAGACAGACGAACACCTTCATAAAAATCGTTTTTTCTGACTCAGTAGGTCTCAAAACGTGGAGATTTGATGAAAACCGACAAAGTGAAATTTTACATAAAACCAATACCTTCTCATTAGGATGTGAATTTCCCTTCAGCTGAGCAGGTAAGCCGAGAAACATGGTTTGATAAAGATGGTTGAATATTGTCTGTCTCTCTCGTTGATAAGTTTCTCTTTCTAACAGGTCGAAAATTTTACCAACCGAATCCTACCAATTTTCGGGTATGAGGTTGTCTTCGTATTTGCCAGGGGGCACTAGACTGTATTTCCGATTTTCTTATAGATGCCACTGCAGTCATTGCCGTGCTCAGCCAAACCTACCGTTTCGCCTTAAGAACTTAATTGCA
>NC_046663.1:65117183-65118358 GCF_010883055.1 Belonocnema kinseyi | reverse complement strand
CAGGGGGCACTAGACTGTATTTCCGATTTTCTTATAGATGCCACTGCAGTCATTGCCGTGCTCAGCCAAACCTACCGTTTCGCCTTAAGAACTTAATTGCAGTGTCTCCTATCTGATATACGGGTAATATGATGATTAACTGACAGGTATGTTGAGTTTAGGATTATTTCCATTCGCGCGCTATGAAATTCAATTAGGCGGATTTTGGCGATTTTAGAACAGGTGCCAAGAGAGCAGCTGAGAAATTCAGATTATTGTATTACTATGTAGGTTACGTCACCCGTATTACTGTGTAGGTTACGTCACCCCGGTATGGAGGATGCATTTTCATTAGCATTTTATATCAGGCATACATAGCAGTAGACTATCCGAAAGGTATGCTTAGATCTTCTCAATGGGAGGTGCAGCTAAGAGCCGTGCGAATGATTGATTTACCCCAAACAAATTCTGTCTGACGCAACCGTACAAATTCGTTCCAGTGCATCCATCTTATGATTAGAAATATCTATTAGAACATATGACTGAATCAGTAATATTGCTTCAGTAATTATGGTATGGGAAAAATACGCAAACCGTATCGCTGTGGCTGAGCGAGCAATGCATTATGGTTGGAATAACCATAATTATGCATGTATCGTTGAATTATTTCTTTTAGTGTGACTCGAAATTTATAGAAGGAATGGTGACTCCAATATGGACTAAAATTATTTTAAAAAATTAGATTTACTCAGAACATGGTATCTAGCCGTTTTCGAGGTCGCAGATTCTAAATCTGAAGTCAAAATTAAAAAAAGGCGAATTCAATATAGCGGACCACAGTGGAATGAGATACTCGATTTCGTATCCAAAAGTATACTAAACAGATTTAAAATTCTTTGTTTTGTTCATGTGAGTTTTAATAATCATATTACACCGTGCATCGATCACGCATAAGTAATTTTTAATAACAAAAGCTGTAGAACCACGATATTGAACTCAAGAAAAAGTCCTTAATTTTATTTCTTTTTATCATTTATGAATAACATTTATCAATAAATATAATAATATATTATTAAAATCAACTATTGTATATATATATAATAAATTTCCATATTTATTTATATATTTGAAATTGGAAATATTGTTCAATAATAAATTCAATTCGAAGCTCGTAGCAATGCAACCCTACACTTTTT
>NC_046663.1:65115995-65117083 GCF_010883055.1 Belonocnema kinseyi | reverse complement strand
ATATAATAAATTTCCATATTTATTTATATATTTGAAATTGGAAATATTGTTCAATAATAAATTCAATTCGAAGCTCGTAGCAATGCAACCCTACACTTTTTTCAAATACAACACATACACATTATGTGTGGAGAAAATGGATATCTTGGGAGGTTTTATACAAAACTGTAAACAAACTCGCATGGCACGTATGGACAGCGGATTATTATTGATTCTTTTCATTTTTAGTATACTTTACAAGATCTGGTGGGTCTGGAAGTGGAACAATGCGGAGAAATTCAACTTTGCTCTGAATGTTTGCTTAATTTCATTTAATTTTATCTAACTTTTACACACATCTCGCCCATTTTTTATACAGTAATACTGTGACTATTATACCAGTGATTTTGTTTATATACCCGTAGTACCTTTCGATATCAGGTGAATCCTTTTTTCAAAATTTAAAATCCTAATTCTATGATTTTCTTTTACCTTCAAAAGATTGAACTAGTTTTAAAACTGCAAAACCGCCACGTGTTGACAGAACAGAGGGCACTTTCAAAATCTCAGGCTACTGCGGCTTTTTAGGAAACTGTGAATTAAGTTGTAGATTTCAATTTAGAGCGTTTAAAACAGTTAGTAACGCAATAAGCTCGAACTAGAGTAGATAGAATGACTAAGCTTTCAGTGGCATGAGCAGCTTTAGAAATTTCAGTAGAGGATAGGTAACTTAATTTTAAACTTTTGACATGACGCGCCGCTAAAAGCTGTTATATACGGAAAAAAACAATATAACTGATCCTAAACGTCATATTGTTTCATGAAGGATACAAGTTCTATGACGTGACAATCCGTGATATTACCATTCTTTCGAAAGTTGTGGTGCTACAAACTAAAAATTTATGTAAGCAGACATATATTCGCAAAACGCTGTTTTTCTGGTTCAGAAAGTATCAACACGTGGGGGTTTGACAAAAAAGATACGATACGAAGAATCTTTTAGGAGAAAAAAAAACACCTCTAGCAAATGACGCTCCTCTTCCATTTTAAGGTTAGAATCGCACAGGTACGAGAAGCAGTGTATTGGTCCAACGACAAATCAGTATAGT
>NC_046663.1:65114808-65115895 GCF_010883055.1 Belonocnema kinseyi | reverse complement strand
ATATAATAAATTTCCATATTTATTTATATATTTGAAATTGGAAATATTGTTCAATAATAAATTCAATTCGAAGCTCGTAGCAATGCAACCCTACACTTTTTTGAAATACCACACATACACATTATGTGTGGAGAAAATGGATATCTTGGGAGGTTTTATACAAAACTATAAACAAACTCGCATGGCACGTATGGGCAGCGAATTATTATTGATTCTTTTCATTTTTAGTATACTTTACAAGATCTGGTGGGTCTGGAAGTGGAACAATGCGGAGCAATTCAACTTTGCTCTGAATGTTTGCTTAATTTGATTTAATTTTATCTAACTTTTACACACATCTCGCCCATTTTTTATACAGTAATACTGTGACTATTATACCAGTGATTTTGTTTATATACCCGTAGTACCTTTCGATATCAGGTGAATCCTTTTTTCAAAATTTAAAATCCTAATTCTATGATTTTCTTTAACCTTCAAAAGATTGAACTAGTTTTAAAACTGCAAAACCGCCACGTGTTGACAGAACAGAGGGCACTTTCAAACTCTCAGGCTACTGCGGCTTTTTAGGAAACTGTGAATTAAGTGGTAGATTTCAATTTAGAGCGTTAAAAACAGTTAGTAACGCAATAAGCTCGAACTAGAGTAGATAGAATGACTAAGCTGTCAGTGGCATGAGCAGCTTTAGAAATTTCAGTGGAGGATAGGTAACTTAATTTTAAACGTTTGACATGACGCGCCGCTAAAAGCTGTTATATACGGAAAAAAACAATATAACTGATCCTAAACGTCATATTGTTTCATGAAGGATACAAGTTCTATGACGTGACAATCCGTGATATTACCATTCTTTCGAAAGTTGTGGTGCTACAAACTAAAAATTTACGTAAGCAGACATATATTCGGAAAAGGCTGTTTTTCTGGTTCAGAAAGTATCAACACATGGGGGTTTGACAAAAAAGATACGATACGAAGAATCTTTTAGGAGAAAAAAAACACCTCTAGCAAATGACGCTCCTCTTCCATTTTAAGGTTAGAATCGCACAGGTACGAGAAGCAGTGTATTGGTCCAACGACAAATCAGTATAGT
>NC_046663.1:65111492-65114708 GCF_010883055.1 Belonocnema kinseyi | reverse complement strand
CATGATATACAAAATAAAATATTTTTACATCTGAATTATTTGAATTAAAAATAAAATTTGAAAATCCTGAGATCAGAAAAATAAAATACGGTATTTTTAGGTCTGAATCATTTGAATCGAAAATAAAATAAAATTTCAGAAATCTTGAAAAAACTGAAAAATAAAATAATATATTATTACGCCTGAATTGCTAGAATCAAAAATAAAATACAAATTTAAGAAATTCTGAAAAATCGAAATGAATAATGAAGTAAGATCTTTTTAGGTTTGAATTATTCGAATTAAAAATAAAATCAAATTTAAGAAATCTCGAAAAGTCTGAAAAATAAAATAAGATATTATTAATTCTGAATTACTTGAATTGAAAATAAAATGAAAATGTAAGAAATCCTAAGAAATCTGAAAAATAAAATAAGATACTTTTGAGTATGAATATTTGTGCATAGCACAACAAATTCTTTACATGAACTTCGATAAGCTAATTTACGTATAATATTTTTAACTTTCAAATTACTATTTACTTATTACGCCGGCACTTTGTTACTAAGTTGTTAAGCTTAAAAGCCAGGCTCGCCGATAGTAGCGATGGCAATATTTCAACGAATCACTCCTGAAAATCATCCCTATTCATCTCGTAATGTTAGTCTGCAGAATTTTTTCAAGAGCCAATCATAGCAAATAACAGTCGACAAAGCGTTCGGCACTGCCAATGTGCAATGCAATCAGCCTCTTTCCCTTTCCACACATATTTTGTGGTCCCTTAGATAATCCTATGTTGAAATGCATCTCTGAATAATTATCCTTTATTTTCTGGACGACACATCCATTAGATTATAATCTAATGGATGTGTCGTCCAGAAAATAAAGGATTTTTCCACCGATACTTTAGAATAAAAACGAGGTATGCGGTTATATAGTATTCATACCTAGGATGAAGGCTTGTATGTTTGCGGGCAAGAATATGTAATTCGAATAAATTGCACAATGTTGAAAGCTCGCGAAATTGTGTTTTTGGGAGATTGTGGTCTAGGTACTGATTTGCGAAAAAAATTATTGTCATTAATTGGACGTGTCAAGAAGATCTTTAATTTGTTAGATCGCACCTTGATATATGACTACAAAAATAAATGTTTGCATGTATTTTCAAATTAATTTTTGAAAATATATTTCTTTTCTTTAATTGTTGAGGTATCATTTTACATAAGCATAATGTTTTTCAAGGTCTTATTGTCGTTTACTCAGTCCTTTTAATGTAGCGAGAGAGACAGAAAATCTCCAACTATTTTTGTTGTACCCTCTACTTTGGTTTAAGTTACTGTTACTCCGCTTATCTGCTCAGCTGCAGGGAAATATGGATAATTCACAAAGATTTCATCTATGTATACAATTTGCGAGAGAAATAATGAATTGGCACTTCATGAAAGAAAAAAAATTCGTAAAGTTGTAATATGAATAATTAAATCCGATTTTATCCGATTTTATGGTCAGAAACCGGTTTTTGGTCATTGTTCATTTCACCACTGAAAAATCACAAAACTGAAATCGAAACTATTTTAAAGTTTTACTTTTATTTTTTCCTTTAACTTTAGTGAATATTATAACATTTTTACTGTACAATAATTTGCCGTTGTTAATATAATTGAATGGAGTTTAATTTCGTGTGTAATAATCTGTTTTTCAATTATTAATTTTCCACATATATTTTCAACTAAAAAATATAATTTTTCAGTAAATAAGTACTTCAACAAAATAGTTGAATTTTCAACCAAATATAAATTTCTCACTAACATGATGAATCTGTAAGCAAACGAATACATTTTGAACAAAGGAGGTCAACTTTGATCAAAAAACACAAATTTTCAACCTGCAGGACGAATATTCTACAAAGCTGTTAAATTCCCAACCCCGAAATATTAATTTTGTACCAAAAGGACAAACGTTCAACAAAATAATTTAATTTTGAACGAAAGAAAAGAATTTCAATACCAATAATGAATCTTCAACCAAACAGCGTCCTGTGAGGACGGGAAGGCACCGTTGTGACTGTTCACAATAACAATTTTGGTCGAAGCTCGGCCACCTTTAAACGTGTTGTGGGGGGGGAGGTACCCCTGTGACTGTTCACAGAAATAATTTTGGTCGATTCCCGACCCTTGTCCTACGTCTTATGGGGGCGGGAAGGCACTCCTCTGATTGTTCATAGATATAGTGTTCGTCAAACCCCGACCTCTTTCCAACCCATCATGGGGGGAGGCATCCCTCTGTCTGTTCACAGAAATAATTTTGGTGAAACACTTACACCTTTCCAACATCTTGCGCGGGGGGGGGGGGCACTTTTGGGACTGTTTACAGAAGTAACATTTTTCAAAGATTTTTCGTCAGGGAAACAAACTGGCAAGATGGCCGATATTGTGGATTGACCAGTAGAATTTAAAAAATTTTAAAAGAATTAATTTTTAAAATCTTCTTCCCGTAGTCTAGGCTCTACCCTTAGAACATGCTCTTTAAAAAAACCGGTGAAAAAATTGTCGGTACCAGTAAAAAAGTTACCGGTACCGGCTTTTTAAGAATTGATACATTTTTGGATCGGTTCTTCAATTCAAAACTTTGTCTTAATCTTTTTTCTTTATTAATTAAAAAACCTTTCTTGGGAAAAAATTCAACGCTTTCGTTAAAATCAATATTGTTATTTATTTTTTTTGGAAAATTAGCATTCTTTGGTTAAGGTTTAAATTAGTTAAAAGAAAACAGAAGTGCCAGTAGTAAAACCTCTGGAGTCAATTATACCCGTACATTAATTGCCCAACTTATTCCCAAGTTCCGATCTGGGCCCGATCGGATTTTCTACATGTAGCCGGAAGTAGACAGATGGTGTGGCTCGCGTCAGAACGACGTCGGGTCGGGTAAGGTTAAACAAGATTATTTCAAGTTTCCTGTTATCGCCGTGATTTTGTTTTTCTTTGATAGAAATCAAAATGCTAAGAGCAAAAAGTCAATAGCGAATTCGGAATTATAGAATTGTTGGTGTGATTTCTTATATCCACGGGAAGGCATAGGTATTGTGGAAATGCAGATTACCTTATATTAAATATATCGAACCTCGTTGAGAGAATCTTGTCATTCTAACCTACATCTGTCACTGTATACGTATTTACAAAGAAAACCAACTTTAATGAGACGCAAAGGAGTTTCAGGCATATCAAGTCAAATTTTCGA
>NC_046663.1:65109665-65111392 GCF_010883055.1 Belonocnema kinseyi | reverse complement strand
TTTAGAAATGAAGCGGCAAATTCAGCGCCATCTTTCGGTAATCCAAGATCTCTAATAAAATCATACAGTTCTAGTTGCGAAACTAATATTGGACCCTGTTCTATTCGATCACTGGTTTCACTACCGTCTTCATGACGTTGACTTTCAACTTCCATTCTATCATCTTCTAAAGCGCCTAAATCAGTCTGGCGGGCGACCTCTCAGAGTACGTAGCCCTATCCTTGGATGCGGGGCTCTACAAGGATGGACGAACCCATTTCCCTAGCTTATCGTGGGAACCGATGCGAACCATAAAACAAAACCAACGGTTGATCATAAGACCAAAAGACGAATGCATCAACTTGCCATAAAGATAGGCTGGGTAACACAGTACGCGTCCTGCATTCAGTGTGTGATTGACTACATCACATCTGGCAAGAATTTTACCGCCAAGGTTCAAAAGTTCGCGCGCGAACTCCGGACCCGTTATCACACAATTAACAACTCAAAGCTGCTGACCATCAGGCAGCATATTGTTGAGAGAATACGGATACTATCTGACGCTAAGAGAAGTCTAGAGCGGAGGGAGAGGTGGGTCAGAGAAAATCGACGGGTACTTGTGCAGAAAACCTGCTGATGGAAAGTACAAGGTCACTTATGTATTTTACATGGACGATATTAAGATCTATGCTAAAAACAAAGAGCAACTATATCTAGCTCTAGGGTTTGTCGAACGATATACTAAGGAAACTGGAATGAAATTTGGGTTAGACATGGTTTATTTGAAGCGAGGAAAACTTAATGACATCCCTGAAGATCCTGAGCTCGTTGATAGAAGCGCTATACGACACCTTTGCGCTAGAGAGACTTATACATACCTGGGCGTGCCACAGAGCCGCGTTCAGGATGTGACATTTATAAAGGCTACTCCTCGAAGCAGATATAAACGTCTCATCCGACAGATTTGGTCTTCCGAAATGTCGGCGAGGAACAAAGTATCTGCAACGAACATGCTTGCCGTCCCGGTAGTACTCTATTCATTTGGAGTAGTTTCACGGACGAAGAACGAGCTCAGATCCCTTAATAGCGGGACAAGGAAGGTTATGCACATTAACAAAAGCATGCATCTTAAGTCTTCCATTCCGCGACTGTACATCTCACGCCGTCAAGGTGGTCGCGGAATATTGAGTCTTGAATGTCTTCACAGCAGGATTATTCTGGATACAGCAAATAGAGTTGCAAAAAGGAAGAGACCCTCTTCTTAAAATGTTCAAGAATCGCGATGCAGTGGGCAAAGGAGCGTTTCTGTACAAAGCAGCGGAGGAGGCTGCTGAAACATTCGGACTTGACTTCAGTATTAGGGGTGAGCAAAATGCATCAAATCTTATCTATCTCGAGTACTAACTCCTTATAAGGTCTATATACGTACCTCTCTTACTTTTTATTATTCTTGGCTATGATGTTTTTGCCAGCAAGTGCCGAAAAGTTGATAACGAACAGAAACGATTATCAAAAATATAAAGTTCCAGTATATGCGGCACTTCTCATTATCGACAATTGACTCTATTTCCCCAGGAGTGTTTGGCGGAGCGATATTATGGTTGATGCCGCAAGGGTGACAGAGATGTTAATAAAGCACTTTTTAGTGCCGCATTGTGTCATTGTCGCCGTATGAATTGGACAATTAAATAGTATGTGTGCTAGATGCTCGGGGTTCGCATAACACGCCCTGCAGGTATCATCTGTAA
>NC_046663.1:65108353-65109565 GCF_010883055.1 Belonocnema kinseyi | reverse complement strand
CAAAAAAGAAAGTCGTTTTTGCATCGGATCGTTACTGGCGATGAGAAATGGATATATTTCGTGAATCCCAAACGCAGGAGATCGTATACGGACCCTGGCCAAGCAGCACAATCGCCCCCAAGGCCAGATCGCTTCGGAAAAAAGACAATGCTCTGAGTTTTCTGGGATCAGCGTGGTGTAATCTGGTATGAGCTTCTGAAACCGGGCGAAACTGTTAATGGTCAACGCTACCAACAACAATTGGCCAATTTGAACCGTGCTTTGCGCCAAAAACGCCAAGAATGTGAAACTAGGCATGAAAAAGTGATTTTTCTCGATGACAATGCACCATCACACCGGACAAAACTGACTCGGGAATTGGTTGAGTCGTACAGCTGGCAACCGCTACCCCACCCCGCTTACTCACCAGACTTGGCTCCATCCGACCACCACTTATTTGCATCGATGGGGCTCGCACTCGGCGAACAGCGCTTCACTTCTTACGAAAATGTTGGAAAATGGCTCGATGACTGGTTTGCTTCAAAAAACGAAGCCTTTTTTTGGAAAGGTATCCATAAATTGCCTGAGAGGTGGACAAAATGTGTAGCCAGCGAGGGCGCATACTTCGAATAAAATATTTGTTATCATTCTCTTGAAATAAATGTGTTTTTTTCTTGAAAAAATACCGGTTTCATATGTATACACCTGGTAATTTCTTAAGGTTCCAGGTCCCAACCAAGACTCTTTAATTCCTTAAATGTCTCAGAATACAAATTAGGCGTCAAAGGTAAAAAATTCCACAATTTGAATTCAAATGTGGTCAATCAGACTGAATTTGTTAAATGGTTGATTATTTCAGGCGCTGGGTAGTCTTGGATCAAAATGTAGCGACGGTATGTCACAATGGAAATGACACTATTATGGCATGCAAAAATGAAACCTTCCGTGTCAGACTTTAATCCGCGTGATTTAAGAAAAGCAAAAGTTAGCTCACACGATATTGACTGATCCTCTGCATTTCTGTGGAAGATGCCGTGTATCCTCTTATCGAGGAGCTGTTCTCGATAGTTTTTCTCTAGTGCTTTCTTAATCCGGACTCTCAGGAGTGAGTTCTCGAGATAGATAAGATTGGATGCATTTTGCTCACCCCTAATACTGACGTCAAGTCCGAGTGTTTCAACAGCCTCCTCCGCTCCTTTGTACAGAAACGCTCTTTTGCCCACTTCTTCGTGC
>NC_046663.1:65102103-65108253 GCF_010883055.1 Belonocnema kinseyi | reverse complement strand
TGTTGAAACACTCGGACTTGACGTCAGTATTAGGGGTGAGCAAAATGCATCAAATCTTATCCATCTCGAGAACTCACTCCTGAGAGCCCGGATTAAGAAAGCTCTAGAGAAAAACTATCGAGAACAGCTCCTCGATAAGAGGATACACGGCATCTTCCACAGAAATGCAGAGGATCAGTCAATATCGTGAGAGCTAGCTTTTGCTTTTATTAAATCACGCGGATTAAAGTCTGACACGGAGGGTTTCATTTTTGCATGTCATAATAGTGTCATTTCCATCGTGACATACCGTCGCTACATTTTGATCCAAGACTACCCAGCGCTTGAAATAATCAACCATTTAACAAATTCAGTCTGGTTGACCACATTTGAATTCAAATTTTTGAATTTTTTACCTTTGACGCCTAATTTGTATTCTGAGACATTTAAGGAATTAAAGAGTCCTGGTTGGGACCTGGAACCTTAAAAAATTAAAAGGTTCGAGTCCGGACCCGTACCCTTAAGAAATCTTTTAATCTCGGGTCCAATCTAAAATGTTCCGATTCTTGCATACCCAAACATGCGCGAAATTGACTGAAACTCAACATGGGGGTTTGGAGAATTTCCAAAAAAAGTGGAGAAGTCTTAACACTAACTTTTCCCATGAAACCCTTAAAATAGGGGCGCATTATGTTCGCTTTAAGTAGTGATTTAGGACAATTTCAACAATATTTTATTTGAAATTAGAACATTTTTAGTTTGAAATATTAAATTTGTATATTTTCACATTCTCATCAGAAAAGGCATTAATTAGATTTGTGTAAAATTAAAAATCCGAAAAACAATTTTTTAAGAATGCGTCTGTCTGTTAGTGTGTAGATTTTTAGTTTGTAGCACGATTACTTTCGAAAGAATTACTCTTTAGTATTAATAAAAAATGTATACGCTGAGAGACTTTTTGTAGGAATAAAGGATAAAAATGAATGAGCATTTAGTATAACATCGTTTCAAAACAGGGAAAACAGGGTTTGCGTAATAAAATGTTATATAGCGGTTTTCAGCCGCCAAAAACTAATATTTTCGTTTGAACAAATGGACACGAAATGGAATAAAAAAATATTTTGATGTTGCAATACAAAACATATGAGAATCTCAAACGACTATATGAAAAATAACTCATTACACCAGGAGATTTAGCCTTTAGGAGGAACTAAATACCCAAATTAAATAAAATTTAATACAGAAAACCTAACTAACCTAAAGCACCAACGCATTCCCTAACAAATAAACCCCACGACGAACTTACATTATTGAATATTTGGCGAAAATATTGGCTAAGCGGCGTCGCTCGACAAATCAGGGCAGTATCATAAATATCTGGGCCTTTTCTCGCGCGTGATTTGTTGCTTGAGAAATTTGGTTAATAAATCGGTTCAACATTTTATCACTTTAAATGATTAAGTTGATTTTTATAAAATTCATTTTTTTAACGGAATTGATAATATTCTTGCATGAATAACATTCTCTAATTTAATATCTCATTCACTCATTATAAAAAACTCGATTGTAATTAGATGTGATATTTGATAAATTGTACTCATTGAATTAAATTTTATTACCTTAGTGAAGAAATTTCATGCAAAAAGTTACTAATGTTTTAGATACCATAGTAAATGCATTAATTTGAAATAGGAGGAGTTAAATTTTGTTTAAAATGTTGTAAATCATAACCTTTCAACTCGATAGAAAAATTACGGAAATAACCGAGGAGCATTGTCAAGCGAAACTATATGAAAAATCAAGATTGATCAGTTCATAGTTTCCTACGCGTCTCAGATTTCTATCAACTTTATATTGACAATATCAATTTCTAAAATAAGTTTTCGAGATTATGATATTCACTACTTTTTTTTATTTGAATTATTTTTCGAAAATTCAGTAAAATGAATATCATTCTTTCATAGTGTTAATTTTTGCTTTCTCTTATTCGTGTTTTAAATACTCGTATGATAATATTAAACTTCGCCAGTTAAATACGAATGAGTATAATAAAACCTCGGTTTTCCCTATTTTGGAAGGATATCATACTAAATGTTAATTCATTTTTTCATTTATTCTAACAAAAGGTCTCTTAGTGTAATTATGCGTTTTTCTGAAACTTAAAAAATTACATGGGTTGGAGCATTTACAACATTACATAAGTCAAACGAGAATTAACATTTTCAGCCAAAGAACACGTGATTTGAAAGAGGTAAAGGAGAGGAAAATGTTGGATTTTGAACACCTAAGGGTTAGTGGACTTCTCAGCATAAAACATCATCCACTCAACCAGCTATGACTCCTCCTCATTAGTAATTGATGTTTCGTGGGACTATCCTTGCAGTTATACTCTTCACCCTAGACGACTAGATGCTTTGAGAGAATCCTTTAAGGAACTATTGAGAGATAGATGAAGCTATAGGGCACCCCAATTGCGTAAGCTGTTCACCGAGACGAGAATATGCAAATGTATGTATATGTATATATGTATGTATATATGTATGTATGCATGTATGTATGTATGTATGTATGCATGTATGTTTAGTGTCCTAAACTAAAGGTCAAGTTTATCAGACAGCCGTTTTGGGTAAAAATTAAAAATGTGGGCACATTTTGAAAATTTTTGAGACCATTTTTTGTTTAATTCAAAAATTCTCTTTGCGGTTATTCATAGTATTCAAATATTAAACAATTCATCCTTATGGCTTTTTTATCAATGCAAAAGTCACCAGATTTATAACATTTACAACATTCTAAAAACCATACGAAAATGAACATTTCAAGCCAAATGAGATCGCCCTACAAGATTATCATAACAAGTTTTTGAATTTTTTTGAAAAAACCAAAATTAAAATTTTGACAGCATACAAAATCTGAAGAATGGATTAGTTCGTCGAATGTTTCATGAGATTCGCTAGATATTTAATTGTTATTTACCTCCGGGTGTTTTTTTACATAGGATAAATAGAATTTTAGAATAATTTTGTATGCAAGGATGTACAGAGTGTAATATATTGCATATTTTGACACACATCTTGTTCCTGATATAATTTCGACAGTCTATATTTGAGACTTAACAGAAAAATATTTCTTAATAATGACAGGCTCAGCCACTACAGCCTTGGTCCCGTTCTAATATTTTGCAATTATAGTGTGAATGTACGTTGCATATGTACTGTATAGTGAACTCTCTAAATATGAATTAGTGACGAATTCACTCACTGAAATAGTAGTCAGACATTTCACTGATTAATCAGTAATTTCGTACTTATTCATTAATCAGTTCAGTAACACAAGAGTGAATAATGTGAAGCATAAACTTTAATTTTTTAATTTATGCGTTGATGTTACTTAAATTGTCAGTGACGCATTTCTAGCTATTTGAATCAGTGAAATTTCACTGAATAAAATTTTGAAAATAAAAAATTTTATTTTGATAATTAAGGACTTTACTTTTATATCAAAAAAGTGTCACCAATGCAATTGTTCTTGCATCTCGTTTCAATGAAGAATTCGTTTCATACTTTAATTTATATGAATATTTAATACTTTTCTTATATAAAAAGGAAGGAGTGTTATTCTCTGTTTATTTTCACCGTAATTTTCTAATTTCTGAATTTAATTTATTTAGTTCACTTATCTTCAAAGTTTTTAGTTTGAATAATAGTTCAGGAACAACAACAAAATTTTAAAAAACATTTATTCCGTCTGCTCTCTTGCATACATTTAAAACAAGGGAAAAACCTGTACCCTTTTAATATTATTCCTCTCTTTCAATTCTTATATATTTTCCCGGCTCTCTTTCCCTCTAAATTTTTTACTTTCCCGACCGATGCACCAAAAATGATGTATGTGACCTCTGGACAAAATTAATATATTTACGCCCCTTAACTAATTCGTATTCTAATCAGATCCTCGTTTTGGATCAATAATCATCGGAGCAGTCATGAGAATTGACTTCTCCGACGTAGCTGGAACAGGGAGTGAGGATAACTAAGACAGAGAGGTTGTTCAATAAAATATAGTGATCTTTATAGAATTAATTATTTAAGTGTCTATTTTTTGTATTTATATGAATTTGATGTATGTAATGTGAGAATCCGTTTATTCTAATTGAAATAAGCAGCTTGCAAAGAAAAAGGAGAAATTGAGAAAATAGAGGAACTGAATTATGGGTATAAATACGGATTTATGGTCAAAATATGATCAAATGTATTTTTGGGGTACTTACCCACTTTTATTCTCGTAATCAATGTTTGCTCTCCTGATGATGTGATCAGTTAGTACATGTGTCCATCCTCAGCTCTCTAATAGTATCCAGAATTTGGAGGTGAAATCTCCAACTGATTTTTAGGAATGCCAGAAGTGATGGTAAAATGTTTTTATAAGCCTGGTCCGATTAGGAATCATGTTCTTGAATCAGCTTGACGATTCATTGTAGTAGCTGAATTTGGCGTCTGGATTTTTCTCTACACTTTAGGATAGATTATAAAGAGATTTTCTGCCCAATGGAACACATCTATAGAATATCATCACAACATGTAAATACTTATTTTATTTCACAACACACGCACACACAAAGTCACGTAATCCAATTTATGCAGAGAAATTCCGGCGTAGATTTTACACCTATTCAATTATTAGGTATATTAAGGTACTTGACCCACTGATTTACAGGAGAAAGATTGGTTGGGACACATAATCTGAACTTGATAGATCCTTTGGCAGATTAACAGAATGCTGAACTTAGATAACGACATAATTACAACTTTACTTAACGTCGGTGGAGGGTAGATAGAACTTCACGAAGACAGGGTTACAATTCAACTGAACTATCACGACGCGACGGCGGCGAAATTTGGACTGACCTGAATATCTCGACGGCGGTTACAATTATACTGAACTGAAAACCTCATGTTGTCAGGGTGAAACTGAATTCATTCTTAAAGGCTGGTTCCATTACCGCATTAAGGATCGTAAATGCGCCTCCCATAAAAACAAAATATCTTCTTAAACTAATTTATGCGCCTCTCATTAACCGAAAAGGGCACTCTCAATTTGGCTAAAGCACGTTCTTACACCTTGATATGAACATTTTATTGATTAGAAAAAATTTGTAAGGTAGAAGTGACAGGACGTCACAGTATAATTACAGAGGTATGAAAGATGTTTTGATTTTTTCAATTTAGTACACTGGTCAGGGTATAACTCCGTCTATCTAAAGAGCGGTGGAACGATAGCCGATAATATTCGCAAATTCCACCCTCTTCTGGTATTGACGCAGGGACCTAGTAGGACGGCGGGAGAAATGAGAAGGGCGCTATCGTAATTGAAAGGGATATCGAATTACGTTCTCAAAGTCTATCTGAATTCAATCAGTGTGAAGATTTTCAATATATCGGCCAATGAAATCTCTGTTATTTGCCAAAAAATTTGCTGATAATAAAATTAAATTTTACTGTTGGCACTTCTATTTTATTGTGACTACCTGTATCTGTTTAAACTCAATTTTGATGGATCTCAAATTTGTCGACCATATTGGGTAAACATTTATATCATCTCGTCATCATGTAACCTTATTTTCTGGTAATTGATTTCATGCACCGCTGCGCCCGTCTGGAAAATTTCCGAATATTTCCTACTTCAAACATGGAACTGGTCGGGTGTTATAAAGGGTAACTCGACTATAAAATGTCATGTAGGCTCTTGTCAGAGGTTGGTAGGGTTACCACTGTTTGCTTTCTAACAATCACGGGGAAGTTTAGAAAGGTACTAACTTAGAATTTAGAGAGGCAATACTTAAATACGAAATGTATTTTCCTAAATTTGGTAATGTCTATATTCGTAGAATTTCTAATAAATTATAATCATAGGAAGCCTCAATTTATACAATCATCTTAAATCCTGACGGGTATACACCAGTACCATGTCCATGCCAATCCAGCCAATGTTTGATAGCGTTATGCTCCAAAAGTTGAAAGCTTTGTGAGTTTGTTGACCAGAAGTCTTTTATTATCGGTTATTTTATTGTTATTTACGGAATTAGGGCAAGAAAAAGGGCGTTAAACTTAATAATGAGCAAAATTTACCGAATTAAAAAAAGGACACACTGAGAAATCGACAATGGTGGAA
>NC_046663.1:65100396-65102003 GCF_010883055.1 Belonocnema kinseyi | reverse complement strand
GGGCCTTAACAGAAAATAATTCACAATCATCAAATAAAAGTTGTCAATTTGCTGATCTATTATTTTTATAGGGCTACACGCAAATGTGGGGAGACATAAAGATCAAAT
Organism: Belonocnema kinseyi; assembly: GCF_010883055.1. Taxonomy (NCBI): domain Eukaryota; kingdom Metazoa; phylum Arthropoda; class Insecta; order Hymenoptera; family Cynipidae; genus Belonocnema; species Belonocnema kinseyi. The sequence continues at coordinate 65,101,895 of NC_046663.1, read as the reverse complement.
GCTTAGCGCGAGGCAAATACATTATCGAGCATGAAGCGCAAGAACCAACAGTCATACGACCCAGGGGCGCTTAAACTTGCGAGCTGTGCGATCATCGCGCGATTAGAATCTACCCGAAAAGCGGGCATATTTTTAATAGTTATTCTAACATCATTATTATAAAACTTATAATAACAAAAAGCTAACGAATAATTAGTTACAGTCCTTTGGTTTCAGGCAGTAATTAGGTCCATCACAAAGTATGTTACGTCGCCCGTGCAGAAATTGCGACTCGGTTTTTGTAGGGTGTTAGTTATTTTCGTAGAAAAGGCACTAGACTAGAATTTCTGGCCAGATTCAAGCAAGGGTGCCTTTCTGTTGCCCGACTAAACAGTAAGGTCCCTGCTAGATCCTTTCTCCATTTCCCTATTAATTTCTGATCTTATTATAGGTTATGTGGTGTCGTGGTGACGTTTTATGGTTTACGAGATTTCATAATAATTACAATAAAAGTTTTTCTGCGATTACGAAAATATTAAATTGAGAACTAATTGTTTACACTGTGTAAACGAACAACAAGAGACGTTTAATTAGTATCAAATTTTATTTATTTATTGTTTTGAATTTTTGAATCGCATGGCAGAACTTTAATTGTAGCACACTCTATACATTATTTTCACACAATTTGAATGCACTTTTATATACTGCTGCACTTGTATTTTCTTCTGCACACCTCAATTTTGTAACATTTATTATCCTTAGAATAAATTACAGTCACACGTGTCATCCTGAGCATTCAGAACCTCACTTTTGACTTCTGCGTTGTCACTTTCTTCCACCATTGTCGATTTCTCAGTGTTTCCCTTTTTTTAATTCGATAAATTTTGCTCATTATTAAGTTTAACGCCCTTTTTCTTGCCATAATTCCGTAAATAATAATAAAATAACCAAAAATAAAAGACTTATAGTCAACAAACTCACAAAGCTTTCAACTTTTGGAGCATAACGCTATCAAACATTGGCTGGATTGGCATGGACATGGTACTGGTGTATACCCGTCAGGATTTAAGATGATTGTATAAATTGAGGATTCCTATGATTATAATTTATTAGAAATTCTATGAATATAGACATTACCAAATTTAGGAAAATACATATCGTATTTAAGTATTGCCTCTCTAAATTCTAAGTTAGTACCTTTCTAAACTTCCCCGTGATTGTTAGAAAGCAAACAGTGGTAACCCTACCAGCCTCTGACAAGAGCCTACATGACATTTTATAGTCGAGTTACCCTTTATAACACCCGACCAGTTCCATGTTTGAAGCAGGAAATATTCGGGAATTTTCCAGACGGGTGCAGCGGTGCATGAAATCAATTACCAGAAAATAAGGTTACATGATGACGAGATGATATAAATGTTTACCCAATATGGTCGACAAATTTGAGATCAATCAAAATTGAGTTTAAACAGATATAGGTAGTCACAATAAAATAGAAGTGCCAACAGTAAAATTTACTT
>NC_046663.1:65099235-65100296 GCF_010883055.1 Belonocnema kinseyi | reverse complement strand
CCTCCGTCCTACTAGGTCCCTGCGTCAATACCAGAAGAGGGTGGAATTTGCGAATATTATAGGCTATCGTTCCACTGCTCTTTAGATAGACGGAGTTATATCCGGACCAGTGTACTAAATTGAAAAAATCAAAACATCTTTCATACCTCTGTAATTATACTGTGACGTCCTGTCACTTCTACCTTACAAATTTTTTTTAATCAATAAAAGGTTCATATCAAGGTGTAGGAACGTGCTTTAGCCAAATTGAGAGTGCCCTTTTCGGTTAATGAGAGGCGCATAAATTAGTTTAAGAAGATATTTTGTTTTTATGGGAGGCGCATTTACGATCCTTAATGCGGTAATGGAACCAGCCTTTAAGAATGAATTCAGTTTCACCCTGACAACATGAGGTTTTCAGTTCAGTATAATTGTAACCGCCGTCGAGATATTCAGGTCAGTCCAAATTTCGCCACCGTCCTGATAGTTCAGTTGAATTGTAACCCTGTCTTCGTGAAGTTCTGTCTACCCTCCACCGACGTTAAGTAAAGTTGTAATTATGTCGTTATCTAAGTTCACCATTCTATTAATCTGCCAAAGGATCTATCAAGTTCAGATTAAGTGTCCCAACCAATCTTACTCCTGTAAATCAGTGGGTCCAGTACCCTAATATACCTAATAATTGAATAAGTGTAAAATCTACGCCGGAATTTCTCTGCATAAATTGGATTACGTGATTTTGTGTGTGTGTGTGTGTGTTGTGAAATAAAATAAGTATTTACATGTTAAGATGATATTCTATAGATGTGTTCCATTGGGCAGACAATCTCTTTATAATCTATCCTAAAGTGTAGAGAAAAATCCAGACGCCACATTGAATCGTCAAGCTGATTCAAGAACATGATTCCTAATCGGACCAGGCTTATAAAAACATTTTACCATCACATCTGGCATTCCTAAAAATCAGTTGGAGATTTCATCTCCAAATTCTGGATACTATTAGAGAGCTGAGGATGGACACATGTACTAACTGATCACATCATCAGGAGAGCAAACATTGATTACGAGAATAAAAGTCGGTA
>NC_046663.1:65098088-65099135 GCF_010883055.1 Belonocnema kinseyi | reverse complement strand
CTCGTAATCAATGTTTGCTCTCCTGATGATGTGATCAGTTAGTACATGTGTCCATCCTCAGCTCTCTAATAGTATCCAGAATTTGGAGGTGAAATCTCCAACAGATTTTTAGGAATGCCAGAAGTGATGGTAAAATGTTTTTATAAGCCTGGCCCGATTAGGAATCATGTTCTTGAATCAGCTTGACGATTCAATGTGGCGTCTGGATTTTTCTCTACACTTTAGGATAGATTATAAAGAGATTTTCTGCCCAATGGAACACATCTATAGAATATCATCATAACATGTAAATACTTATTTTATTTCACAACACACACACACACACACAAAATCACGTAATCCAATTTATGCAGAGAAATTCCGGCGTAGATTTTACACCTATTCAATTATTAGGTATATTAGGGTACTGGACCCACTGATTTACAGGAGAAAGATTGGTTGGGACACTTAATCTGAACTTGATAGATCCTTTGGCAGATTAACAGAATGCTGAACTTAGATAACGACATAATTACAACTTTACTTAACGTTGTTGGAGGGTAGAAGGAACTTCACGAAGACAGGGTTACAATTCAACTGAACTATCACGACGGTGGCGAAATTTGGACTGACCTGAATATCTCGACGGCGGTTACAATTATACTGAACTGAAAACCTCATGTTGTCAGGGTGAAACTGAATTCATTCTTAAAGGCGGGTTCCATTACCGCATTAAGGATCGTAAATGCGCCTCCCATAAAAACAAAATATCTTCTTAAACTAATTTATGCGCCTCTCATTAACCGAAAAGGGCACTCTCAATTTGGCTAAAGCACGTTCTTACACCTTGATATGAACCTTTTATTGATCAGAAAAAATTTGTAAGGTAGAAGTGACAGGACGTCACAGTATAATTGCAGAGGTATGAAAGATGTTTTGATTTTTTCAATTTAGTACACTGGTCCTGATATAACTCCGTCTATCTAAAGAGCAGTGGAACGATAGCCTATAATATTCGCAAATTCCACCCTCTTCTGGTATTGACGCAGGGACCTAGTAGGACGGAGG
>NC_046663.1:65095608-65097988 GCF_010883055.1 Belonocnema kinseyi | reverse complement strand
AAAAACTCGATTGTAATTAGATGTAATATTTGATAAATTGTACTCATTGAATTAAATTTTATTACCTTAGTGAACAAATTTCATGCAAAAAGTTACTAATGTGTTAGATACCATAGTAAATGCATTAATTTGAAATAGAAGGAATTACATTTTGTTTGAAATGTTGTAAATCATAACCTTTCAACTCGATAGAAAAATTACGGAAATAACCGAGGAGCATTCTCAAGCGAAACTATATGAAAAATCAAGATTGATCAGTTCGTAGTTTCCTACGCGTCTCAGATTTCTATCAACTTTATATTGACAATATCAATTTCTAAAATAAGTTTCCGAGATTATGATATTCACTACTTTTTTTTATTTAAATTATTTTTCGAAAATTCAGTAAAATGAATATCATTCTTTCATAGTGTTAATTTTTGAAATGAAGATTCATAATATTTCTTATTTCCAATGATACTTTCTCTTATTCGTGTTTTGAATACTCGTATGATAATATTAAACTTCGGTAGTTAAATACGAATAAGTATAATAAAACCTCGGTTTTCCCTATTTTGGAAGGATATCATACTAAATGTTAATTCATTTATTTCATTTATTCTAACAAAAGGTCTCTTAGTGTAATTATGCGTTTTTCTGAAACTAAAAAAATTACATTGGTTGGAGCATTTACAACATTACATAAGTCAAACGAGAATTAACATTTTCAGCCAAAGAACACGTGATTTGAAAGAGGTAAGGGAGAGGAAAATGTTGGATTTTGAACACCTAAGGGTTAGTGGACTTCTCAGCATAAAACATCATCCACCCAACCAGCTATGACTCCTCCTCATTAGTAATTGATGTTTCGTGGGACTATCATTGTAGTTATACTCTTCACCCTAGACGACTAGATGCTTTGAGAGAATCCTTTAAGGAACTATTGAGAGATAGATGAAGCTATAGGGCACCCCAATTGCGTAAGCTGTTCACCGAGACGAGAATATGCAAATTTGTTTTTATTTATTTTTAACTGGGACAAGTAGATTTTCTTTCAACCATTGAAAATAAGATAAAAATTGGAATAAAATTAAATTTGGTAAAAAAGGACACAAAAGAGAAGAAAAGAAATGAATAGAAAAAAGTTGTTGAGGAAAATAAAATCTACAAATTTTTACATTCTAATCAGAGAAGCTATTCGGTTATTACATTATCATCAGAGAGGTTATAAGATTTGTGTAAAATTTGACCCACTCCCCCCAGTTTCTGTCAAATGTCCACGTTTTGAGATCCCCTGAATCCGAAAAACAGATTTTTACGAATGGCCTGTTTGCATATATGTAAGTATGTATATGTATATATGCATGTTTATATGCATGTATGCATGTATGTATGTATGTATGTATGTATGTATGTATGCATGTATGTTTAGTGTCCTAAACTAAAGGTCAAGTTTATCAGACATCCGTTTTTAGTAAAAATTAAAAATGTGGGCACATTTTGAAAATTTTTGAAACCATTTTTTGTTTAATTCAAAAATTCTCTTTGCGGTTATTCATAGTATTCAAATATCAAACAATTCATCCTTATGGCTTTTTTATCAATTCAAAAGTCACCAGAGTTATAACATTTACAACATTCTAAAAACCATACGAAAATGAACATTTCAAGCCAAATGAGATCGCCCTACAAGATTATCATAACAAGTTTTTGAATTTTTTTGAAAAAACCAAAATTAAAATTTTGACAGCATACAAAATCTGAAGAATGGATTAGTTCTTCGAATGTTTCATGAGATTCGCTAGATATTTGATTGTCATTTACCCCCGGGTTTTTTTTTACATAGGATAAATAGAATTTTAAAATAATTTTGTATGCAAGGATGTACAGAGTGTAATAAATTGCATATTTTGACACACATTTTGTTCCTGATATAATTTCGACAGTCTATATTTGAGACTTAACAGAAAAATATTTCTTAATAATGACAGGCTCAGCCACTACAGCCTTGGTCCCGTTCTAATATTTTGCAATTATAGTGTGAATGTACGTTGCATATGTACTGTATAGTGAACTCTCTAAATATGAATTAGTGACAAATTCACTCACTGAAATAGTAGTCAGACATTTCACTGATTAATCAGTAATTTCGTACTTATTCATTAATCAGTTCAGTAACACAAGAGTGAATAATGTGAAGCATAACCTTTAATTTTTTAATTTCTGCGTTAATGTTACTCTTTTACTTGAGTAGCAAGAAGTATTCCTCAATAAAATAAATTTTTTACTTTTCGGGCTGTCAGCCAGCTAAAATAATTACGGGATAAATATACTCTTATTCGTATGGGAAGTACCTACTTAACGGGTTTGTACATAAGAGTCCAATCTTGAAATTAAAATA
>NC_046663.1:65092337-65095508 GCF_010883055.1 Belonocnema kinseyi | reverse complement strand
TTGGCTTGAAATGTTCATTTTCGTATGGTTTTTAGAATGTTGTAAATGTTATAACTCTGGTGACTTTTGAATTGATAAAAAAGCCATAAGGATGAATTGTTTTATATTTGAATACTATGAATAACCGCAAAGAGAATTTTTGAATTAAACAAAAAATGGTGTCAAAAATTTTCAAAATGTGCCCACATTTTTAATTTTTACCCAAAACGGCTGTCTGATAAACTTGACCTTTAGTTTAGGACACTAAACATGCATGCATACATACATACATACATACATGCATACATACATATATACATGCATACATACATATATACATACATTTATACATATACATACTTACATATATGCAAACAGGCCATTCGTAAAAATCTGTTTTTCGGATTCAGGGGAGCTCAAAACGTGGACATTTGACAGAAACTGGGGGGAGTGGGTCAAATTTTACACAAATCTTATAACCTCTCTGATGATAATGTAATAACCGAATAGCTTCTCTGATTAGAATGTAAAAATTTGTAGATTTTATTTTCCTCAACAACTTTTTTCTATTTATTTCTTTTCTTCTCTTTTGTGTCCTTTTTTACCAAATTTAATTTTATTCCAATTTTTAGCTTATTTTCAATAGTTGAAAGAAAATCTACTTATCCTAGTTAAAAATAAATAAAAACAAATTTGCATATTCTCATCTTGGTGAACAGCTTACGCAATTGGGGTGCCCTATAGCTTCATCTATCTCTCAATAGTTCCTTAAAGGATTCTCTCAAAGCATCTAGTCGTCTAGGGTGAAGAGTATAACTACAAGGATAGTCCCACGAAACATCAATTACTAATGAGGAGGAGTCATAGCTGGTTGAGTGGATGATGTTTTATGTTGAGAAGTCCACTAACCCTTAGGTGTTCAAAATCCAACATTTTCCTCTCCTTTACCTCTTTCAAATCACGTGTTCTTTGGCTGAAAATGTTAATTCTCGTTTGACTTATGTAATGTTGTAAATGTTGTAAATGCATAATTACACTAAGAGACCTTTTGTTAAAATAAATGAAAAAAATGAATTAACATTTAGTACGATATCCTTCCAAAATAGGGAAAACCGAGGTTTTATTATACTTATTCGTATTTAACTACTGAAGTTTAATATTATCATACGAGTATTTAAAACACGAATAAGAGAAAGTATCATTGAAAATAAGAAATATTATGAATCTTCATTTCAAAAATTAACACTATGAAAGAATGATATTCATTTTACTGAATTTTCGAAAAATAATTTAAATAAAAAAAAGTAGTGAATATCATAATCTCGAAAACTTATTTTAGAAATTGATATTGTCAATATAAAGTTGATAGAAATCTGAGACGCGTAGGAAACTATGAACTGATCAATCTTGATTTTTCATATAGTTTCGCTTGAGAATGCTCCTCGGTTATTTCCGTAATTTTTCTATCGAGTTGAAAGGTTATGATTTACAACATTTTAAACAAAATTTAATTCCTTCTATTTCAAATTAATGCATTTACTATGGTATCTAAAACATTAGTAACTTTTTGCATGAAATTTGTTCACTAAGGTAATAAAATTTAATTCAATGAGTACAATTTATCAAATATTACATCTAATTACAATCGAGTTTTTTATAATGAGTGAATGAGATATTAAATTAGAGAATGTCATTCATGCAAGAATATTATCAATTCCGTTACAAAAATGAATTTTATAAAAATCAACTTAATCATTTGAAGTGATAAAATGTTGAACCGATTTATTAACCAAATTTCTCAAGCAACAAATCACGCGCGAGAAAAGGCCCAGATATTTATGATACTGTCCTGAGTTGTCGAGCGACGCCGCTTAGCCAATATTTTCGCCAAATATTCAATAATGTAAGTTCGTCGTGGGGTTTAGTTGTTAGGGAATGCGTTGGTGCTTTAGGTTAGTTAGGTTTTCTGTATTAAATTTTATTTAATTTGGGTATTTAGTTCCTCCTAAAGGCTAAATCTCCTGGTGTAATGAGTTATTTTTCATATAGTCGTTTGAGATTCTCATATGTTTTGTATTGCAACATCAAAATATTTTTTTATTCCATTTTGTGTCCATTTGTTCAAACAAAAATATTAGTTTTTTGCGGCTGAAAACCGCTATATTACATTTTATTACGCAAACCCTGTTTTCCCTATTTTTAAACGATGTTATACTAAATGCTCATTCATTTTTATCCTTTATTCCTACAAAAAGTCTCTCAGCGTATACATTTTTTTATTAATACTAAAGGGTAATTCTTTCGAAAGTAATCGTGCTACAAACTAAAAATCTACACACTAACAGACAGGCGCATTCTTAAAAAATTGTTTCTCGGATTTTTAATTTTACACAAATCTAGTTAATGCCTTTTCTGATGAGAATGTGAAAATATTATACACATTTAATATTTCGAAATAAAAATGTTCTAATTTCAAATAAAATATTGTTGAAATTGTCCAAACTCACTACTTAAAGCGAACATAATGCGCCCCTATTTTATGGGTTTCATGGGAAAAGTTAGTGTTAAGACTTCTCCACTTTTTTTGGAAATTCTCCAAACTCCCATGTTGAGTTTCAGTCAATTTCGCGCATGTTTGGGTATGCAAGAATCGGAACATTTTAGATTGGACCCGAGATTAAAAGATTTCTTAAGGGTTCGGGTCCGGACTCGAACGTTTTAATTTCTTAAGGTTCCAGGTCCCAACCAGGACTCTTTAATTCCTTAAATGTCACAGAATACAAATTAGGCGTCAAAGGTAAAAAATTCCACAATTTGAATTCAAATGTGGTCAATCAGACTGAATTTGTTAAATGGTTGATTATTTCAGGCGCTGGGTAGTCTTGGATCAAAATGTAGCGACGGTATGTCACGATGGAAATGACACTATTATGACATGCAAAAATGAAACCCTCCGTGCCAGACTTTAATCCGCGTGATTTAAGAAAAGCAAAAGTTAGCTCACACGATATTGACTGATCATCTGCATTTCTGTGGAAGATGTCGTGTATCCTCTTATCGAGGAGCTGTTCTCGATAGTTTTTCTCTAGTGCTTTCTTAATCCGGGCTCTCAGGAGTGAGTTCTCGAGATGGATAAGATTTGATGCATTTTGCTCACCCCTAATACTGACGTCAAGTCCGAGTGTTTCAACA
>NC_046663.1:65090827-65092237 GCF_010883055.1 Belonocnema kinseyi | reverse complement strand
TGTGACTTCTAACAGAAATAATTTTGGCGAAACCCCTATCCCAATGTGTGTGAGGGGGGAGAGGTCTAACTGTTCACAGAAATAATTTTGGTCGAATCCCGACCCCTTTCTAACGTCTCTTGAAGAGTTGGAAATGCACCCCTTTGGCTGTTAATAGAAATAATTTTGGACAAACCTGGACCCCTTTTAAACGTCTCTTGGGGGGGGGGAGTACCCCTGTGACTGCCCTAAGAAATAATTTTGGTCGAATCCCGACCCCTTTCCAACGTCTCGTCGGGGCGGAAAGGCGCCCTCTGACTGCTTACAGAAATAATTTTTGTGAAACCCCAATCTCTTTCTAACATCTCGTGGGGGCGAGAAGGCAACCCTTTTATTGTTTAAAGAAACAATTTTAGTCGAACCTCGACCCCTTTCTAGCGTCTCGTGGTTGGCGGGAAGGCACCCTTAGGTCTGCTCACAAAAATAATTTTTTTTGAACCCCGACCCCTTTCCAAAGTCTTGTGGGGGCGGGAAGGCACCCCTCTAACTGTCTACAGAAATAACTTTGGTCAAATTCCGACCCTTTTCCAGTGTTTCGTGGGGGCCGGTAGAAACCCCGGTGATTGCTTACAGAAATAATTTTGGTGATACCATAATCGTTTTCCAACGTCTCGTGGGGGAGGGCACCCCTCTAACTGTATACAGAAATAATTTTGGTCGATTCTCGACCCCTTTCGAACGTCTCGTCAGGGCGAGAAGGCACTCCTTTGATTGTTCATAGAAATAGTGTTCGTTGAACCCCGACCCCTTTCTAACCCCTCAGGAGGGGAGACACCTCTCTGTCTGTTTACAGAAATAATTTTGGTAACACCCTTATACTTTTTCAACGTCTTGTGCGGCGGGGGGGGGGAGGCACTTCTGGGACTGTTTACAGAAATAACATTTTCCAACCATTTTTCGTCAGTGGAAACAAACCAGCAAGATGGCCGATATTGAGGATTGACCAGTAGAATTTAAAAAAAAATTTTAATTAATTTTTAAAATATTCTTTCCGTAGTCTAGGCTCTATCCTTAAAACATGCTTTAAAAAAACCGGTAAAAAAATGTCGGTACCTGTAAAAAATTTACGGTACCGGTAAAAAAGTTACCGGTACAGGCTTTGCATACACAACCTTTTAAAAATTGATACATTTTCGGATCAGTTCTTCAATTCAAAAGTTTGCTTAATCTTTTTTCTTTATTGATTAAAAAACCTTGCTAGGGGAAACATTCAACCCTTCCATTAAAATCAATATTATTATTTATTTTTTGGAAAATTAGCATGATTTGGTTAAGGTGTAAATTAATTAAAAGAAAACAGAAGTGCCAGTAGTAAAACGTTGTTTTACTACTTGTAAAACATGCCAGTAGTAAAACGTTACAGTTGTGAGG
>NC_046663.1:65089133-65090727 GCF_010883055.1 Belonocnema kinseyi | reverse complement strand
TTAAGGTGTAAATTAATTAAAAGAAAACAGAAGTGCCAGTAGTAAAACGTTGTTTTACTACTTGTAAAACATGCCAGTAGTAAAACGTTACAGTTGTGAGGACCATCCGATAGTGTTGGTGCAAGAACTATACTTTATAGTTCTAAGAAAAATATATTGTTTTCGCAGCTATATTGTTTTTACCGTGTGTAAGAGCTTTTAGCCGCGCATCATGTCAAACGTTTAAAATCCAGTTACCTACCTTCCACTGAAGTTTCTAAAGCTGCTCATGCCACTGAAAGCTTAGTCATTCTATCGACACTAGTTCGAGCTTATTGCATTACTAACTGTTATTAACGCTCCAAATTGAAACTTACAACTTATTTCACAGTATCCTATAAAGCCAAAGTGGTCTGAGAGTTTGAAAGTGCCCTTTGTTTTGTAAACTCGTAGCGGTTTTACAGTTTTAAAACTGGTTCAATCTTTTGAAGGTTAAAGAAAATCATAGAATTAAGGTTTTAAATTTTGAAAAATGGATTCCCCTGATAGCGATAGGTACTACAGGTATATAAACAAAATCATTGGTATAATAGTCACATTATTACTGTGAAAAAATCGGCTAGATGTGTGTAAAAGTTAGATAAAATTTATTCAAATTAAGAAAACATTCAGAGCAAAGTTGAGTTGTTCCGCGTTTTTCCAATTCCAGACCCACCAGATCTTTTGAAGTATACTAAAAATGAATAGAATTAATAATAATCCTCTGCTTGTACGAGCCATGCGAGTTTGTTTACCGTTTTGTATACAGCCTCCAAAGATTTCCATTTTCTCCAAATATAATGTGTATATGTGGTATTTCAAAAAAGTGTAGTGTTGCATTGCCACGAACTGTGAATTGAATTGATTATGGAAAAATAATTTCAATTTCAAATATATAAATGAATATTAAAATGTTATGATGTTAATAAGTTTTCAAATCTGGCCAAATTTTAGCTTTACAAATTTCCAAAGTTAAGCAAAATATTTCACCCATACATTGAAGCTACTGCACGGTACAATATTATTATTAAAAGTCACATGAAACATAAGGAATTTTAAATATGTTTAGTTTACTTTTGGATACGAAATCGAGTATCTCATCCCACTGCGGTCCACTATATTGAAATCGCTTTTTTTGATTTTCGACTTCAGATTAAATATCTGCGACCTCGAAAACCGCTAGATACCACGTTCAGAGTAAATCTACTTTTTAAAAATAATTTTAGTCCATATTGGAGTCACCATTCCTTTTTTATATTTCGAATCACACTAAAAGAAACAATTCGACGATACATGCATAATTCTGGTTATTACAACCAGAATGTATTGCTTGCTCAGCTACAGCGGTACGGTTTGCGTATTTTACCCATACCATAATTACTGAAGCAATATTATGGCTTCAGTCATATGTTCTAATAGATATTTCTAATCATAAGATGGATGTACTAGAACGAATTTGCACGGCTGCGTCAGACAGAATTTGGTTGGGGTAAATCAACCATACGCTCTACTCCCTGCTGCACCTCCCATTGAGGAGATCTAAGCATACCGTTCGGATAGTCTACTGCTATGTATG
>NC_046663.1:65085574-65089033 GCF_010883055.1 Belonocnema kinseyi | reverse complement strand
AGAATTTGGTTGGGGTAAATCAACCATACGCTCTACTCCCTGCTGCACCTCCCATTGAGGAGATCTAAGCATACCGTTCGGATAGTCTACTGCTATGTATGCCTGATATAAAATGCTAATGAGAATGCATCCTCCATACTCGTTATTATTACTAATATAAAACTATAATTTCGTTGAATAGTAATTTTCAAAGATACACGAAAAAAATCGTCTTTGTTTTAGATTGCCTTAAACGATCCAACGAAATGTGTCTCAAAGTGCTATAGAATGTAAAGGCCGCGGTGACGTAACCTACATCGTAATATAAGAATCTATACTTTATAGGTTAATTTAAGACAAAGAGATTTTTGACTTTTCGTCAACGCGTGCGTGTGAAATCGAACTTATAGGTTAATTTAATTTAGCTGATTGTTGAAATGCCAGGTACAAATCGTAAATCTTCAATCCTTTATTATATCTTTTTTATGACATATGAACGATTCTTTTATTCATAATCAAAATCCGTTACAGATCTGAGTACAGATATCAAAATAGCAAACGTTGAAGAAAGGACTATACCATGCGCTCAGTGTTGGTCGATACTATCTAGCCAGCCCTAATGACAACATATTGGCTACTCTCAGCTGCTCTCTTGGCACCTGTTCTAAAATCGCCAAAATCCACCTAAGTGTTTGTGCATAGTCGCATGGTATTTCGCTCACGTCTTTTTGCCAGCCAAAATTAAATTTCATAGCGAGCGAATGAAAATCATTCTAAACTCAACATACCTGTCAGTTAATCATCATATTACCCGTATACCAGATAGGAGACACTGCACTTAAGTTCCATTTCTGGTTGAAATGAAGTGACTTACTTAATTTAATGCAACAATGAAATTCATATACATTTAAAATTCATCATCTTACATTACTATGTACATTGAAGAGCATGGTACAAGAAAAACGTTAAATAGTTCCTTAACCTCTAAAATTCTAGCTAAAATACAGTATATATCGATGAAGTTTTGAAACCAATTTTTCGCTGAAAAACGAATAAATCTTTTGGATTATTATATTTTTACTTTATACTTAAACATTTGTTCACATGTTCGAGTACCCAATTGTTTGTTATTACACAATAACTACACTTTTTATAATCGTCCGCTATGAAAATGCTTATTTGCCGGGGTTCGACACCTATATGTTTCGCATTCCTAAGACCTAAAGCCTCGCGGCTAACCTAGCTTCAAGTACAAATTATTATTAAATATTTCATGTTAATAAACACGATTTTAAACAAATTCAAAAATATTTCAAGATATTTTAAAAGATTCTAGAGAAATTAATATATATTAAAAATTTTTCATAAGTTCAATCGCAGGATTTCGACGGGAGCTGGTGCTAATCTGTAAATTTGCACCCGCTCCCAGCGAAATCGCGGTGAAATTTCAGCCACAACCACGCCTCGAGGCGACTATGCGATAGGTAGTTACAATCTGTAACGGAATCAATACGACGATTAGGCAAAAGTTTCGTGCACCCTGAGAACACGGAGTGATTGAAAGACTACCGCCTTCTGCATTTTTCCCGCAAGTCTTTTAGCGTATTGTTAACACGTAGGGATACTTTTCAGGCTACTAACAAGTGAAAGGTTGGCACCTCCAATAGCGCCGATGATAAGGACACTTGATTTAACAGAATATTCCGGGTACAATCACTGTAACTCCCTTATAAGGTCTCTATACATCTCTTTCTTTTCATTCTCCTCGAGTGGGCCTCGAGTGTGCAACAGAAACAATTGTCGAGAATTTAAAGTTCCAGTATATGCGGGACTTCTCATTCTCGACAATTGACTTGATTTCCTTAGGAGCACTTAGAGGAGCGATATTAAGGTTGATGCCGTAAGAGTGACAGAGATGGTAATAAAGCACTCTTAGTGCCGCATTGTGCCTTTGGATGCAGGTCGTTCCCGAATGAGTTGGACAACTAGATAGTATGCGACCTGAATGCTCGGGGTGTGCATAGCACGCACAGAAGCTATCATCGGGAATTTCTTGGCTTAAAATGTGGCGACGGTATGTTAAGGTGGAAATGACACCGTATTGGCATGGCAAAATTAAACCCTCCGTACCAAACTTCAATCCATGCGATTTAAGGGAAGCAAACGTTAGCTCACACGACATTGACTGATCCTCCACATTTCTGTGTAAGATACCGTGCATCCTTTTATCGAGGAGCTGTTCACGAAAGTTTTTCTCTTGTGCTTTCCTAATGCCGGCTTTCAGGAGTGAGTACTCGAGATAGATAAGATTTGATGCATTTTACTCACCCCTAATACTGAAGTTAAGTCCGAGTGTTGCAGCAACCTCTTGCGCTGCTTCGTACAGAAACGCTCCTTTGCCCTCTTCTTAGTGATTCGTGACCATTTTAAGAAGAAGGTCTCTACCATTTGCGACTCTATATGCTGTACCCAGAATGATCCTGTTATGTACACATTCATGACTCAATATTCCGTGACCACCTTGATGGCGTGAGATGTACAGTCGCGGAACAGAATAGTTCGTTCCTCGCCAAAAGTTCGGAAGACCAAATCTCCCGGATGAGCCGTTTGTATCTTTTTCGGAGAGTATTCTTTATAGATGTCACATCCTGAATGCAGCTCTGTGACACGCCCAGGTATGCATAAGTCTCTCCAGCACAAAGGTGTCGTATAGCGCTTCTATCAGCGAGCTTAGGATCTTGAGGGATGCCATTAAGTTTTGCTCGCTTTGAATAAACCTTGGCGCATTTGTCTAACCCAAATTCCATTCCAGTTTCCTTAGTATGTCGTTCGACAATCCCTAGAGCTAGATGTAGTTGCTCTTTGTTTTTAGCATAAATGTTAAGATCGTCCATGTAAAATACATCAGTGACCTTGCACTTTCGGTCTGCAGGTTTGCCGCACAAGTAACCGTCGGAATAGCGTAGTGTTAGAGATAATAGCAATAATGTAAGGCAAAAGCGGTGTGGGCTTATGGTGTCCCCCTGAAAGACACCTCTCTGAAAGGTCAAATTTGTTAGTTGTCACACGATTTTTTCCAGATAAGAGAGTAAATCTAGTTTTCCAAAGCGGTATCAATATCTCTATGCACCTAACGATTTGCGGATGAACCTTTAAGCTTTCCAAAAGACAGATGATAAGTCTAATGGAGATCAAATCGAAAGCTTTCCGCTGAGCAATACAGGCCATCGATAGGTCACGCTGGTAGAATGCTGCATCCTTGCAGACACATCTATCGATCAGTTGTTCATAAATTTCTTGACTCACAGGTGCAATTGACCGGACAAACCTATCATTTAGGATAGCTGTAAATATCTTATACAGCGTTTTCAGACATGCGATTGGCCTCTTATTCTTCAGGTCTGCTAAGTTGCCTATTTTCGGCAGAAATATTGTGCGCCCTTCCACCAACCACTACGGAATCGGGTCTTGCGACTTTAA
>NC_046663.1:65079988-65085474 GCF_010883055.1 Belonocnema kinseyi | reverse complement strand
GTAACCGTATTCTCTCAACCATATTCTGAATGATGGTTAACAGCTGTGACTTGTTAAGTGTGTGATAATGGGTCCGGAGTTTGCTGTCACACACTGAATGCGGAACGCCTACTGTCTTGTTCAGCCTATTTTTATGGCAAGTTGATGCATTCGTATTTTGGTCTTATAATGAACCCTTGGTTTCGTTTTACAGTCCGCATCAGCCACAGCTCTCGCTTCATTGTACACACAATAATTGATAGTCCAGAGGTCGGAATCTTTGGAAAAATGTCCAAGAAGCTCGTCTTAGTGTCTCCTCTGTTTCTCTGTTGCCGGCTTGTTCTAGCTGTGGTAGAGTAGGCTTACCGATTACATAGCCCCTTTTTGGGAGTAGTTCTGCATGGTGTCGTAGACGTTGCTGCGCAAAGTGGGGTAGCTCCGTGTGTTTCTTGCACCACATAGTATGCAGCCGTGCCATGTAATCCGGTTTAGAAGCCACACTCGCATTATAGCACTCTAGCATGTCGTGATTAAGTCGCTCCGTCCACCTAAAGGTCCCGAGATTCTGCCGGTCGATCGCATTGAATCCATTTTCAGTGGCTCCCCCAGCTTAAGAGTGGTCGCCATTGTTGGCCGACCCACAGTCGGGAGCCCTGCGCGTTCTGTTGTTTTAAACCGCACTTAGTACAACTATGCTTGGTGTTGTCATTGTTGTTCCCACGAGAAGTTAGGGAAAGAGGTTCGTCCATCCTTGTCGAGCCACGCATGCAAGGATAAGTCAGCGAGAGTCACCATTCTAGACCCCTCGTCCAGATGCCATTCAGTTTGTGGCACAGCTTTCACTCCTCCGCATAGCGATAATTCCTTCGGGACCACCCCTGGACAATTGTTTGCGATTGCCTATTTATTTTTGTAACCACACTCAGCAAAAACCCTTGGTACAGGGACCCTCTATCCGCAACCCAAGGACGCGTTCGGTGGCTTTGTCATAGGCACCTCGGTTTGATTCTAGAGGAATAAATATATATGTATATATAATTAAAAATTTGTCATAAGGACAACCGCAGGATTTCGACGGGAGCGGGTGCAAATCTGAAAAATTGCACCCGCTTCCCGCGAAATCGATGTAAAATTTCAGCTATAACCACGTCTCACAACCGTGAGATAGGTGGTTACAGTCTGTAAAGGAATCAATACGACGACCCAACAAAAGCCTCGTGCACCCTTAGAACACGGAGTGACCCAAGGACAATCGCCTTCTGCATTTTTCCCGCAAGTGTTCTAGCATATTGTTGACACGCAGGAATGCTCTTCAGGCTATTAGAAAGTGAAAGCTTGGCACCTCCAAGAGCGATGATGATAAGGACGATCAGTTTAACAGAATATTCTGGGTACAGTCGTTGCAACTCCCTTATAAGGTCTGGATACCTCTCTTTCTTTGCATTCTCCTTGGCTATGATGTTTTTGTCAGCTGGTGCCGAAAATTCCATAACGAACATGGTTCTCTTCTCGAAGTCAAGAAGAACCATGTCAGACCTCGTGTGAGCAACAGAAACAATTGTCGAGAATATAAAGTTCCAGTATATACGGCACTTCCCATTCTCGACAATTGACTCAATTTCCCTAGGAGCATTTAGAGGAGCAGTATTAATATGAATGTCGTAGGAGTGACAGAGATGGTAATAAAGCACTCTTAGTGCCATATTGTGCCTTTGAATGTAGGTCGTTCCCGCGTGTGTTGGACAACTAGATAGTATGTGAGCTAAATGCTCGGGGTGTGCATGGCACGCCCTGCAGCTATCATCGGGAATGTCTTGGCTCAAAATGTGGCGACGGTATGTTAAGGTAGAAATGACAACGTATTTGCATGCAAAAATGAAACCCTCTGTACCAGACTTCAATCCGGGCGATTTAAGGAAAGCAAACGTTAGCTCTCAAGATATTGACTGATCCTTCGCATTTCTGTGGAAGATACCGTGCATCCTCTTATCGAGGAGCTGTTCACGAAAGTTTTTCTCTTGTGCTTTCTTAATCCGGGCTTTCAGGGGTGAGTACTCGAGATAGATTAGAATTGATGCATTTTGCTCACCCCTAATACTGAAGTCAAATCCGTCTGTTTCAGCAGCCTCCTCCTCTGCTTTGTATAGAAATGCTCCTTTGCCCACTGCTTCGTGATTCCTGACCATTTTAAAAAGAGAGTCTCTTCCATTTGCAACTCTATGTGCTGTATCCAGAATAATCCTGTCGTGAAGACACTCAAGACCCCCTTGACGGCGTGAGATGTAAAGTCGCGGAACGGAAGACTCTGACCCACCTCTCCCTCCGCTCTAGACTTCTCTTAGCGTCAGATAGTATCCGTATTCTCTCAACCATATGCTGCCTGATGGTCAGCAGCTTTGACTTGTTAAGTGTGTGATAAGGGGTCCGTAGTTCGCGCGCGAACTTTCGAACCTTGGCGGTAAAATTCCTGCCAGATGTGATGTAGTCAATCACACATTGAGTGCGGAACGCGTACTGTCTTTCCCAGCCTATCTTTACGGTAAGTTGATGCGGTAAAGCCTTAGTTGCCTGTTCGACTGTCCCACGTGTTGAAAATGTATTTAACGAAAGACTTTTTATACATAGCTCTGCGCCTGCTGGACAAGAGAGTCGATTTTCAAAAAACCCAATTAACTGACACAAATGAACAAGAAACATAAATATAAAAGTGAAAGAAAGAATATACAAAAATGGCAAATTACAAGAATTCAGCATAAGAATTTCTACTGGATAAATTATAAATATGGTATTCAACGGTACATAGTAAATTTATGTACATATTTTGTATGTCGCGCAGATAGTTTCGCTGCCCTTATATGCACTTATTTCTTATGCGCAGTTCGTTCACCACCCAACACGGTTCATGTAGGCGCTCTACGGTCACGCCCGCGAGAGTAATTGACCAATTAATAAAATAGGCCCGAAGAGCCGGAAGTTTGAATTGAGTATTTTAATATTACGTCATAAGAATACAGACAACTTTCTCGAGACAATACTCAAAAGTAAAAATAACTCATAAATGTCAGAATAGCAATAGTTCTTCAGTGTCGAATGCATATTAACAGTCATGTTCTATTGTTTTATCGATTGGCAACCTTTCAGTGCCCCGAAATACAATAAACTGTCTGAAATTTGAGGCGAGAGTACCCGATCCGATACGCTATCCTCAAATTTTGGATATTGTATTTCGTGAGACTGAAATGCCATCAATGGACAAATATGCCAGTCAAGAAAGGATTTTAAATAGAAATAATTCATAATAATAAACTTAGTTGCCAGAAAGATGGAGCTCGAGCTGCCCTCTTCCAATATGGCGGCTAATTTTATGTTTTTGGATTTTCCTTGGAAACGGCTATTTTTAGAGCAAAAATAGTTATATAATAAAACACTCTAAATCTTTTTCTGAATAAAAAAGATTATATAAAACATTGTGACAAAGTGATAAGTTTGCCCGGAAATTTGAAAAGATTGAACATTTCTGGAAGTTCAATATTTTTGAATTTGTGAGCGATTGCCTTAGTGAAAACGAGCGCTGTTCATTGTTTCGAGCTTTGCTGTCGGTAAACTACTGTGCAATATCGATAATTTTGTTGTAGTTATATTATTTATTTAATACTGAAAATTATTTTGATCATTTTTTCAGGGTATGAAGCAACCACGGTCACGTAGCCAGAGACGACTATCAGCGTCCTTCGTCCGCCAAAGCAAATACGTGAGTGCAAGCGAGAGAATAACGGGCCTCTTCACATTCCTCCAACCAATGCTCCAATTTTCCATCCACCGTCCCATACAATCCACACATTCTCTTCTCTCTAGAAAGCCAGAACCTATTATAATTCTCCATGCAACCGCAACTCATTTTCGCTATAAGTTCCTGACTACCTTGCTCTCCTTTCTTACACAAATATTGCGCTCTCTCCCTTGGCATAATTCACACATAGTTTCCGTTATACCTTGACTCTCTTATTCTCTCCTCTCCTTCTGTCTTTTTTTCCATGCCATTCTTTTGAACCAGCTCATATACTTTCCTTCCTCTTGCATACTGCTAACTTTATCCATCTGCTATCCATTCGTTCTAAAACACCTTTCGCTTCTCACCTCAATCTCTGCATCACTACGTCTGTTCTTCTTCTCCCACCAACACTCCCTGACCAATTTACTTCCCCCCTCTTCCAAAAATTTCCCCTCATATTTACACGCTCGACTCCCTGTTATAATCCCTAAACTCGTTCTTGCTGTCTCCCTCCTGACAATATAGTTTGGCGGATTCCTTGCCAACCCTAGTATCCACTTTACATACCTCTCCTGTACCCTATTTACCTCCTCACTTACCTTTTAATCCCACACCTACACTCCGTAAAATAAGACACTCATCACTAGCAATTCATACAATTTCATTCTTCTTTTAAAGTCATCTGCGAACAATCTCTTCCCCAGCCACCGCACCTGCCTCATCACCACATTTTCCCTTCTCACTCTCTTTTTATATGACCATCCACTCCCCCATTTCTTCGAAACAGGAAGCCCAGGTACATAAACTCTTTCACCTCCTGTACCGCTTTTCCCTTCCACTTCCACTCCCCTCCCCCATTTATACCACCTCCTTTCCCGAACACCATAACCTTCGACTCGTCCACATTTAGCTCTAACCTATTCTTGTCCAAATAACGTCTCAACCTCTTCATCATCTCCTTTAAAGCCTCTTCGCTCTTTGCCAACAGCACTATGTCACCTGCATATACGACTGACCATATCCTGACTCCTCCTACCCTAACTCCTCCTACAACTCCGGCCGCTAGCTTACTTTCCATATCCGCAATCAAAATTGCAAAAAGCGTTGGGCTAAGGAGGCACCCTTCCCTCAACCCCCTATCCATCCGAAATCCCTCGGATATTCCCTCTACTCCTCTCACACTATCATTCGTCTCCTCATATACCTCCCTTACCCTCTCAGTTAGGCCCCTCTTCACTCCCGTCGCTTTCATTGCCTCCCACAACCTCCCCCTATCCACTGACGGGAACAAGCTCTTTAGATCTATAAAAAACGCATACACTTTGGCACCCTTTTCGGTTAATTCTCTATCCACCACGTGTCGCAAGACGTCAATATTGTCAATAGTGCTCCTTCTCTCTCTAAGGCCCCCCTGCGTCTCCGGCAATATTACTTTCCCCTCAAAATCCCTTCGCAGCCAATCTGCTAACATCATCGCGCACATTTTGTACGCAGTATTAAATAAGCGTAATTCCTCTATAATTTTCCTGTCTCTCCCTATTCCCTTTCTTATACAGTGGTATGATCAACCCCTCTCTCCGCCCTCTTGGGAACCCCTCCCCCTCCATACTTTTTTCACTACACCCTTCAGTCAGGCTGATGGTCTGATTCCACCCTTCCTTCCACTGCGAATTTCTTTATCTCCTCAAACCCTTGCATATTCATAATCCCGGAGTCTATCACCGATACATCCCTC
>NC_046663.1:65074446-65079888 GCF_010883055.1 Belonocnema kinseyi | reverse complement strand
TGTATGTATGGATATATGTATGTATGTATGTATGTATGCATGTATGTATGTATGTATGTGTGCATGTTTGTCAAGCTTTGAGCATGATAACTTTCGGAAAAATAAATCTATTATATTGGCCTTTAGTACACTATCTGAATGTCAGAAACTAAAGGACACATTCGTTAACCAGCTATTTTGGATAAAAATTCTAAAAGTTAAAGCATTATAAAAATGTTTAAGAGGAGTGCGTAGAAATCTGGGAAAAGTTTAGGGCGATGTATAAGAAGAAAGAGCAGGAAAAAAGAAAAAGAGCTGGAAGAGGAGTTGAGAAGTGTTAAGGCAGAAGGGGACGTATGGAAGATAATTATTAGGTTTAGGAAACGCAGGATGGGGATAAATGAGAAGATAGGGAGCGACGAATGGAGGGAGTTTTTTAAGGATTCATTTCAGGGGTCAGATACTCGAAACAGAGATGAGGGCATTAGAAGAAAAAGAAAGGTAGATGAAGAGGAGTTGAACGACGTGGAGATAGAGAAGCAGATAGGGAAGGTGACAAAATCTAATGCAGCAGGGATTGACGGGGTAGAAAACGAAGCGTGGCTGTTTCGCACACTAGAGGTAATGGCAGGGACTGAAGGGTGTAGTGAAAAAAGTATGGAGGGGGAGGGGTTCCCAAAAGGGCGGAGAGAGGGGTTGATCATACCACTGTATAAGAAAGGGGATAGGGAGAGACAGGAAAATTATAGAGGAATTACGCTTATTTAATACTGCGTACAAAATGTGCGCGATGATGTTAGCAGATTGGCTGCGAAAGGATTTTGAGGGGAAAGTAATATTGCCGGAGACGCAGGGGGGCTTTAGAGAGAGAAGGAGCACTATTGACAATATTGACTTCTTGCGACACGTGGTGGATAGAGAACTAACCAAAAAGGGTGCCAAAGTGTATGCGTTTTTTGTAGATCTAAAGAGCTTGTTCCCGTCAGTGGATAGGGGGAGGTTGTGGGAGGCAATGGAAGCGACGAGAGTAAAGAGGGGCCTGATCGAGAGGGTAAGGGAGGTATATGAGGAGACGAATGATAGGGTGAGAGGAGTAAAGGGAATATCCGAGGGATTTCGGATGGATAGGGGGTTGAGGGAAGGGTGCCTACTTAGCCCAACGCTTTTTGCAATTTTTATTGCGGATATAGAAAGTAAGCTAGCGGCCGGAGTTGTAGGAGGAGTTAGGGTAGGAGGAGTCAGGATATGGTCAGTCGTATATGCAGGTGACATAGTGCTGTTGGCAAAGAGCGAAGAGGCTTTAAAGGAGATGATGAAGAGGTTGAGACGTTATTTGGACAAGAATAGGTTAGAGTTAAATGTGGACGAGTCGAAGGTTATGGTGTTCGGGAAAGGAGGTGGTAGAAATGGGGGAGGGGAGTGGAAGTGGAAGGGAAAAGCGGTACAGGAGGTGAAAGAGTTTATGTACATGGGCTTCCTGTTTCGAAGAAATGGGGGAGTGGATGGTCATATAAAAAGAGAGTGAGAAGGGAAAATGTGGTGATGAGGCAGGTGCGGTGGCTGGGGAAGAGATTGTTCGCAGATGACTTTAAAAGAAGAATGAAATTGTATGACTTGCTAGTGATGAGTGTCTTATTTTACGGAGTATAGGTGTGGGATTAAAAGGTAAGTGAGGAGGCAAATAGGGTACAGGAGAGGTATGTAAAGTGGATACTGGGGTTGGCAAGGAATCCGCCAAACTATATTGTCAGGAGGGAGACAGCAAGAACGAGTTTAGGGATTATAACAGGGAGTCGAGCGTGTAAATATGAGGAGAAATTTCTGGAAGAGGGGGGAAGTAAATTGGTCAGGGAGTGTTGGTGGGAGAAGAAGAACAGACGTGGTGATGCAGAGATGGAGGTGAAAAGGGAAAGGTATTTTAGAACGAATGGATAGCGGATGGATAAAGTTAGCAGTATGCAAGAGGAAGGAAGGTATATGAGCTGGTTCAAAAGAATGGCATGGAAAAAAAGACAGAAGGAGAGGAGAGAATAAGAGAGTCAAGGTATAACAGAAACTATGTGTGAATTATGCCAAGGGAGAGAGCGCAATATTTGTGTAAGAAAGGAGAGCAAGGAAGTCAGGAACTTATAGCGAAAATGAGGTGCGGTTGCATGGAGAATTATAATAGGGTCTGGCTTTCCAGAGAGAAGAGAATGTGTGGATTGTACGGGACGGTGGATGGAAAATTGGAGCATTGGTTGGAGGAATGTGAAGAGGCCCGTTATTCTCTCGCTTGCACTCACGTATTTGCTTTGGCGGAAGAAGGACGCTGATAGTCGCCTGTGGCTACGTGACCGTGGTTGCTTCATACCCTGGAAAAATGATCAAAATAATTTTCAGTGTTAAATAAATAATATAACTACAACAAAATTATCGATATTGCACAGTAGTTTACCGACAGCCAAGCTCGAAACAATGAACAGCGCTCGTTTTCACTAAGGCAATCGCTCACAGATTCAAAAATATTGAACTTCCAGAAATGTTCAATCTTTTCGAATTTCCGGGCAAACTTATCACTTTGTCGCAATGTTTTATATAATCTTTTTTATTCAGAAAAAAAATTTAGAGTGTTTTATTATATAACTATTTTTGCTCTAAAAATAGCCGTTTTAAAGGAAAATCCAAAAACCTAAAATTAGCCGCCATATTGGAAGATGGCAGCTCGAGCGCCATCTTTCTGACAACTAAGTTTATTATTATGAATTATTTCTATTTAAAATCCTTCCTTGACTGGCATATTTGTCAATTGATGGCATTTCAGTCTCACGAAATAAAATATCCAAAATTTGAGGATAGCGTATCGGATCGGGTACTCTCACCTCAAATTTTGGACAGTTTATTGTATTTCGGGGCACTGAAAGGTTGCCAATAGATAAAATAATAGAACATGACTGATAATATGCATTCGAGACTGAAGAAATATTGCTATTCTGACATTTATGAGTTATTTTTACTTTTGAATATTTTCTCGAGAAAGTTGTCTGTATTCTTATGACGAAGTATTAAAATACTCAATTCAAACTTCCGGCTCTTCGGGCCTATTTTATTAATTGGTCAATTACTCTCGCGGGCGTGACCGTAGAGCGCCTACATGGACCGTGTTGGGAGGTGAACGAACTGCGCACGGGAATTAAGTGCATATAAGGGCAGCGAAACTATCTGCGCGACATACAAAATATGTACATAAATTTACTATGTACCGTTGAATACCATATTTATAATTTATCCAGTAGAAATTCTTATGCTGAATTCTTGTAGTTTGCCATTTTTGTATATTCTTTCTTTCACTTTTATATTTATGTTTCTAGTTCATTTTTGTCAGTTAATTGGGTTTTTTGAAAATCGACTCTCTTGTCCAGCAGGCGCACAGCTATGTATAAAAAGTCTTTCGTTAAATACATCTTCAACACGTGGGACAGTCGAACAGGCAACTAAGGCTTTACCGCTGAACCCGGTTGCTATCCATTGATTTTGATGGAATTTGTTGCAACGGGTTGCTTAATATGATTAGTGAAGTATTAAAAAATAAATCTTTACGCTAATGTAAAAATCCATTTTTTTACAAAATTTCTAAAAACACTAAAAGTTGTCAACATTTATAAAATTTGAAAAGTAGTAATAAATGATTCATGTTTGACATGAATATTCCTGATAGCTTAAGAAGTTGATGGAAAATAATTTTGATTTTGGATGGAGGGCGACAATACACCTAAATCGTGGAAAACACTTCCAAAAAGTGGTTTTAACGATTATTTGGAAAAGGGTGCATCAGGTAAACCATAGATTTTTGCAGACAACTTATGAATCAAACATGTATACAAAATAATAGTATTCGCTGGACATATGCATTATTCAAATCGAATCATTTTATTTCAGAATATATCCTCTAGAATCAAACCGAAGGGCCTATGACAAAGCCACCGAACGCGTCCTCGGGTTGCGGATAGAGGGTCACTGCACCAAAGGTTTCTGCTGAATATGGTTACAAAAATAAATAGGCAGTCGCGGACAATTGTCCAGGGGTGGTCCCGAAGGAATTCACCCCCAAGCGGAGGTGTGAAAACCGTGCCGAAAGCTGAATGGCACCTGGGTGAGGTGTCTAGAACGGTGACTCTGGGATACCGGGCCACCTCTCAGAGTAAGCAGCCTCATCCTTGCATGCGGGTCTCTACAAGGATGGACGAATCCCTTTCCCTAGCTTCTCGTGGGAACAACAATGACAACACCAAACATAGTTGTAGTAAGTGCGGTTCAAAACAACAGAACGCGCAGGGCTCCCGACAATGGGTCGGCCAACAATGCCCACAAACCTAGAGCTGGGGGAGCCAATGAAAATGGATTCAATGCGATGGATCGGCGGGATCTCGTGACCTTTGGGTGGACGGAGCGACTGAATCACGACTTGCTAGACTGCTATGATGCGAGTGTGGCCCGTGAACGGGGTCACATGGCACGGCTGCATGCTCTGTGGTACGAGAAACAACCGGAGCTATTGCACTTTTTGCAGCAACGTCTGCGAAACCATGCTGAACTACTACGTAAAAGGTGCTATGTAAGCGAAACGCCTACTCTACCACAGCTAGAACAAGCCGGCAACAAAGAAAGAGAGGCGACACTAAGACCAACCGCGGGCAGACATCCAATAGATGAAGAGCGATGGCCGATGCGAACCGTAAAACAAAACCAACGGCTGATCATAAGACCAAAAGACGAATGCATCAACTTGCCATTAAGATAGGCTGGGCAAGACAGTACGCGTCCCGCATTCAATGTGTGATTGACTACATCACATCTGGCAGAAATATTACCGCCAAGGTTCGAAAGTTCGCGCGCGAACTCCGGACCCGTTATCACACACTTAACAAGTCAAAGCTGCTGACCATCAGGCAGCATATTGTTGAGAGAATACGGATACTATCTGACGCTAAGAGAAGTCTAGAGCGGAGGGAGAGATGAGTCAGAGAAAATCAACAGTTTCTCTCTGACATATCTCGACTCTTCCAAGACCCTCCAGTTACTGTCGAACACCCACGCAAACCAGAGGAGGTCGAAGTATTTTGGAGAAAAGTCTACGAAGTTCAGCATAGACTGGACGAAGACTCAGAAAACATAAATAGCTTCAAGGAGTTATGTGTTGCCCTCATAACACCTGATAAAGAATGCCCACCCATCACTACCGAGGAGGTAAAAAAAGTATTAAGAGGGATGAAGAACTATTCCGCACCGGGACCAGATTGTATCAAAACCTTCTGGTGGAAGAAGTTTTCTTTAACCCATCAGAATTTGGCCCGTATTTTCACCTCATATTTGAAGTCGCACGAGCCGATTCCAGAGTGATTGGTGGAAGGGCGCACAATACTCCTGCCGAAAATAGGCAACTTAGCTGACCCGAAGAACTACAGGCCAATAACTTGTCTGAAC
>NC_046663.1:65070822-65074346 GCF_010883055.1 Belonocnema kinseyi | reverse complement strand
CTTATCCAAATGTCTGTCTGAAAATAAATATAGTCGGAATCTACATAATTGTCACGTCCAAATTTCTTTTAAATGAGCTGATGCTTTTCTATTACTTTATTCTCTTCTGATCAGTCATTTGAGACGTTCGTGAATATTTCTATTCTCTTTTAGAAGATGGCTTCTGCTAAGGTTCCCAGCGTCCCCGGGCGATATCTCAGCTAGGTAAGACATATATAATTGTGGAAAAATATAAATTTTGTTTAGATAAAACTTTGGTTACTAGTAAAGAGAGATGGAGATGTTGTAGGCAGAATTCTAAAGCTCATTTGTGTGTTTCGGTTGAATCGCCGCGAACAATTAATATGTTACGAAACAATTTAATACATAAATATCACCCTACTGAATCAGATCAAAAAATGTTATTTAGCTCTTTGTCCACGAGCGTGAAACCCAAAGCTGTCGAAGAACCTTGCGAAAGACTCCCTAAAGTGATAAACTGATGTATAGGAAAAGAACATCAGGGATTGAAAATGAATGATTATCACAGGTTAAAAAAATCTTTATTGGGCTCGTAAAAAATTATTCCCTTCATTGCCTCACAATATAAATGAAACTCATTAGAAAATTAGTCATTACATCCCTCTAGCTTTTTGCCTACTAAAGGATAAATGTCAAGAAACATACGGGAAATTGGTTACGTTCTTGCTACGTTGTAATCTTTTTAGATGCTTCAGAAGAAAAACACTGTTTTAAATATGATTTATTACCTATTATTACCTTGGATGATAGACTACTAGCGTTCAGTAAACATTTGGTCAAAACTTACATAAATACTCATTTTTATTTCCGCCAAGAATCTGGACTGCGAAAAGCGCAGAATTGACAAGATCGACGAATACGTGTGAATCGTTCCATGATGACCACAAAAATTCGTTTTATCCCTCACATCCAAACATTTTCAAAGCAGTTGAAGTTTTGTTTAGAATGCAAGTTTATATGAATTTTTAATTTAATAGTATTGATTCTCTTTATTGACATCAAAATTCTCATTCGAAGAAGAAACGTGCAGCAGTCGAAAGTATAATAGTAGATTACTATGCAAACATAATTTCTCGCCGTTAGTTTCTCGAAACAGTATGTTTCTACTATGTTGCTAGAACTTAAATAATAGAGATCACGAAACGAAATTACACAATTCGATAAATAGAATGTTTTTTTGTTCTTAAACGCTTCAAAGACATCGGCCCTTTTAAGGGCCCCAAAAATGGTATACCTTGAAATATTTTCTTGTTGGTTTGAAACATACTAGTGATACTAGTCAAGCGTGTAAATATGAAGAGAAATTTTTAGAAGAGGGGGGAAGTAAATTGGTTAGGGAGGGTTGTTGGGAGAAGGAGAACGGACGTAGTAGTGCAAAGACGGAGGTGGAAAGGGGAAGGTATTTTAGAACGAATGGATTCCAGATGGATGAAGTTAGCAGGTTGCACGAGGAAGGAAGGAAGGTATATGAGTTGGATAAAAAAAATGGCATTGAGAAAGAGAAGGCAGAATGAGAGGAGAGGATAAGAGAGTCAAGGTTTAACGGGAACTGTGTGTGGATTATGTCAAGGGAGAGAGCGCAATATTTGTGTGAGAAAGGACAGCAGGGTAGCCAGGGTCTTATAGCGAGATTGAGATGCGGTTGCATGGAGTGTTATAATAGGTTCTGGCTTTCTAGCGAGAAGATAATTTGTGAATTGTGCGGAAAGGGGGGTGCAAGAGTTGAGCACTGGTTGGAAGAGTGTGAAGAGATGGTAAGGAGTGGTATAAGCATGAACGTATTGTTGCATGAAAGGGGTGACAAAAGGGCAGTGGCGGGTGAAAAGGGTGTTGGGTAAGATGGAGAAAAAGAGAAGGAAGGACGAAGAAGAACGGAGAAGGAAAGATTGTAAATAGGCGAGGAAGTAGATGTAAGAAAAAAGTAAATATTGTAAATTGTAGTTAAGTGTTAGGTGATAGCCGCGGAGACAGAGGCTGATAATGCGAGGCATAGCGACAAAGAGCGAAATGCCTGCGAGACGAGACGCAGCGAGGAAGGTTAGGCTGTAGAAACGAGCGGATTAGTTGTAAGGTGTGAATGGATGGTACTTTGTAAAACATAGTTCTAAGAAAATTCTGTAAAAAATGGGAGTGTAAGCAAGTAAATTTTTAAGGCCATCAGGCCGAAAAATAAACGTTCATCTATCTCTCTGGTGGTGAATAAGGAAGCAATAAAATAAGATAAATAATATTCATCCCCTCCCTTCGCATCCTAACCCTATTCAAACTTTCGATAAAATATCGCAATACATTTTTGAGGCCGGCAGAATTTTTTTCCTCTAAAAATTTAGTTTAAAATTTTTTTTTGTGAACTATGAAAAATATCGCAGTATTTTTCATAGAACTTTTTCAGACGTGCAAACTTTTATCTTAATATTTGTTCGTATCTATCATTGTGTCAAAAAAAGCAGAAAATTCGATTGTAAAAAAAAAGAATTCTTCGGGCTGCAAAAGCTATCCTGCAAGCATCAAACTTACAAGAAATTTTCATTATAAAAGTACATATTTAAAAACATATTAACAGCAAATTTAAAAGTAGCTTTTTGAGAAAATAAGTCTTTAATTTTTTTCAGAAGAACCACTGCCTTTTTGTTAATTTTGAACCTTTTTTTAATTTTTCGGTAGATTTTGAAAGAAGACCAAAAAAGATATTACAATTAAAGAGAAAATAATTAATATCTCAAGGAAGAAAGTTTAGACATCATATATCGCCCTCCAGCGCTTCTGTGATTTGAAGTACCTGTAAATTAAGGCCATGTGATGAGTATAACAGCTGATCAAGTCAGTCCTAAGATCAATGTTTTTTCATCCATATCGAAAAATAAAAGTTTCAATAACGCGTAAATTTGCTTCGGGAAATGTTCATAAATATTAAAGGATCGTTTGTGGCCTTGCAAAGAGTTGGTAGAATAAAAAAGTTTATTTATGAAAATAATTATTATCGACAGACGTATTCAGTCTTTACAACAGAAGTTTGACCTCTCACTTTCTCTGCCTGCGATTATGGAATCTGTTTTACCCACTAACCCGTAGAAGTTCGAAATTGTCTACTCGCTGCGCTAGAGCTGTTCTGAAACAGCTTATATGTATATCAGACACATGCAATTTAATGATTTCAATTTGTTTATTTGCCTCAAAAGTGCAAACATTAGTTGTTGGATTATTTGAGTATAATGTTAAGAGCGATTTTTGTTGTTTTGCCCCACTTTGGTCAATATGAACCTCATAACTAGCCCATTGACAACATTGCAAATTGCTTGTAGGGTTTGACGACAGCCCGGTCGGTATTTCTCCAAAATAGTAACTTTTTTCAGTATTCTAATTATTTAGGACCAGATATGTTCATGTGACCCTCTCGTCATATGGCCTTAAACAGGTGCTGGGATGATGTATTTTTCATAATTAAAAACACTGATTTAGAATAAAAATTGATTTGTTTTAATTCTTTATGAAAAGATGATAAA
>NC_046663.1:65069444-65070722 GCF_010883055.1 Belonocnema kinseyi | reverse complement strand
TGAGATACTCGATTTCGTATCCAAAAGTAAACTAAACATATTTGAAATTCCTTGTTTTTTTCATGTGACTTTTAATAATAATATTATACCGTGCATCGATCACACATAAGTAAATTTTAATAACAAAGGCTGTAGAACCACGATATTGAACCCTAGAAAAAGTCATTAACTTTATTTTTTTTTATCATTTATAAATAACATTTATTAATAAATGTACAAATATATTATTAAAATCAACTATTGTATGTATGTATATATATAATAAATTTCCATATTTATTTATATATTTGAAATTGGAAATATTGTTCAATAATAAGTTCAATTCGAAGCTCGTAGCAATGCAACCCTACACTTTTTTCAAATACCACACATACACATTATGTGTGGAGAAAATGGATATCTTGGGAGGTTTTATACAAAACTGTAAACAAACTCGCATGGCACGTATGGACAGCGGATTATTATTGATTCTTTTCATTTTTAGTATACTTTACAAGATCTGGTGGGTCTGGAAGTGGAACAATGCGGAGAAATTCAACTTTGCTCTGAATGTTTTCTTAATCTGATTTAATTTTATCTAACTTTTACACACATCTCGCCCATTTCTTACACAGTAATACTGTGACTATTATACCAGTGATTTTGTTTATATACCTGTAGTACCTATCGCTATCAGGTGAATCCTTTTTTCAAAATTTAAAATCTTAATTCTAGGATTTTTTTTAACCTTCAAAAGATTGAACTAGTTTTAAAACTGCAAAACCGCCACGTGTTTCCAGAACAAAGGGCACTTTCAAACTCTCAGGACACTGTGGCTTTGTAGGAAACTGTAAATTAAATTGTAAATTTCCATTTAGAGCGTTAATAACAGTTAGTAACGCAATAAGCTCGAACTCGAGTCGATAGAAGGACTAAGCTTTCAGTGGCATGAGCAGCTTTAGAAGTTTCAGTGGAGGGTAGGTAACTTAATTTTAAACGTTTGACATGACGCGCCGCTAAAAGCTGTTACATACGGAAAAAACAATATAGCTGAGAAAGCAATAAATTTCGCCTCAGAACTATAAAGTATAGTTCTTGCACCAACACTACCGGAAGGTGCTCACAACTGTGACAGTATAGGCTTAATAGCTCTACTAGTATTCCTAAACGTCATATTGTTTCACGAAGGATACAAGTTCGTTGACTTGACAATCCGTGATATTACCATTCTTTTGAAAGTTGTGGTGCTACAAACTAAAAATTTACGCACCCACACATATATTCGCAAAACGCTGTTTT
>NC_046663.1:65062489-65069344 GCF_010883055.1 Belonocnema kinseyi | reverse complement strand
TGATGTATAGGAAAAGAACATCAGGGATTGAAAATGAATGATTATCACAGGTTAAAAAAATCTTTATTGGGCTCGTAAAAAATTATTCCCTTCATTGCCTCAGAATATAAATGAAACTCATTAGAAAATTAGTCATTACATCCCTCTAGCTTTTTGCCTACTAAAGGATAATTTTAATTATGATTTATTACCTATTATTACCTTGGATGATAGACTACTAGCGTTCAGTAAATATTTGGTCAAAACTTACATAAATACTCATTTTTATTTCCGCCAAGAATCTGTACTGCGAAAAGCGCAGAATTGACAAGATCGACGAATACGTGTGAATCGTTCCATGATGACCACAACAATTCGTTTTATCCCTCACATCCAAACATTTTCAAAGCAGTTGAAGTTTTGTTTAGAATGCAAGTTTATATGAATTTTTAATTTAATAGTATTGATTCTCTTTATTGACATCAAAATTCTCATTCGAAGAAGAAACGTGCAGCAGTCGAAAGTATAATAGTAGATTACTATGCAAACATAATTTCTCGCCGTTAGTTTCTCGAAACAGTATGTTTCTACTATGTCGCTAGAACTTAAATAATAGAGATCACGAAACGAAATTACACAATTCGATAAATAGAATGTTTTTTTGTTCTTAAACGCTTCAAAGACATCGACCCTTTTAAGGGCCCCAAAAATGGTATACCTTGAAATATTTCCTTGTTGGTTTGAAACATACTAGTGATACTAGTCGAGCGTGTAAATATGAGGAGAAATTTTTAGAAGAGGGGGGAAGTAAATTGGTTAGGGAGGGTTGTTGGGAGAAGGAGAACGGACGTAGTAGTGCAAAGACGGAGGTGGAAAGGGAAAGGTATTTTAGAACGAATGGATTCCAGATGGATGAAGTTAGCAGGTTGCACGAGGAAGGAAGGAAGGTTTGATTCTCTGAGTTGGACCAAAAAAATGGCATTATGTCAAGGGAGAGAGCGCAATATTTGTGTGAGAAAGGACAGCAGGGTAGCCTGGGTCTTATAGCGAGATTGAGATGCGGTTGCATGGAGTGTTATAATAGGTTCTGGCTTTCTAGCGAGAAGATAATTTGTGAATTGTGCGGGAAGGGGGGTGCAAGAGTTGAGCACTGGTTGGAAGAGTGTGAAGAGATGGTAAGGAGTGGTATAAGCATGAACGTATTGTTGCATGAAAGGTGTGACAAAAGGGCAGTGGCGGGTGAAAAGGGTGTTGGGTAAGATGGAGAAAAAGAGAAGGAAGGACGAAGAAGAACGGAGAAGGAAAGATTGTAAATAGGCGAGGAAGTAGATGTAAGAAAAAAGTAAATATTGTAAATTGTAGTTAAGTGTTAGGTGATAGCCGCGGAGACAGAGGCTGATAATGCTAGGCATAGCGACAAAGAGCGAAATGCTTGCGAGACGAGCGGCAGCGAGGAAGTTTGGGCTGTATAAACGAGCGGATTAGTTGTAAGGTGTGAATGGATGGTACTTTCTAAAACATAGTTCTAAGAAAATTCTGTAAAAAATGGGAGCGTAAGCAAGTCAATTTTTAAGGCCATCAGGCCGAAAAATAAACGTTCATCTATCTCTCTGGTGGTGAATAAAGAAGCAATAAAATAAGATAAATAATATTCATCCCCTCCCTTCGCATCCTAACCCTATTCAAACTTTCGATAAAATATCGCAATACATTTTTGAGGCCGGCAGAATTTTTTTCCCCCTAAAAATGTAGTTTAAATTTTTTTTTGTGAACTATGAAAAATATCGCAGTGTTTTTCATAGAACTTTTTCAGACGTGCAAACTTTTATCTTAATATTTGTTCGTATCTATCATTGTGTTAAAAAAAAGCAGAAAATTCGATTGTAAAAAAAAAATAATTCCTCGGGCTGCAAAAGCTATCCTGCAAGCATCAAACTTACAAGATATCTTCATTATAAAAGTACATATTTAAAAACATATTAACAGCAAATTTAAAAGTAGCTTTTTGAGAAAATAAGTTTTTAATTTTTTTCAGAAGAACCACTGCCTTTTTGTTAATTTTGAAACTTTTTTTAATTTTTCGGTAGATTTTGAAAAAAGACGAAAAAAGATATTAGAATTAAAGAGAAAATAATTAATATCTCAAGGAAGAAAGTTTAGACATCATATATCGCCCTCCAGCGATTCTGTGATTTGAAGTACCTGTAAATTAAGGCCATGTGATGAGTATAACAGCTGATCAAGTCAGTCCTAAAATCAATGTTTTTTCATCCATATCGAAACATAAAAGTTTCAATAACGCGTAAATTTGGAGCTGTTCTGAAACAGCTTATATGTATATCAGACACATGCAATTTAATGATTTCAATTTGTTTATTTGCCTCAAAAGTGCAAACATTAGTTGTTGGATTATTTGTGTATAATGTTAAGAGCGATTTTTGTTGTTTTGCCCCACTTTGTTCAATATGAACCTCATAACTAGCCCATTGACAACATTGCAAACTGCTTGCAGGGTTTGACGACAGCACGGTCGGTATTTCTCCAAAATAGTAACTTTTTTCAGTATTCTAATTATTTAGGACCAGAGACATATTCTTGCACGCCTTCTATTTACCGTGCTAAATTTTTAACACGATATCTCATTCCGTGTGGACGTAAGTTGGGACAGAAAACTTCCACTGGTCTTTTCTTAAAAAAATTTTTTTCCTTAAAATTTCCACCGGAACAAAGCAGAGACGTGGACTATATTACCTTCTCTTTCATTTCCCAAACTTTTAGAGCGATACCTCATTTCGTTTAGACGTCAGTTGGGAAAGAAAAACTGAAGACCAGATATGTTCATGTGACCCTCTCGTCACATGGCCTTAAACAGGTGCTGGGATGATGTATTTTTCATAATTAAAAACACTGATTTAGAATAAAAATTGATTTGTTTTAATTCTTTATGAAAAGATGATAAAAAATATGTGTTCACAAAATGTTATAAAAATTAACTTTAAACGCTGTGCCCAATTAGACTGAATGTACAAGAAATGATAAAATCCCAATACTTTTTCTTGATGTGCCGAAATCTGACTAAATACAAAAGAAACGGAAAAAATCAGAGTACAATTAATTAATCGCGAGTTGTGCCTGCGTATCTCGTCAAGGTGCCAGAACAAGAGAGACCTCGTTAATGAGGAAGTGCAATCTTTTATTGTTTCGCATATTGTCTCCCTCTAATCAATTTCTCTTACGCTCAACCCCATCAATCTCTAATCCATAATATGCTAACAATTCGCGCGAGAGTATAGGAGTGTATATGGAAGGACTTCGTGTGTGTGTTTTCGTAAACATATGTGTTGAACCGTGCGCGTTAATGAATTTACCCTGCTACTTCTCGTACCTGTACGATTCTAACTTAAAAATGAAAAAGGAGCGTCATTTCCTCGAGGCGTTTTTTTATGCTAAAAGCTTCTTCGTATCGTATCTTTTTTGTTAAAACCCCATGTTTTGAGACCTTTGAACCAGAAAAACAGCGTTTTTCGAATATATGTGTGGGTGCGTAAATTTTTAGTTTGTAGCACCACAACTTTCGAAAGAATGGTAATATCACGGATTGTCACGTCATAGAACTTGTATCCTTCATGAAACAATATGACGTTTAGGATCAGTTATATTGTTTTTTCCGCATATAACAGCTTTTAGCGGCGCATCATGTCAAACGTTTAAAATTAAGTTACCTACCCTCCACTGAAACTTCTAAAGCTGCTCATGCCACTGAAAGCTTAGTCCTTCTATCGACTCTAGTTCGAGCTTATTGCGTTACTAACTGTTATTAACGCTCTAAATGGAAATTTACAATTTAATTTACTGTTTCCTACAAAGCCACAGTGTCCTGAGAGTTTGAAAGTGCCCTTTGTTCTGTAAACACGTGGCGGTTTTGCAGTTTTAAAACTAGTTCAATCTTTTGAAGGTTAAAAAAATCCTAGAATTAAGATTTTAAATTTTGAAAAAAGGATTCACCTGATAGCGATAGGTACTACAGGTATATAAACAAAATTACTGGTATAATAGTCACAGTATTACTGTGTAAAAAATGGGCGAGATGTGTGTAAAAGTTAGATAAAATTAAATCAGATTAAGCAAACATTCAGAGCAAAGTTGAATTGTCCCGCTTTGTTCCACTTCCAGACACACCAGATCTTGTAAAGTATACTAAAAATGAAAAGAATCAATAATAATCCGCTACCCATACGTGCCATGCGAGTTTGTTCACAGTTTTGTATGAAACCTCCCAAGATATCCATTTTCTCCACATACAATGTGTATGTGTGGTATTTCAAAAAAGTGTAGTGTTGCATTGCTAGGAACTTTGAACTGAATTTATTATTGAACAATATTTCCAAATTCAAATATATAAATAAATATGGAAATTTATTATATATATATACATACATACAATAGTTGATATTAATAATATATTTGTACATTTACATATTAATAAATTTTATTTATAAATGATAAAAAAAAATAAAATTAATTTCTTTTTCTGGGGTTCAATATCGTGGTTCTACAGCTTTTGTTATTAAAATTTACTTATGTATGATCGATGCACGGTATAATATTATTATTAAAAGTCACATGAAAAAAACAAGGAATTTCAAATATGTTTAGTTTACTTTTGGATACGAAATCGAGTATCTCATTCCGCTGTGGTCCCCTATATTGAATTCGCCTTTTTTTTTAATTTTGACTTCAGATTTAGAATCTGCTACCTCGAAAACCGCTAGACACCATGTTCTGAGTAAACCTAATTTTTTAAAATAATTTTAGTCCATATTGGAGTCACCATTCCTTCTATAAATTTCAAATTACACTAAAAGAAATAATTCAACGATACATGCATAATTCTAGTTATTCCAACCATAATGTATTTCTCGCTCAGCTGCAGCGATGGGGTTTGCGTATTTTACCCATACCATAATTACTGAAGCATAATTACTAGTTCAGTCATATGTTCTAATAGATATTTCTAATCATAAGATGGATGTACTGGAACGAATTTGTACGGTCGCGTCAGATAGAATTTAGTTGGGGTAAATCAACCATACGCACGGCTCTCAGCCTCTCAGTTTACTGCTATGTATGCCTGATATAAAATGCTAATGAAAATGCATCATCCATACCGGGGTAACTTACCCTACACAGTTATACGGGTGACGTAACCTACATAGTAATTCAAGAATCTGAATTTCAGTAGAGAAAGGCGGTTGACTTTCAGATGTAACCAAAAGGATCATTCGCCAATCCTTTATATTTATTTATCTTTTTTTTATGACATATGAACGATTCTTCTATTCATAATAATAATCCGTTATAGATCTGAGTCCATGTATCAAAATAACGAACGTTGACTAAAGGACTATAACATGAGCTCATTGTTGGTCGATACTATCCAGCCAGCCCTATCGACAACATATTGGCTACTCTCGGCTGCTCTCTTGGCACCTGTTCCAAAATCGCCATAATCCGCCTAAATGTTTGCGCATAGCCGCATGGTATTTCGCTCACGTCTTTTTGCCAGCCAAAATTAAATTTCATAGCGAGCGAATGGAAATCATCCTAAACTCAACATACCTGTCAGTTAATCATCATATTACCCGTATACCAGATAGGAGACACTGCACTTAAGTTCCATTTCTGGTTGAAATTAAGTGACTTACTTGATTTAATGCCAAAATGAAATTCATATACATTTAAAATTCATCATCTTACATTACTATGTACATTGAAGAGCAGGGTACAAGAAAAACGTTTAATAGTTCCTTAACCTCTAAAATTCTAGCTAAAATACAGTATATATCGACGAAGTTTTGAAACCAATTTTTCGCTGAAAAACGAATTAATCTTTTGGATTATTATATTTTTACCTTATACTTAAACATTTGTTCACATGTTCGAGTACCCAATTGTTTGTTATTACACAATAACTACACTTTTTATAATCGTCCGCTATGAAAATGCTTATTTGCAGGGGTTCGACACCTATATGTTTCGCATTCCTAAGACCTAAAGCCTCGCGGCTAACCTAGCTTCAAGTACAAATTAATATTAAATATTTCATGTTAATAAACACGATTTTAAACAAATTCAAAAATATTTCAAGATATTTTAAAAGATTTTAGAGAAAAAATAATATATATTAAAAATTTGTCATAAGTACAATCGCAGGATTTCGACGGGAGCTGGTGCTAATCTGAAAAATTGCACCCGCTCCCAGCGAAATCGCGGTGAAATTTTAGCCACAACCACGCCTCGCGGCGACCGTGCGACAGGTAGTTACAATCTGTAACGGAATCAATACGACGATTAGGCAAAAGTTTCGTGCACCCTGAGAACACGGAGTGATCGAAGGACTACCGCCTTCTGCATTTTTCCCGCAAGTCTTTTAGCGTATTGTTAACACGTAGGGATACTTTTCAGGCTACTAACAAGTGAAAGGTTGGCACCTCCAATAGCGCCGATGATAAGGACACTTGATTTAACAGAATATTCCGGGTACAATCATTGTAACTCCCTTATAAGGTCTCTATACCTCTCTTTCTTTTCATTCTCCTCGAGTGGGCCTCGAGTGTGGAACAGAAACAATTGTCGAGAATATAAAGTTCCAGTATATGCGGGACTTCCCATTCTCGACAATTGACTCAATTTCCCTAGGATCAATTAGAGGAGCAGTATTAATATGAATGTCGTAGGAGTGACAGAGATGGTAATAAAGCACTCTTAGTGCCACATTGTACCTTTGAATGTAGGTCGTTCCCGCGTGTGTTGGACAACTAGATAGTATGTGAGCTAAATGCTCGGGGTGTGCATGGCACGCCCTGCAGCTATCAT
>NC_046663.1:65060226-65062389 GCF_010883055.1 Belonocnema kinseyi | reverse complement strand
AAATCCGTTATAGATCTGAGTCCATATATCAAAATAACGAACGTTGACTAAAGGACTATACCATGAGCTCATTGTTGGTCGATACTATCCAGCCAGCGCTATCGACAACATATTGGCTACTCTCGGCTGCTCTCTTGGCACCTGTTCTAAAATCGCCAAAATCCGCCTAAGTGTTTGCGCATAGCCGCATGGTATTTCGCTATAGATTGAAAAGCAGGTTATAAGAAAAACGACTGTTCACAGAAATAATTTTTATAGAACCCCTATCCCTTTCCAACGTCTCGTAGAGGCTGGAAGGCACCCCTCTGACTGTTCAAAGAAATAACTTCGGTCGAATACCAACCCCTTTCCAACGTTCCGTGGGGGAAGGCACCCTTCTGCCTATTCCCAGAAATAATTTTGTTCGATACCCGGCCCCTTTGCAACGTCTTGTAGGGGCGGAAAGGCACCCCTCTGACTGTTTACAGAAATAATTTTTGTCGAACCCCGACCCTATTCAAACGTCTTGTGGGGGGCACCCCTCTAACTGTTTACAGAAATAATGTTGGTCAAACCCCTATCCCATTCCAACGTCTCGTGAGGACGGATAGGCACCCCTGTGACTGTTTAGAGAAATCATTTTGGTGAAACCTCAATCGCTTTCCCATATCTTTTAGGGGCGGGAAGGCACCCCTCTCTTTGTACATAGAAGGAATTTTTGTCGAATCTCGACCCATTTTTAACGTCTCAATGTGGGGGGGGGGGGAGGGTAATCTCTGTGACTTCTAACAGAAATAATTTTGGCGAAACCCCTATCCCAATGTCTGTGAGGGGGGAGAGCTCTAACTGTTCACAGAAATAATTTTGGTCGAATCCCGACCCCTTTCTAACGTCTCTTGAAGAGTTGGAAATGCACCCCTTTGGCTGTTAACAGAAATAATTTTGGACAAACCTGGACCCCTTTTAAACGTCTCTTGGGGGGGAGTACCCCTGTGACTGCTCTAAGAAATAATTTTGGTCGAATCCCGACCCCTTTCCAACGTCTCGTCGGGGCGGAAAGGCGCCCTCTGACTGCTTACAGAAATAATTTTTGTGAAACCCCAATCTCTTTCTAACGTCTCGTGGGGGCGAGAAGGCAACCCTTTTATTGTTTAAAGAAACAATTTTAGTCGAACCTCGACCCCTTTCCAGCGTCTCGTGGTTGGCGGGAAGGCACCCTTAGGCCTGGTCACAAAAATAATTTTTTTTGAACCCCGACCCCTTTCCAAAATCTTGTGGGGGCGGAAGGCACCCCTCTAACTGTTCACAGAAATAACTTTGGTCAAATTCCGACCCTTTTCCAGTGTTTCGTGGGGGCCGGTAGACAGCCCGGTGATTGCTTACAGAAATAATTTTGGTGATACCATAATCGCTTTCCAACGTCTCGTGGGGGAGGGCACCCCTCTAACTGTTTACAGAAATAATTTTGGTCGATTCTCGACCCCTTTCGAACGTCTCGTGAGGGCGAGAAGGCACTCCTTTGATTGTTCATAGAAATAGTGTTGGTTGAACCCCGACCCCTTTCTAACCCCTCGGGAGGGGAGACACCTCTCTGTCTGTTTACAGAAATAATTTTGGTAACACCCTTATACTTTTTCAAAGTCTTGTGCGGCGTGGGGGGGGGGAGGCACTTCTGGGAGTGTTTACAGAAATAACATTTTCCAACCATTTTTCGTCAGTGGAAACAAACCAGCAAGATGGCCGATATTGAGGATTGACCAGTAGAATTAAAAAAAAATTTTAATTAATTTTTAAAATATTCTTTCCGTAGTCTAGGGTCTACCCTTAAAACATGCTTTAAAAAAACCGGTAAAAAAATGTCGGTACCTGTAAAAAATTTGCGGTACCGGTAAAAAAGTTACCGGTAAAGGCTTTGTATACACAACCTTTTAAAAATTGATACATTTTCGGATCAGTTCTTCAATTCAAAACTTTGATTAATCTTTTTTCTTTATTGATTAAAAAATCTTGCTTGGGGAAACATTCAACCCTTCCATTAAAATCAATATTATTATTTATTTTTTGGAAAATTAGCATGTTTTCGTTAAGGTGTAAATTAATTAAAAGAAAACAGAAGTGCCAGTAGTAAAACGTTGTTTTACTACTTGTAAAACATGCCAGTAGTAAAACGTTACAGTTGTGAGG
>NC_046663.1:65057358-65060126 GCF_010883055.1 Belonocnema kinseyi | reverse complement strand
TTGGATTGAAAATTAATTTAGTTGAAACTTCATCTATTTTGTTAAAACTTTTATTATTCGGTGTCAAGTTCATCTGTTTGAATTAAAATTTGAAATAATCTGCAGAAAATTTCATTTTTTTTTATTGAATATTAACTTTTATAAAATAAAAACTGAATTATTCTATTTCTGTTTGAAATTTGATATTTTTATTGAAACTTAATCTTTTTAATTAAAAATTATTTTATGAGTGAACAATTAATCTGTTTTTTAACATTCTTAACATACCCAGTGTGCACAACATTTTAGAACGTAAGTGGAACGTCCTAAAATCGTGTTTTGCACGTACAAGTCAAAAGACGTCATTCGAACGTTTAAACACTGTCCTAAGTCAGGCCAAATTATGTTCCTAAAACGTTTTATGTTCCAATTACGTCTTTGAAACGTCTCTGGAACATTTTATGTTTATGGAACGTTATATAGACTGACTTAGGACATTTTTAAGCTTGTACCCACTGGGTAGATGTCCAAATTCGATTTTTTTGTCTTATATTAGAAAAAACGTCTTGCATAATTTACTATAAAACAATTTTAATCGCTGAGGGATTGCGCTTAATAATGTACAAAACCTGCCTGATATTAAGTGAATTCTATCTTATTTTAAATACTTTTTATATTATTGTTCTTGGATTGAAAATTAATTTATTTGAAAATTCTATTATTTGTCAAAAAAGATTTTTTAAAATAGAAAATCAATCTTTCTGATTGAAAATTCATCTTTTTGTTAAAACTTTTACTATTTGGTGTCCAATTTGCCTATTTTGGTTAAAATTTTAAATAGCCTTTAGAAAATTTCATTGTTTTTTGTTGCATATTAACTTTTATAAATTAAAAACTGAATTATTCTATTTTTGTTTAAAATTTGATATTTTTGATTGAAAATTGATCTTTTTTAGTTAAGAATGGAATTATTTGTTTGAAAATTCTCTTTTTGGTTGAAAATTTGTGTTTTTTGTTAGAAATATAAAACTTCTTCCTTGAAAATGTATCTTTTTGATTGAGAATTCAATTTATTTGTTGTCAGTTCCTTTTTAGTTGGTCAAAAACTAATTTCTTATCGGTCATTTCGTGTTAATGAAAGTGCCCGTACATCACTATAGTATGTATTTGTGGTTGGAGGTTTTCAAAATTGTGTTTTTATAAAATAAATTATTGAGTATTTGGCAAAATTGTCGGCAGATATGAAGATCCGATACACCCATGAAACTGAATATAATTCATTCAATCCCACATTTCTTAAACCATATATTATTTAAAAGCATATAAAACATTGGAAGCCTATTTTATGCATCTGTTTTGTGGTAAACGTGAAGTGCAAGGAGTTTAATGGTACTTTTCTGATACTGAATAAAGTTATTCTAACATTGGTGTTTCAAACATTGAGTATTTTTTTCGTATTAAGAAAACTGAGTGAAAGCTTAGCTTTTGTAAAGTTTTTGTGGGATATTTTCGTAACTTTTTCTAGCAAAAAATATTTTATAGATTTTTGTAGATATAAGGATTATTTACATTAAAGTGGCAAAAATTATCTAATTCGGTGACCGGCAGTTCGCTCTTGTATTCTCAAATTGATTCCTAACCTCATAATCTCAAAGAGTTGTTATCGCATGTTGCACCAGGAATGGACTTTGATAACAAAAATTATTACAAATTCCACGCTTAAAAGGAATATCATTTAATGTTCATGCTTATATTAATAAAAAATAATAACTTGAGCATTAACTTGGAATTAAAAATATACTAAGCCTACCGATAGAAATCTCGGAGTATATGCTAAAGATTCTCAAGGCTCTGAGAAGCTCTGAGAAATTCTCCGCAGGCACTCAGATAGATATATTTAATGGTCCAGATAGCTCGTTTAAATACTTTGAAGGTTTTAAAATGTCCTTTCCGAAATCGAAATAAAAATACGATCATAAATAACAAGCAGAGAGGCTTAAATTGAAATAAGAATTCGATCATAAATAACAAGCAGAGGCCCTGTATTGCGGCGGTACGGATCGCAAGGTGGTGGTAAAGGAGAAGCGTTGATTCGTATTATGGACAAAATTTTGACTCTATTATTATTCCCAACAGTGATCCAAAAATACTTGCGCATGCTAGAACTGTGCGTCGCTCATTGGCTCTAGTTCGCGTACATATTTAAAAATCAAGTACAGACGCGCACCGTAGCCAATGAACGGCACTAAAATCCAAGCCAGCGCAGATCAAGACAGCTCTGTTGGGATCATTAACTTCAAGAAAACACGTGCAACGTTCCATTACTGTCTAACTCATGGATGCCTCCGTCCAAAGATATTTCTCCTCTATCGCACGCGTGTAGCTATCAAAGAACGAGCAATCGTGACAATTTTTTCGATATTCTCCAATACTGTCTAACCCACTGACGCCTCGTGTCGCATGCATATAGCAATGAAATCGAGTATTGTGACGATCGTAATCATGCACCTTCTGTTTTGCGGCTCCCAAAGGGTAGTATGATGGAGGTAAATTTTATCCACGATCTGGCAGCTTTGCCTCAAATAGAGAAAATAATAAGTTTCAAGCAAACAGTAGCATTTTTATCCAAGAAAGATTGCATGTCTAACAGAATAAACGGATTCTTAAATCAAAGACAAATAATTTTTAAAAATAGTTGAATTTTCATCCAAAAAAGATTTCACTTTACGGCATAAAAATATGAGTTTTGACTGAGAAAAAAATTGTCTATGAGAATAGTTGCATTTCCT
>NC_046663.1:65054489-65057258 GCF_010883055.1 Belonocnema kinseyi | reverse complement strand
TTGGATTGAAAATTAATTTAGTTGAAACTTCATCTATTTTGTTAAAACTTTTATTATTCGGTGTCAAGTTCATCTGTTTGAATTAAAATTTGAAATAATCTGTAGAAAATTTCATTTTTTTAAATTGAATATTAACTTTTATAAACTAAAAACTCAATTATTCTATTTCTGTTTAAAATTTGATATTTTTATTGAAACTTAATCTTTTTAATTAAAAATTATTTTATGAGTGAAAAATTAATCTGTTTTTTAACATTCTTAACATACCCAGTGTGCACAACATTTTAGAACGTAAGTGGAACGTCCTAAAATCGTGTTATGGACGTACAAGTCAAAAGACGTCATTCGAACGTTTAAACACTGTCCTAAGTCAGGCCAAATTATGTTCTTAAAACGTTTTATGTTCCAATTACGTCTTTGAAACGTCTCTGGAACATTTTATGTTTATGGAACGTTATATAGACCGACTTAGGACATTTTTAAGCTTGTGCCCACTGGGTAGATGTCCAAATTCGATTTTTTTGTCTTATATTAGAAAAAACGTCTTGCATAATTTACTATAAAACAATTTTAATCGCTGAGGGATTCCGTTTAATAATGTACAGAACCTGCCTGATATTAAGTGAATTCTATCTTATTTTAAATACTTTTTATATTATTGTTCTTGGATTGAAAATTAATTTATTTGAAAATTATATTATTTGTCAAAAAAGATTTTTTAAAATAAAAAATCAATCTTTCTGATTGAAAATTCATCTTTTTGTTAAAACTTTTACTATTTGGTGTCAAATTTGCCTATTTTGGTTAAAATTTTACATAACCTTTAGAAAACTTCATTGTTTATTTGTTGCATATTAACTTTTATAAATTAAAAACTGAATTAGTCTATTTTTGTTTAAAATTTGATATTTTTGATTGAAAATTGACCTTTTTTAGTTAAAAATGGAATTATTTGTTTGAAAATTCCCTTTTTGGTTGAAAATTTGTGTTTTTTGTTAGAAATATAAAACCTCTTCCTTGAAAATGCATCTTTTTGATTGAGAATTCAATTAATTTGTTGTAAGTTCCTTTTTAGTTGGTCAAAAATTAATTTCTTATCGGTCATTTCGTGTTAATGAAAGTGCCCGTACATCACTATAGTATGTATCTGTGGTTGGAGGTTTTCAAAATTGTGTTTTTATAAAATAAATTATTGAGTATTTGGCAAAATTGTCGGCAGATATGAAGATCCGCTACACCCATGAAACTGAATATAATTCATTCAATCCCACATTTCTTAAACCATATATTATTTAAAAGCATATAAAACATTGGAAGTCTATTTTATGCATCCGTTTTGTGGTAAACGTGAAGTGCAAGGAGTTTAATGGTACTTTTCTGATACTGAATAAAGTTATTCTAACATTGGTGTTTCAAACACGGAGTATTTTTTTCGTATTAAGAAAACTGAGTGAAAGCTTAGCTTTTGTAAAGTTTTTGTGGGATATTTTCGTAACTTTTCCTAGCAAAAAATATTTTATAGATTTTTGTAGATATGAGGATTATTTACATTAAAGTGGCAAAAATTATCTAATTCGGTGACCAGCAGTTCGCTCGTGTATTCTCA
This sequence comes from Belonocnema kinseyi, assembly GCF_010883055.1. Classification (NCBI taxonomy): domain Eukaryota; kingdom Metazoa; phylum Arthropoda; class Insecta; order Hymenoptera; family Cynipidae; genus Belonocnema; species Belonocnema kinseyi. Next base: position 65,055,652 of record NC_046663.1, on the reverse strand, counting down.
AATTGATTCCTAACCTCATAATCTCAAAGAGTTGTTATCGCATGTTGCACCAGCAATGGACTTTGATAACAAAAATTATTACAAATTCCACGCTTAAAAGGAATATCATTTAGTGTTCGTGCTTATATTAATAAAAAATAATAACTTGAGCATTAACTTGTAATTAAAAATATACTAAGCCTACCGATGGAAATCTCGGAGTATATGCTAAAGATTCTCAAGGCTCTGAGAAGCTCTGAGAAATTCTCCGCAGACACTCAGATAGATATATTTAATGGTTCAGATAGCTCGTTTGAATGCTTTGAAGGCTTTAAAATGTCCTTTCCGAAATCGAAATAAAAATACGATCATAAATAACAAGCAGAGAGGCTTAAATTGAAATAAGAATTCGATCATAAATAACAAGCAGAGGCCCTGTATTGCGGCGGTACGGATCGCAAGGTGGTGGTAAAGGAGAAGCGTTGATTCGTATTATGGACAAAATTTTGACTCGTTTATTATTCCCAACAGTTTTCCAAAAATACTTGAGCATGCTAGAACTGTGCGTCGCTCATTGGGTCTAGTTCGCGTACGTATTTAAAAATCAAGTACAGACGCGCACCGTAGCCAATGAACGTCACTAACATCCAAGCCAGCGCAGATCAAGACAGCTCTGTTGGGATCATTAACTTCAAGAAAACACGTGTAACGTTCCATTACTGTCTAACTCATGGATGCCTCCGTCCAAAGATATTTCTCCTCTGTCGCACGCGTGTAGCTATCAAAGAACGAGCAATCGTGACAATTTTTTCGATATTTTCCAATACTGTCTAACCCACTGACGTCTCGTGTCGCATGCATATAGCAATGAAATCGAGTATTGTGACGATCGTAATCATGCACCTTCTGTTTTGCGGCTCCCAAAGGGTAATATGATGGAGGTAAATTTCATCCACGATCTGGCAGATTTTCCTCAAATAGAGAAAATAATAAGTTTCAAGCAAACAGTAGCATTTTTATCCAAGAAAGATTGCATGTCTAACAGAATAAATGGATTCTTAAATCAAAGACAAATAATTTTAAAAAATAGTTGAATTTTCATCCAAAAAAGATTTCACTTTACGGCATAAAAATATGAGTTTTGACTGAGAAAAAAATTGTCTATGAGAATAGTTGCATTTCCT
>NC_046663.1:65050843-65054389 GCF_010883055.1 Belonocnema kinseyi | reverse complement strand
AAAATAGTTGAATTTTCATCCAAAAAAGATTTCACTTTACGGCATAAAAATATGAGTTTTGACTGAGAAAAAAATTGTCTATGAGAATAGTTGCATTTCCTACCCAAACAAATGAATTTTTAATAATCAGCTGAATTTTTTACAAAGAAGAAAAAAGACTTTAATACAAAACTCTTGAATTTTAAACCAAACCGTGGAATTTTTATCGAAGAAAGAAGCAATTTCTAGTAAAATAGATGACTTTTTGAAGTAAAAAGAGAAATTTTCGAAAAACAGTTGAATTTTCAACAAAATTGATCAATTTTCAAAGAACTAATTAAATTTATAACTAAAAAAGTAATATTGTGCAGAAAGCTACTGCAAACAAATAAATATAAATACGAGGCAAACAAATCTCTAACAAGAATATTACACCATGCGTTTACAGCAAAACTTTATATTTAATTTTCTCTAATTTGCCACTGACCAATTTTACATTTTCCCTGACCATATTAATATTCAAAGAGCAAAACCGTAAACTTGTATCATGTTTAACCTAGAATCTTTTATAAACGTCATAAACTAATTTTAAATTAAAATTGAAAAATTTCAAATTCATTTTACTTGACAGTTTCTCTAACCAATCAAATTCCCTGACTTCAAAAAAAATGGTTGTAAGCGAGGTTCGTTTTTACTCATTGGGTTTTTTCAGCGTATGAAGTTCCGAAAAATTGTGTACACGAATAAAATGCCCCCCTTACGTAAAAAATCATAACAAAATCTTTCGAACACACCGATTACCACTAATACTGAACCTTGATGCTTCGCCTGCTAGCCGCAGGCGGTCGAGAAGTGAGGGTTGCTCATATAACTGCGCATTTTTTTACGTCATGGTAACTTATATTTCTGTTACCATTTAACCATTTCAGGAAAATATACGTAATTCTCAGGAACGGCTTCTGAAGATAAATAAAAATTTAGGAAATTTACTATAAAAGTTAAGGAATTTCATTTTCAGCAATCTAATTTAGTAAATTTCAGTTACTTTAGTATTTTAAATGTGTCGAAATTTCCCGAACATTTCTAACAGTGTAGCTGTAATTAAATTTATTAACTTTTAATGGGTTTGCCGATTTTTGTCTGCAGAACCGGCTCTCTCAGGCCACTGTGATTTTAAGGAAACTGTGAATTTAGTTGTAAATTTCAATGTAGTTGTGACATAGTTATCAACTGTTTCTCCATTTTACTATGTTTCCATCTATTTAAAAAAAAATTTGAGATCCTGAAATTGAGAGCGTTAATAACAGTTAGTAACGCAATAAGCTCGAAATAGAGTCGATAGAATGAATAATCTTTCAGCGGCATGAGCAGCTTTAGCAATTTCAGTGGAAGGTAGGTAATTGAATTTCAGAGTTTGACATGACGCGCCGCTCAAAAAAAGTCCTGTAAGGACGATGCATACAAAATATATACATAAATTTTCTATGTATCGTTGAATACCATATTTATCATTTATCCAGTAGAAATTCTTTTGCTGAATTCTTGTAATTTGTCATTTTTGTATATTATTTCTTTCACTTTTAATATTTATGTTTCTAGTTTATTTGTGTTAGTCAATTGGGTTTTTTGAAAGTCGAGTATCTTGTCTAGCGGGCGCAGAGCTATGTATAAAAAGTCTCTTGTTAAATACCTCTTCAACAAGTGGGACAGTAGAGCAGTCAACTAAGGCTATACCTCTGAACCCGGTGGCTATCCATTGATTTTGATGAAATTTTTTGCATTGTGTTGCTTAATATGATTAGCGAAGTATTAAAAAATAAATCTTTCCACTAATTTAAGAATCCATTTTTTCATAAAATTTCTAAAAATCGATAAAAAACTGGAATAATTTAAGAACCATAGAACAACGAAAGCATTGTGTATATTTATATTGGGTCGATCATTATGACTTTGAGGTAAAAAAAATTGAACGTGGTACACTAGAAGTTGTCAACATTTATAAAATTTGAAAAGAAGTAATAAAGGATTCATGTTTGATATGAATATTCCTGATAGCTTAAGAAGTTGATGGAAAATAATTTTGATTCTGGATGGAGGGCGACAGTACACCGAAATCGTGGAAAACACTTCCAAAAAGTGGTTTTTAACAATTATTTGGGAAAGGGTACATCAGGTGGACCGTACATTTTTGCAGACAACTTATGAATCAAATATGTATACAAAATAATAGCATTCGCTAGACCCATGCATTATTCAAATCGAATCGGTTTGATCAGAACCGACGTACTTGAGTTTAATTCGAAAAAAATGGAAATTCGACGCGTTTAGTTCGAAACGAAAGATAACCGATTCGAATTCGGCAATTCGAAAGTCTTTTGAATGTAGGGAGCGATTTAGCCAAAGCATTGTTTCTCCAAAGCACGAATTGTCTAAAATCTGCTATTTTCACAGAGAAAGACTTGGCTGCGTGTTCCATAGTTGAGAAGAGAGGCATGAAGACTTTTGAAACGGACGAATGTCGATAAAATACGTGCGGGCTTCCATGAATTTCAACTATAGATGGTGCACCTAGATGAGTTAAATGAAAAATTCAAAATGTTAATACAGCATATGTGTACATATCAATGATAAAAATGATATTACTAACACAAATTGGGAGAATCAAATTGAATAATAATCAATTTCATGTCATTATTTTTAGTGGTAAATGATTATTTCTTGTTAGGAATAAGATATTTGAACATGCAAAGGTTACGTTAATGGGTTTTCCATAGGAAATTGGTATTTCCAAGAAAAGAATGATTAGGTATAAAAGAAAATTTACAAAGCTTAACATTTGAAAGTTAGTTTCCTATTTCATCGCCAAAACTTTGGTATTTTTGAGAAAAAATCATTACGTCCCTACCGATAAAAACCTCAAAGTATTCTCAAGCGAAATAGCCTGGCCCATTCAAGCCTATAAGCAGGGTCGATTTAAATGATTTAGTCTCTGAGATATTCAAAGAGATTTGGGTCCTTTTCAAGGTTCTTTTAGTGGTCCTTTTAAGAGTGATGCGACGGTAATATAATGTTCCTTTTGTATTCGTCACGTACCCTACGGGCAGAGTTATTTACAATAGTTGGCCGTCGCCACCCGACTCTCCATTTTTAAATTTCTCTTTAAATTATTAAAACTTTCTTTTAGTTGACGAATTTTCTCATTATACTTATTTATAATTATAACTTATATACTTATATACAATTTTCCAGTTGAATTAAAAAATTTTATGTTTCTTGGCGTATCTCATTCCATTTACGAGAAACGTTGTATTAATTCCAATTTAAAAATTTAGATATCTGAAATCACGGTAGACTGCAGATTCCGAATTATTATGTTTCAGCCTGTTAACTATGAAATTTAAACAAATGTACTTTTAAATTTTAATCCGAAAGCTTAACAAAGGACTCTTGAGTGTCGGCAACTCTATTGATATAGCCTCTCTGCTTATTATTTATGATCGAATGCTTATTTGAATGTCAGCCCCTCTGCTTATTCTTTATGATCATATTTTTATTTCAATTTCGGGA
>NC_046663.1:65041670-65050743 GCF_010883055.1 Belonocnema kinseyi | reverse complement strand
GAATTTTTAATCAGAACGATTAATTTTCTATTAAACAAAATTATTTTAAAACAAATAATAGATTTATCAACTAAATTAATTTTCAATGCAAGAACAATATTACAAAATTAATTTAAAATAAAATAGGATTTACTTATAATCAGGCAGGTTCTACACATTATTTAGTAGAATCTCTCAAAGATTAAAATTCTTTCATAGTGAATTATGCAAGACGTTTTTTTTTCCGATCTGAGAAAAAAAATCGAATTTGGACAACTAAGTTAATAATAATAAATAACATCCTAAATCAAAAAGATGAATTTTCAAGGAAGTAAATTTATATTTCTAACAAAAAACACAAATTTTCAACAAAATACATATATTTTCAAACCAATAATTCCATTTTTACCTAAAAAGGATCGAGGTTCATTAAAAAATATCAAATTTTAAACAAAAATAGAATAATGCAGTTCTTATTTCATAAAAGTTAATATTCAAAAAAAATATTAAATTTTCTACAGATTATTAAAAATTGTAACGAAAACAGATAAATTGGACACCAAAACGTAGAAGTTTTAACGAAAAACATTCATTTTCAATCACTAAGGTTAATTTTCTATTGAAGAAATTTTTGAAAATAAATAACAGAATTTTGTAGAAATTCTTGATGTAAGTTGTTGACGTTAAAGTTAGGTGAATTGAAACTAATTGTTTCAAACATTTCGGCACACAATGGTGGCCTTCAACAGCGAGTTTTATTAAATCTGTGAAAAGTACACAATATCTTTTAGGTACGCAGTTTTACAATTGGAAGCATTATTTTTTGATTAATATCTTAGTTGTGAACTAATAAAAAATAAAAAATATTTATTTTTAAATTTAAATTTTTTTTATATTTTATAAAGAACTATTGATAAATCTTGCAGCACGCTTAAAAATTTATTTTATTTTAAAGAAGTACAATTGATGACAAAACAATATCAATATAGTCGAAAAAGTTTTGTTTTGTTCCTTTTTTGTTATTTTGCAAATAATCTGTTTGTACAAAAATGATTATTATAAATTTTAAGAAACCTCATACAGATGTAAATTGTTTTCAACTAAATTAATTTTCAGTCCCAGAACAATATGGTATCAAAAATTTTCAAAATGCGCTTACTTTTTTAATTGTTATCAAAAATGGCTGGTTAGCGAACTCGTTCTTTATTTTAGGGCATTAAAATAGTTTGCTAAAGATGGATTTCATCCGTTAATTTTTTCTAGAGTTATCGTGTTTATAGACGGACGGCCGGACGGGCAGACAGACAGAGGCCATCGTAAAAACCTGATTTTCGGATTCAGTTGGTCTTGAAACGTCGAGATCCGTTGAAAAACTGTGGTGTCAAATTTCCGACAATTCTAATACTTTCTCAATCATAAATGATGAGAATGTAAAGAGACGATCTTTGAATCAACGAACTGAAATTTGAACACCAAAGTATCAATTTGTAATTAAAAATTTCAATGTTTCACCGAAAGTGGGATAGTTAAATTTTTAGTTAAAGAATTCAATTTTTAACAAAAAAAACGGAATGTGCAACTCAATAGTTTTGTTCTTAATCACAAAGGTCAATTTTCAACTAAGAAGACTAATTTCCTACCAAAAACAAGAATTTTCGTCGAACTATGTGCATTTTCAAACAAATGGTTGAATTTTCAACTGAAAAAGATCGATTTTTAATTTCAAATATCAATTCTCTACCAAAAGTGATATAATCCAATTTTATTTTACATAAATTAATTTTTGACTAGCTATGGTTTTTGACAAACTGAAAAGGAATTTTTTCTAAATAACTGAATTCTTAATGAAAAATATTAATTTTGAATCCAGAATATTACCTTTATACAAAAAATTTCGAATTTTCTACAAAATCTAGAAAGTTTCAAACAAATATATGATTTTATCTGAAAAATATCATTTTTAACCAAAGTAATATAAGTAGATTCTACCATTATAGAAATCAATTAAAAAAATAGAAATTTGAAGAAAATACTTCAATTTTCAATCAAAAAGGTTCGTTTTAAACCGAAACGGATGAAGCTTCAATTATTAACTTGATATTCAAAGAAAAATGGGACAGTTTAGTTTTTAGTTCAAAAAATAATTTTCCACTTAAAGAAGTGTAATTAAAAAAAAATAGATTAGTTCTCTACCAAAACAGATTTTAATTAAAAATGTCAGTACATTTTTAACCAAAAATGGAAAGTTAAATTTTCACTTCAATAACTTGATTTTGAGAAACGAAATTGTCAGAAAAATTGTTGAGTCCTAAATCAGCAAGATGAATGTTCAAACAAGAAGATTAATTTTCTACCAAAAAAGACGAATTTTTAACAAAAACCCTAAATGTCTTAAGAATTAGTTAGATTTTTATCTAAAAAACATCACACTTTAATTTTAAAAATTAATTTTCTACCAAAAATTTCATGGTTGAATTTTGAAAAAGAGAATTTAAAAAAAATAGTAATTTTTTTCAACCAAAGAGATGAATTTTGATTTTGAAAAAGAAAATCGTCAGAATAATTGTTAAATCCTAAATCAGCAAGATCAATGTTCAAACAAGAAGATTAATTTTCTATTAAAAAAGACGAATTTTTAACAAAAACCCTAAATGTTTTAAGAATTAGTTAGATTTTTTACTAAAAAAGATCACACTTTAATTAAAAAAATTAATTTTCTACAAAAAATGTCATAGTTGAATTTCCGAAAAAAAAATATATTAATTTTTTTAAACAAAGAGATGAATTTTGATTGTGGAAAAAAAATTGTCAGAAAAATTGTTGAATCCTAAAGCAGCAAGATGAATGTTCAAACAAGAAGAATAATTTTCTATTAAAAAAGACGAATTTTTAAAAAAATCCTAAATGTTTTAAGAATTTAGAATGTTTTAAGAAGTTAGATTTTTAACTAAAAAAGATCACACTTTAATTAAAAAAATTAATTTTGTACCAAAAATGTCTTATTTGAATTTCCGAAAAAAAGAATTTTTAGAAAAAAATAGTAAATTTTTTAACCAAAGAGATGAATTTTTAACTAAAATTATGAATTTTTCAACTAGAAAGACAAATTGTCAACAAATAAAGAATCGTCAGTTACGAAATAAAAAATTTGTGCCAATTCTCAAATTTTCACTATTTCTCTGTATAACAGTTATAACACCTTTACACTCCATCTACCACCATAAACTACATTTTTCACAACACCTTCACCCCACATGATAAGTTTTCAAGTATTTATTTCTTGAAAGTGTTATTTTTAATACAAAATTCCATTAATTTCAATGTAATTTGAAATATAATAATTATTTGTTTCATTTTAAACAAAATATTTATGTTTTTTATAAACTTTAATGTAAAAAGTTCAGGGAAAAGTAGAAGACTTAACTAAGCCCGAGATTCGACAATTGGCAGAAATTTGTGTTCAATAATTTAATTTTTTTTCGACTTTGTAAGGATTTATCTACTCTTGCAATCAAAATTCGCACAGTAATCATATATCGTGTTATTCCTTACAAAGTAGTGTAATAATTTTGTGTAAGTCGGAATAATGAAACAGTTATTACTAAAATTTGTATGACATTGAAAATATTAAATAAAAACTTTAGAAAGTCAACTGAATAAAGTAGAATTGAGTAAATTTAGAAGAATTCAGAGTGAATTCTAAAAAACAATTTCAAATCTCTTAAAATTTTTTAAACCCTAATAATTTTAGCGAAAAAAGTGAATCATGACTACAAAAAATTTCAAATAGATTGCAAATAATTTTAAAAATTGAAAAAATTCCATTGATTTCAGTAAAATTTAAGTGAATTTAGAGGAATTTAAGGGAAATGACAAGATACGAAAATATGCATTGAATTAAGTTTGAAATGAGCCTAGTAAACTGAAAGATAATTCAAAAGGAATAGATATAATTCCTAAAAATTTAAGGTGATTTTGAAATACTTTAAGCGGAATTAAACAAAAACTGTTTGAAATTCTATTGAATTGCGTAGAATTGAGTGAATTTAAAATATTTCATGATTTAGAATTCAGGGCGAATTTCAAATGAATTGTACAAAATATTTGAAAATCTCTTGAAACCTTTGAAACATTACGAAATTACGAAATAAAAAACCTAAAATATTTGAAATCCTTTCATATATTTTTTAACCCCGAGACATTTTTAAGCTCTTAAAAATGCCAAGGAATTAAAAATAAACCTGAATTAAAAGAACTCAGTAAATTCAGGAGAATTGAAGTCCATTAAAAAAATTCCAAAGAATTCCGATGAATTAACAGATTCCATGATAAATAAATCAGAATTCAGGTTGGTATATAAAAAAAATTTAATCTCCTAAAATCTTAGAGACCCTACAAAACACCTCACGTTGCATTTAAAATCCCCCAAAATATTTAAAATCCTTTAAAATATTTTGAAGTCCGTTGAAACTTTTAAAAGCTAAAATTTAAATTATTTCTTGAAAAAAAGATGCTACTCCATCTACACTCCATTGGGAATCGAACCAAAAAACTTCTGATTTCCGGTCAGGTGCTTTTCCAATTAAGCTATTAGAGGGATCAGAATAAGAACTCTTAAATCAAGAGCATAACGCTAATTTTTAGCTAGGTGTTAATTAAAAAATTTGAAAATAATTACCTTTAAAAGCTTTTGAAAATTCTTTAGAATTTTTTTAAATGCCCTAAAACAGTTAAACATAATTCAAGGCAATTCAGTAATAAAACGGAGTAGTTTAGGAACATTAACTGAATATAGGATACAATATGTATGAAATGTATTAATGTAAAGACGAGAAATTGTATTTGTATTTATTTGTTACGATGTGTAGGACCAAGGTTGTAAACAATGTTACCAATAGTTTAATAGACCTGACGATCGTTCTTAAACCTTCAAAAACGTTACCAAATCTAAGAATATTTCTGTACCTTCCGATTCTAATTAATTTTTTCAATGTAAATAATAAGTTTTTTATGCCTCACGGGCTTTTCCCTTAGTTATCTTTAAATACCATCTATTGCCCTGATCGAAAGCATTTAAAAGCAAGTAGGTTCAGAACATCAATTAGCGATATCTTTCAAGGACAAAATATGTTGTGTTTTAGAGAAAATTAGATCAAGCATATCTTTTTTTTATTTAAGAGGAAAAATGTTTATAAAAAACATGATTTTTTTCAATTTTGTAGTTTATTTTTAAAAATTCTTTCTTTAAAATTGAAAAGTTTGCGTTTTTCATAAAATTTGAAATTCAGAGTTCTTTTTTTTTAAATTCTGAACCTAAGTTATGAGAATTCATTTGCCGTAGACCTTTTTTAAATAATTTCTTGTACCACACACTTATCGACATATAGAAATGGACCGGTAACGCTTTGGGGAGAACTGAAATGGGCTCTAGAGAGAGAAAAAACATATGAGACGTAGACCTGCCTCTATCTATTTCAGAACTCTGTCAAGTGATTTGGTGGCGCTGGGTATTGCCTAAATATTATGTACGGTTAATTAAAAAAAAGATAAACAATACATTAAAAATTTGTACTTATAATAAATTCAGTTTTAAAGAACATTCATGTGAAATAACCTGTTTCAGATAGATTATTTAAAAAACTTGTTAACCTTGAATTCTTCTTGAAATTGGATTGAAAATGATACAATAATAATCGTTTTGTGAGTTCAAAAATAATGTAAAAACTGTCAAAAATTTAAACAATATTTCTATAACATAAAAAATAATCATTTGTATTGCATAGGTACAAAACTTCATATTTTGAAGTTTTGTTTTTGTTGGAACATTTCTTATTTAACTATATTCAATAACTTTACTTACGTATGAAAACATATGCCCATGTAAACGTATTGGCAACGCCCACAAACTACACAGGCTGTCACCATTTTTTACATTTATTTACAATAAATTATCATACAATAAATTATAAATAAATCGATTCTGAAAAGTGCGATAAAAGTAACATTATTGGGGCACTCGCGACACAAAGCACGGTCCTGTGCTGCGCCAAACTTCACCCAACGAAAATATTCTCGACCAATCAGCTTTATATAGAAAGAGATAGGTCTACATCTCATGTGTTTTTTCTCTCTCTATAGCCCATTACCGTTCTCCCCACAGAATTACCGGTCTATTTCTATATGTCGATGCACACACCACACAATTTCGATTTCAAAATTCCTGGACGTTTCCACGGCGATTAAAAAGTGTTATACCTCAGGCAAAAATAATTGCAGAGTAATGGGAAGAGAACAATAAGGTTAAAGAATATTTAATATAATACAATCAAACTAATTAAACTCTGGTTTTGCGGCACTTTCAAAAATCAATCAAACTTTTCTGAAACTGTAGGACTTTCAAATTAGAGCTTATTTCTAATTTTGAAATCATTTTCAAGCCATGGACTACAAATTTAAAATCGTTATCTTTAGGTTATCGTCAACTTTAGGTTTTAAAGTTTAAGCCACTGTAACGATTATTTTTTAGAAATTAAAAAAATACTAGCCTCCATCGTTCGTTAATTCTTCGCATATACCTATGAGTATTATCAGAAAGGAATTTTTAACAATTTTATTGCACAATTTATGCATTTCTTTCTACTTTATTAAGTTTTATTACACTCTACATGTAATGGGTTTTTTAAGGACTTATAAAATATACTAGTTTTCGCCTTCGTCTTTGTGTTGTTCTATTAAACAACTTCTACATAAATTATGTATTTAATATTTATTTGCCTTTCATTTTTGTATTTTCAGAATAATGTTGAATTTTGTGTATTCAATAGGTTAGGATTTTCAGGTGATTTCGTTATTTTACGCCTGATTTCAAATGAATTCGGTCAGCGATGATTGTTATTCGTACGTTATTCTCCAACAAACCGATGTTAATTACAGTTTACTTGTAACCACTATTAATAAGATCGCTGATTGTTATAAATATATACTGAAGAGTTAAACGTAACATGTACCTTGAATAAAAAATTGTTTCTTCAAAATTTGATATCATTTAAACCAATTTATTTCGATTTGACAAAGGTTCGATCACTCCAACATTCTCCATACATTGAATGAATATTCCCATACACGTATTCTCTTAATATTTTAAGATGTTTTTGGTATTCTTGATATTGTTTCTAGCCTTAAATATTTTTGATATTCCAAAATAATCCGAAATATCCCTAAATCTTTACAAATATTCTGTGATTTTTAAAATTTTCAAAGAAGTTTATGTATTATTGAGTAAGTACAAAATATATTCAACCGTTTAAATTAATTTTCATGAATCTCAAAATAGTTTAATGGACTTTAAAAATTTCTTAAATTAGAAAAGATTCGAGTTTATAAATAAAATTTCAAAAGAGTTCAAATAGTTTTCAGGCATTCCAAAAAGTAGAAAAATTTTCAAGAGATTTCAAGGAATTTAAAAAACTTTTTATGAGCTCAAGAGATTTTAAGTAATATTAACGGATTTTGTAGCATTTCAATAAATTTGATATGGTTTAAAAAGTCGGTAAAGGAATTTAAAATATTCAAAAGCATATTAAGGGCATGTGACACAGCTAAATACCTATATTACCGACCTCACTTTTTCAGTTCACTGAATGTTTTTTTGAACCTAAGAACTTTTTTTGTAAATAAAATATTCACCTGAAACTTTGGAAAATGTATTAGAGTACAATAAAGTACGTTTAGGTACTGCATGTAGAAACTTCACTGAAAATTATTTCATCTTTTTTCTGAACCTCGACATTTTTTGAAAGTTGGAACTTTTTTTCTACATAAAATATCGGTCTCAAACTTTGAGACCGAAATTTTTCATTGGCATTAGGGTCTTATGAAAATACTTAATTATAGAACATGCATTTCTTAAATTATTAGATTGGCAAACGATTCGACCCCGGATAGGGGTCCTCCTGAATCAAGCTGAAGGGCCTATGACAAAGCCACCGAACGCGTCCTCGGGTTGCGGGTAGAAGATCCCTGTACCAAGCGTTTCTGCTGAATATGGTCACAAAAATAAACAGGCAGTCGCGGACAATTGTCCAGGGGTGGTCCCGAAAGAATTAATCCCCAAGCGGAGGTGTGAAAACCGTGCCGAAAGCTGAATGGCACCTGGGTGAGGTGTCTAGAACGGTGACTCTGGGATACCGGGCGACCTCTCAGAGTACGCAGCCTTATCCTTGCATGCGGGGCTCTACAAGGATGGACGAACCCCTTTCCCTAGCTTCTCGTGGGAACAACAATGACAACACCAAACATAGTTGTCGTAAATGCCAATGAAAATGGATGCAATGCGATGGATCGGCGGGATTTCGTGACCTTTGGGTGGACGGAGCAAATGAATCACGACTTGCTAGACTGCTACGATGCGAGTGTAGCCCGTGAACGGGGTCACATGGCACAGCTGCATGCTCTGTGGTGCGAGAAACACCCTGAGCTATCGCACTTTTCGCAGCAACGTCTGCGAAACCATTCTGAAATACTCCGTAAAAGGGGCTATGTAAGCGGAACGCCTACTCTACCACAGCTAGAACAAGCCGGCAACAAAGAAAGAGAGGCGACACTTAGACCAACCATGGGCAGGCATCGAATAGTGTGTATAACGCAGCGAGAGCTTTGGCCGATGCGAATCGTAAAACAAACCCAACAACTGATCATAAGACCAAAAAACGAATGCATCAACTTACCGTAAAGATAGGCTGAGAAAGACAGTACGCGTCCCGCATTCAATGTGTGATTGACTACATCACATCTGGCAGCAATTTTACCGCCAAGGTTCGAAAGTTCGCGCGCGAACTCCGGACCCGTTATCACACACTTAACAAGTCAAAGCTGCTGAACATCACGCAGCATATGGTTGAGAGAATACGGATACTATCTGACGCCAAGAGAAGTCTAGAGCGGAGGGAGAGGTGGGTCAGAGAAAATCAACATTTTCTCTCTGACCCATCTCGCCTCTTCCAAGACCCTCCAGTTACTGTCGAACACCCACCCAAACCAAAGGAGGTCGAAGTATTTTGGAGAGAAGTCTACGAAGTTCAGCATAGACTGGACG
>NC_046663.1:65038531-65041570 GCF_010883055.1 Belonocnema kinseyi | reverse complement strand
AGAATTTGGTTGGGGTAAATCAACCATACGCTCTACTCCCTGCTGCACCTCCCATTGAGGAGATCTAAGCATACCGTTCGGATAGTCTACTGCTATGTATGCTTGATATAAAATGCTAATGAGAATGCATCGTCCATACTCGTTATTATTACTAATATAAAACTATAATTTCGTTGAATAGTAATTTTCAAAGATACACGAAAAAAAATCGTCTTTGTTTTAGATTGCCTTAAACGATCCAACGAAATGTGTCTCAAAGTGCTATAAAATGTAAAGGCCGCGGTGACGTAACCTACACAGTAATATAAGAATCTATACTTTATAGGTTAATTTAAGACAAAAAGATTTTTGACTTTCCGTCAACGCGTGCGTGTGAAATCAAACTTATAGGTTAATTTATTTTAGCTGATTGTTGAAATACCAGGTACAAATCGTAAATCTTCAATCCTTTATTATATCTTTTTTTATGACATATGAACGATTCTTTTATTCATAATCAAAATCCGTTACAGATCTGAGTACAGATATCAAAATAGCAAACGTTGACGAAAGGACTATACCATGCGCTCAGTGTTGGTCGATACTATGCAGACAGCCCTAATGACAACATATTGGCTACTCTCAGCTGCTCTCTTGGCACCTGTTCTAAAATCGCCAAAATCCACCTAAGTGTTTGCGCATAGTCGCATGGTATTTCGCTCACGTCTTTTTGCCAGACAAAATTAAATTTCATAGCGAGTGAATGGAAATCATTCTAAACTCAACATACCTGTGAGTTAATCATCATATTACCCGTATACCAGATAGGAGACACTGCACTTAAGTTCCATTTATGGTTGAAATGAAGTGACTTACTTAATTTAATGCAACAATGAAATTCATATACATTTAAAATTCATCATCTTACATTACTATGTACATTGAAGAGCAGGGTACAAGAAAAACGTTAAATAGTTCCTTAACCTCTAAAATTCTAGCTAAAATACAGTATATATCGATGAAGTTTTGAAACCAATTTTTCGCTGAAAAACGAATTAATCTTTTGGATTATTATATTTTTACTTTCTACTTAAACATTTGTTCACATGTTCGAGTACCCAATTGTTTGTTATTACACAATAACTACACTTTTTATAATCGTCCGCTATGAAAATGCTTATTTGACGGGGTTCGACACCTATATGTTTCGCATTCCTAAGACCTAAAGCCTCGCGGCTAAACTAGCTTCAAGTACAAATTATTATTAAATATTTCATGTGCGATAGGTAGTTACAATATGTAACGGAATCAATACGACGATTAGGCAAAAGTTTCGTGCACCCTGAGAACACGAAGTGATCGAAGGACTACCGCCTTCTGCATTTTTCCCGCAAGTCTTTTAGCGTATTGTTAACACGTAGGTATACTTTTCAGGCTACTAACAAGTGAAAGGTTGGTACCTCCAATAGCGCCGATGATAAGGACACTTGATTTAACAGAATATTCCGGGTACAATCATTGTAACTCCCTTATAAGGTCTTTATACCTCTCTTTCTTTTCATTCTCCTCGAGTGGGCCTCGAGTGTGGAACAGAAACAATTCTCGAGAATATAAAGGTCCAGTATATGCGAGACTTCTCATTCTCGACAATTGACTTGATTTCCTTAGGAGTATTTAGAGGAGCGATATTAAGGTTGATGCCGTAAGAGTGACAGAGATGGTAATAAAGCACTCTTGGTGCCGCATTGTGCCTTTGGATGCAGGTCGTTCCCGAATGAGTTGGAAAACTAGATAGTATGTGACCTGAATGCTCGGGGTGTGCATAGCACGCACAGAAGCTATCATCGGGAATGTCTTGGCTTAAAATGTGGCGACGGTATGTTAAGGTGGAAATGACACAGTCTTTGTATGGCAAAATTAAACCCTCCGTACCAAACTTCAATCCAGGCGATTTAAGGGAAGCAAACGTTAGCTCACACGACATTGACTGATCCTCCACATTTCTGTGTAAGATACCGTGCTTCCTTTTATCGAGGAGCTGTTCATGAAAGTTTTTCTCTTGTGCTTTCCTAATGCCGGCTTTCAGGAGTGAGTACTCGAGATAGATAAGATTTGATGCATTTTACTCAACCCTAATACTGAAGTTAAGTCCGAGTGTTGCAGCAACCTCTTCCGCTGCTTCGTACAGAAACGCTCCTTTGCCCTCTTCTTAGTGATTCGTGACCATTTTAAGAAGAAGGTCTCTACCATTTGCGACTCTATATGCTGCACCCAGAATGATCCTGTTATGTACACATTCATGACTCAATATTCCGTGACCACCTTGATGGCGTGAGATGTACAGTCGCGCAACAGAATAGTTCGTTCCTCGCCAAAAGTTCGGAAGACCAAATCTACCGGATGAGCCGTTTGTATCTTTTTCGGAGAGTATTCTTCATAGATGTCACATCCTGAATGCAGTTCTGTTGCACGCCCAGGTGTGTATAAATCTCTCCAGCACAAAGGTGTCGTATAGCGCTTCTATCAGCGAGCTTAGGATCTTGAGGGATGCCATTAAGTTTTGCTCGCTTTGAATAAACTTTGGCGCATTTGTCTAACCCAAATTCCATTCCAGTTTCCTTAGTATGTCGTTCGACAATCCCTGGAGCTAGATGTAGTTGCTCTTTGTTTTTAGCATAGATGTTAAGATCGTCCATGTAAAATACATGAGTGACCTTGCACTTTCGGTCTGCAGGTTTGCCGCACAAGAATCCGTCGGAATAGCGAAGTGTTAGAGATAATAACAATAATGTAAGACAAAAGCGGCGTGGGCTTATGGTGTCGCCCTGAAAGACATCCCGCTACGCCTTTCTTTGAGCCTCGTTGTTCATAAATTTCTTGACACACAGGTGCAATTGACCGAACAAACCTATCATTTAGGATAGCTGTAAATATCTTATACAGCGTTTTCAGACATGTGATTGGCCTCTTATTCTTCAGGTCTGCTAAGTTGCCTATTTTCGGCAGAAATATTGTGCGCCCTTCCACCAACCACTACGGAATCGGGTCTTGCGACTTTAA
>NC_046663.1:65037361-65038431 GCF_010883055.1 Belonocnema kinseyi | reverse complement strand
GAATTTTTAATCAGAACGATTAATTTTCTATTAAACAAAATTATTTTAAAACAAATAATAGATTTATCAACTAAATTAATTTTCAATGCAAGAACAATATTAAAAAATTAATTTAAAATAAAATAGAATTTACTTATAATCAGGCAGGTTCTACACATTATTTAGTAGAATCTCTCAAAGATTAAAATTCTTTTATAGTGAATTATGCAAGACGTTTTTTTGCGATCTGAGAAAAAAAAATCGAATTTGGACAACTATGTTAAGAATAATAAATAACATCCTAAATCAAAGAGATGAATTTTCAAGGAAGTAAATTTATATTTCTAACAAAAAACACAAATTTTCAACAAAATACATATATTTTCAAACCAATAATTCTATTTTTACCTAAAAAAGATCGAGGTTCAATAAAAAATATCAAATTTTAAACAAAAATAGAATAATGCAGTTTTTATTTCATAAAAGTTAATATTCAAAAAAAAAAAAATAAATTTTCTACGGATTATTAAAAATTGTAACGAAAACAGATAAATTTGACACCAAACAGTAGAAGTTTTAAGGAAAAAGATTCATTTTCAATCGCTAAGGTTAATTTTCTATTAAAGAAATTTTTTAAAATAAATAACAGAATTTTGTAGAAATTCTTGATGTAAGTTGTTGAAGTTAAAGTTAGGTGAATTGAAACTAATTGTTTCAAAAATTTCGGCACGCAATGGTGGCCTTCAACAGCGAGTTTTATTAAATCTGTGAAAAGTACACAATATCTTGTAGGTACGCAGTTTTACAATTGGAAGCATTACTTTTTGATTAATATCTTAGTTGTGAACTAATGAAAAATAAAAATTATTTATTTTTAAATTAAAATTTTTTTTCTATTTTATAAAAAACTATTGATAAATCTTGCAGCACTCTTAAAAATTTATTTTATTTTAAAGAAGTACAATTGATGACAAAACAATATCTCAAGGAGTTACCAGGTGTATACATATGAAACCGGTATTACCATCTAGCGGCCAGTAGGCACACTTGTAGGCACTGTCGGAACTTACCATTTGTGCTAATTGGCGTAT
>NC_046663.1:65035648-65037261 GCF_010883055.1 Belonocnema kinseyi | reverse complement strand
TTGATATAGCCTCTCTGCTTATTATTTATGATCGAATGCTTATTTGAATGTCAGCCCCTCTGCTTATTCTTTATGATCATATTTTTATTTCAATTTCGGGACGGACATTCTAAAGCCTTTAAAGCATTTAAACGAGCTACCTGGACCTTTAAGTATATCTCCTTGAGTGCCTGCGGAGAATTTCTCAGAGCTTCTCAGAGCCTTGAGAATTTTTATGATACGGTTTTCTTATAGGATATATATATAAATAAAAATTTGTCATAAGGACAACCGCAAGATTTCGCCGGGAGCAACTCCCTTATAAGGTCTCGATACCTCTCTTTCTTTTCATTCTCCTTGGTAACTGGTGCCGAAAATTCGATCACGAACATGGTTCGCTTCACGAAGTCAAGAAGAACCATGTCAGGCCTCGAGTGAGCAACAGAAACAATTGTCGAGAATATAAAGTTCCAGTATATACGGTACTTCCCATTCTCAACAATTGACTCAATTTCCCTAGGAGCATTTAGAGGAGCGATATTAAGGTGAATGCCGTAGGAGTGACAGAGATGGTAATAAAGTACTCTTAGTGCCGCATTGTGCCTTTGAATGTAGGTCGTTCCCGCGTGTGTTGGACAACTAGATAGCATGTGAGCTAAATGCTCGGGGTGTGCATGGCACGCCCTGCAGCTATCATCGGGAATGTCTTGGCTCAAAATCTGGCGACGGTATGTTTAGGTGGAAATGACACCGTCTTGGCATGCAAAAATGAAACCCTCTGTACCAGACTTCAATCCGGGCGATTTAAGGAAAGCAAACTTTAGCTCACAAGACATTGACTGATTCGTACAGAAATGCTCCTTTGCCTACTTCCTCGTGATTCCTGACTATTTTAAGAAGAGGGTCTCTTCCATTTGCAACTCTATGTGCTGTACCCAGAATAATCCTGTTGTGAAGACATTCAAGACTCAATATTCCGCGACCCCCTTGACGGCGTGAGATGTAGAGTGCGGAACAGAAGACTTAAGATGCATGCTTTTGTTCATGCGCATAAGCTTTCTTGTCCCGATATCAAGAGATCTGAGCTCCTTCTTCGTCCATGGAACTACTCCAAATGAATAGAGTAGTGCCGGGACGGCAAGGATGTTCGTTGCAGATACTTTGTTCCTCGCCGACAGTTCAAAAGACCAAATCTGTCGGATGAGACGCTTGTATCTGCTACGGAAAGTATCCTTTATAGATGTCACATCCTGAATGCGGCTCTGTGGCACGCCCAGGTATGTATAAGTCTCTCCAGCGCAAAGGTGTCGCATGGCGCTTCTATCAACAAGCTCAGGATCTTCAGGGATGCCATTAAGATTTCCTTGCTTCAAATAAACCTTGGCGCATTTGTCTAACCCAAATTCCATTCCAATTTCCTTAGTATATCTTTCGACAATCCCCAGAGCTAGATGCAGTTGCTCTCTGTTTTTAGCATAGATCTTAAGATCGTCCATGTAAAATACATGAGTAACCTTATACTTTCGATCCGAAGGTTTGCCGCACAAGTACCCGTCGGAATGGCGCAGTGCTAGAGATAGTGGCAATAATGTAAGGCAAAAGAGGAGTGGGCTCATGGCGTCGCCCTGAAAGAC
>NC_046663.1:65033503-65035548 GCF_010883055.1 Belonocnema kinseyi | reverse complement strand
CTGTCTTTTGGAAATCTTAAAGGTTCATCCGCAAATAGTTGGGTGCATAGAGAGATTGATGCCGCTTTGGAAAACCAGATTTACTATCTCATCTGCCAAAAAACGTGTGACAACTAACAAGGTCACCTTTCTGAGAGGTGTCTTTCAGGGCGACAACATGAGCCCACTCCTCTTTTGCCTTACATTATTGCAACTATCTCTAGCACTGCGCCATTCCAACGGGTACTTGTGCGGCAAACCTGTAGATCGAAAGTACAAGGTTACACATGTATTTTACATGGACGACCTTAAGATCTATGCTAAAAACAGAGAGCAACTGCATCTAGCTCTGGGGATTGTCGAAAGATATACTAAGGAAATTGGAATGAAATTTGGGTTAGACAAATGCGCCAAGGATTATTTGAAGCAAGGAAAACTAAATGGCAGTCTGAAGATCCTGAGCTCGTTGATAGAAGCGCCATACGACACCTTTGCGCTGGAGAGACTTATACATACCTGGGCGTGCCACAGAGCCGCATTCAGGATGTGACATCTATAAAGGATACTCGACGAAGCAGATACAAGCGTCTCATCTGACAGATTTGGTCTTCCGAACTGTCCGCGAGGAACAAAGTATCTGCAACGAACATCCTTGCCGTCCCGGTACTACTCTATTCATTTGGAGTAGTTCCGTGGACGAAGAAGGAACTCAGATCTCTTGATATCGGGACAAGAAAGGTTATGCGCATGAACAAAAGCATGCATCTTAAGTCTTCCGTTCCGCGACTGTACATCTCGCGCCGTCAAGGGGGTCGCGGAATATTGAACCTTGAATGTCTTCACAACAGGATTATTCTGGGTACAGCACATAGAGTTGCAAATGGAAGAGACCCTCTTCTTAAAGTGGTCAGGAATCACGAGGAAGTAGGCAAAGAGGATGCACGGTATCTTCCACAGAAATGTGAAGGATCAGTCAATGTCTTGTGAGCTAACGTTTGCTTTCCTTAAATCGCCCGGATTGAAGTCTGGTACAGAGGGTTTCATTTTTGCATGCCAAGACGTTGTCATTTCCACCTGAACATACCGTCGCCAGATTTTGAGCCAAGACATTCCCGATGATAGCTGCAGGGCGTGCCATGCACACCCCGAGCACAATGCGGCACTAAGAGTACTTTATTACCATCTCTGTCACTCCTACGGCATTCACCTTAATATCGTTTCTCTAAATGCTCCTAGGGAAATTGAGTCAATTGTCGAGAATGGGAAGTACCGTATATACTGGAACTTTATATTCTCGACAATTGTTTCTGTTGCTCACTCGAGGCCTGACATGGTTCTTCTTGACTGCGAGAAGCGAACCATGTTCCTTATCGAATTTTCGGCACCAGTTGACAAAAACATCATAACCAAGGAGAATGAAAAGAAAGAGAGGTATCGAGACCTTATAAGGGAGTTGCAACGATTGTACCCGGAATATTCTGTTAAACTTATCGTCCTTATCATCGGCGCTCTTGGAGGTGCCAAGATTTCACTTGCTAATAGCCTAAAAAGCATCCCTGCATGTCAACAATATGCTAGAACACTTGCCGGAAAAATGCAGAAGGCGGTTGTCCTTGGGTCACTCCGCATTCTTAGGGTGCACGAGGCTTTTGCTGGATCGTCGTGTGGATTCCTTTACAGACTGTAACCACCTATCTTACGGTTGTGAGACGTAGTTATATCTGAAATTTTACATCGATTTCGCTGGAGGCGGGTGCAATTTTTCAGATTAGCACCCGCTCCCGGCGAAATCCTGCGGTTGTCCTTATGACAAATTTTTAATTATATATATCCTATAAGAAAACCGTATCATAAAAATTCTCAAGGCTCTGAGAAGCTCTGAGAAATTCTCCGCGGACGCTCAAGGAGATATACTTAAAGGTCCAGGTAGCTCGTTTAAATGCTTTGAAGGCTTTAAAATGTCTGTCCCGAAATTGAAATAAAAATATGATCATAAAGAATAAGCAGAGGGGCTGACATTCAAATAAGCATTCGATCATAAATAATAAGCAGAGAGGCTATATCAA
>NC_046663.1:65030280-65033403 GCF_010883055.1 Belonocnema kinseyi | reverse complement strand
GAGGGATGTATCGGTGATAGACTCCGGGATTATGAATATGCAAGGGTTTGAGGAGATAAAGAAATTCGCAGTGGAAGGAAGGGTGGAATCAGACCATCAGCCATTGAGTTTGTGGGTAGAGGGGGAGGCTGGCGAAAGGCAGAGTGAAGAAGGAGTGTCGTTAGGTGATGAAGAGAAAGGTGAAAAAAAAGTACATGAAGTGGAAGGAAGGAACCGCGAAAAGGGAGGAGTGCGTAGAAATCTGGGAAAAGTTTAGGGCGATGTATAAGAAGAAAGAGCAGGAAAAAAGAAAAAGAGCTGGAAGAGGAGTTGAGAAGTGTTAAGGCAGAAGGGGACGTATGGAAGATAATTATTAGGTTTACGATACATAGGATGGGGATAAATGAGAAGATAGGGAGCGACGAATGGAGGGAATTTTTTAAGGATTCATTTCAGGGGTCAGATACTCGAAATAGAGATGACGGGATGAGAAGAAAAAGAAAGGTAGATGAAGAGGAGCTGCACGACGGGGAGATAGAGAAGCAGATAGGGAAGGTGACAAAATCTAAGGCAGCAGGGATTTTCGGGGTAGAAAACGAAGCGTGGCTGTTTGGCACACAAGAGGTAATGGCAGGGACTGAAGGGTGTAGTGAAAAAAGTATGGAGGGGGAGGGGTTCCCAAGAGGGTGGAGAGAGGGGTTGATCATACCACTGTATAAGAAAGGGGATAGGGAGAGACAGGAAAATTATAGAGGGATTACGCTTATTTAATACTGCGTACAAAATGTGCGCGATGATGTTAGCAGATTGGCTGCGAAAGGATTTTGAGGGGAAAGTAATATTGCCGGAGACTCAGAGGGGCCTTAGAGAGAGAAGGAGCACTATTGACAATATTGACGTCTTGCGACACGTGGTGGATAGAGAATTAACCAAAAAGGGTGCCAAAGTGTATGCGTTTTTTATAGATCTAAAGAGCTTGTTCCCGTTAGTGGATAGGGGGAGGTTGTGGGAGGCAATGGAAGCGACGGGAGTAAAGAGGGGCCTGACTGAGAGGGTAAGGGAGGTATATGAGGAGACGAATGATAACGTGAGAGGAGTAGAGGGAATATCCGAGGGATTTCGGATGGATAGGGGGTTGAGGGAAGGATGCCTCCTTAGCCCAACGCTTTTTGCAATTTTGATTGCGGATATGGAAAGTAAGCTAGCGGCCGGAGTTGTAGGAGGAGTTAGGATAGGAGGAGTCAGGATATGGTCAGTCGTATATGCAGGTGACATAGTGCTGTTGGCAAAGAGCGAAGAGGCTTTAAAGGAGATGATGAAGAGGTTGAGACGTTATTTGGACAAGAATAGGTTAGAGCTAAATGTGGACGATTCGAAGGTTATGGTGTTCGTGAAAGGAGGTGGTATAAATGGGGGAGGGGAGTGGATGTGGAAGGGAAAAGCGGTACAGGAGGTGAAAGAGTTTATGTACCTGGGCTTCCTGTTTCGAAGAAATGGGGGAGTGGATGGTCATATAAAAAGAGAGTGAGAAGGGAAAATGTGGTGATGAGGCAGGTGCGGTGGCCAAGCTCGAAACAATGAACAGCGCTCGTTTTCACTAAGGCAATCGCTCACAAATTCAAAAATATTGAACTTCCAGAAATGTTCAATCTTTTCAAATTTCGGGGCAAACTTATCACTTTGTCGCAATGTTTTATATAATCTTTTTTATTCAGAAAAAGATTTAGAGTGTTTTATTATATAACTATTTTTGCTCTAAAAATAGCCGTTTCCAAGGAAAATCCAAAAACATAAAATTAGCCGCCATATTGGAAGTTGGCAGCTCGAGCGCCATCTTTCTGGCAACTAAGTTTATTATTATGAATTATTTCTATTTAAAATCCTTCCTTGACTGGCATATTTGTCCATTGATGGCATTTCAGTCTCACGAAATACAATATCCAAAATTTGAGGATAGCGTATCGGATCGGGTACTCTCACCTCAAATTTCGGACAGTTTATTGTATTTCGGGGCACTGAAAGGTTGCCAATCGATAAAGCAATAGAACATGACTGTTAATATGCATTCGACACTGAAGAACTATTGCTATTCTGACATTTATGAGTTATTTTTACTTTTGAATATTGTCTCGAGAAAGTTGTCTGTATTCTTATGACGTAATATTAAAATACTCAATTCAAACTTCCGGCTCTTCGGGTCTATTTTATTAATTGGTCAATTACTCTCGCGGGCGTGACCGTAGAGCGCCTACATGGACCTTGTTGGGTGGTGAACGAACTGCGCACAAGAAATAAGTGCATGTAAGTGCAGCGAAACTATCTGCGCGACATACAAAATATGTACATAAATTTACTATGTACCGTTGAATACCATATTTATAATTTATCCAGTAGAAATTCTTATGCTGAATTCTTGTAATTTGCCATTTTTGTATATTCTTTCTTTCACTTTTATATCTATGTTTCTTGTTCATTTGTGTCAGTTAATTGGGTTTTTTGAAAATCGACTCTCTTGTCCAGCAGGCGCAGAGCTATGTATAAAAAGTCTTTCGTTAAATACATCTTCAACACGTGGGACAGTCGAACAGGCAAATAAGGCTTCACCGCTGAACCCGGTTGCTATCCATTGATTTTGATGGAATTTGTTGCAACGGGTTGCTTAATATGATTAGTGAAGTATTAAAAAATAAATCTTTACGCTAATTTAAAAATCCATTTTTTACAAAATTTCTAAAAACACTAAAAGTTGTCAACATTTATAAAATTTGAAAAGTAGTTATAAATGATTCATGTTTGACATGAATGTTCCTGATAGCTTAAGAAGTTGATGGAAAATAATTTTGATTTTGGATGGAAGGCGACAATACACCTAAATCGTGGAAAACACTTCCAAAAAGTGGTATTAACGATTATTGGGAAAAGGGTGCATCAGGTAAATCATAGATTTTTGCAGACAACTTATGAATCTAACATGTATACAAAATAATAGTATTCGCTTGACATATGCATTATTCAAATCGAATCATTTTATTTCAGAATATATCCTCCAGAATCAAACCGAAGGGCCTATGACAAAGCCACCGAACGCGTCCTCGGGTTGCGGATAGAGGGTCCCTGTACCAAGGGTTTCTGCTGAATATGGTT
>NC_046663.1:65005628-65030180 GCF_010883055.1 Belonocnema kinseyi | reverse complement strand
AACATGTAAAAAATTCGAGTAAAAAAACGTCATTTTAGTACTCTTGAAACCAACGGGGAATGATTGTTTGGATGCTAAAAACTAACAATAAGTTTGACTGGCTGCTCCTGAGTAGTGCCAAAGTTGACTGACATTTCAATCAGCAACCGGATGAAACTTTTGTCATTTTCATTAACTGAAATTTTAATCTATGGGATACTTCTATAAAAATAATATGTATATCAAAAAAGAAACTACGGAAATCTCACTTTTTATGCAAATTCACAGCTCGCAACAATGTGTTTCAAGAATACTAAAATCACGCTTCTTGACTTGAATTTTTGGCATGTTTGACAGCCTGTCAGTCAACTCTGGCACCACTAAAGAGCTGCCAGTCAAACTTATTGTTATTTTTTAACATCCAAACAATCTTTCCCCGTGGGTTTGAAGAGTACTAAAATGACATTTTTTCATTAGAATTTCCAACCAGTTTAACGATAAATTGTTGCAGAATGCACCAACAGCTGTTAGCCAGTCAACGAGTTTCGAACTGTTGACATATGACAATAAAAGAATCTGAAATTTTAGTGAGTACTCAAATGACATCCATGGAATTGTCGCGACCTCCCGGACATTTTGAAGACTAATAATATTTAGATTTTCATAAAATGCGTCCACGTGGACAAAGTATGGGGGGGGGTATTTATCCAAATTCCACCGCCCTCCTCGAGGGGGGGGGTCATAAAGTGGTGGAAAAAAATAGATGAATTTTTTTCAAACATGATTAATTTTCTATCGAAATACTCGAGCTGTTAACAAAATAATTTAATTTTAAAGCTAAAAACTCAAATTTTTTAGAGAACGGTAGATATTTTAACCTGAAAAGTAGGATTTTCGACAAGAAACTTATTTTTCAACAAAAACATGCATTTTCAACAAAAAAGATAATTTATTACAAAATTATTGAATTTTTAAGATTTTTTAAAGACGAATTTACTACAAAACAGTTAAATTTTAAAGACAAAAACATGATTTTACAACAAAAAATTTAATCTGTAATCAAATCGTTTAATTTTCAACTAAAATTATCAATCTTAAACAAAAAAAAAAAGTATTTTTTTACAAAGTACCAGTTTTAACAAAAAAGAATCCATTTTCAACAAAGAAGTTTCATTTTCAAACAAAAAAATACTAGAATTTAATCCAAAAAAAGATCAATTATTAATTTAAAATATCAATTTTAAACCGAAAATTGAATAGTTTAATTTCAAGTTTCCAGTTCATTTTTCCACCCCAGTATTTGATTTTTCAAAAAAAAAAGATTTTCAACAAAAAGTTCTATTCAACAAACTAGTTCAATTTTCTACTAAATTGTTGAATTTTCAAGCCAAAGAGATCAATTTTCTACGAAACAGTTAAATTTTTGACCAAAAATATAAATTTACAACAAAAAAGTTCATTTATGATCAAAATAGTAGAATTTTTAACTAAAATGATGAATTTTCCACCAAAACAAAAATAATTCTCAATTAAAAAAGTAATAGTTAATAACCAAAGAGTGGAATTTTTAACCAAATAGTTCAATTTGCAAAAAAATATCTAAATTTTCAACCAGAATTCTTTAAAAAAAGGGAAAAAGAGTTTATAAAAGACCCCAATCTGTTAAGTTTTTCTGCAGTTTAAGTTAATGTTTAAATAATATCAATTTTCTCGAATAAAAAAAAGGCTAATGAATTCAATTAAAATTATTCTCATAGTTTGAACTCATTATTTATTGTTCTATGTGGTTATTACATGTTCAACAAAATATTTGGTTGACACAGAAAAATTTTTTGGTCGTTTTAACCAAATATTGTGGTAGATGGACTATTAGGTTGATTCAACAAAAAAAAAATTTGGTGGGATTAATCAAAAAATTTGCTTGGATCAATCACACATTTTTTTGAATTAACAAAAATTTGTTTGATTCATCCAAATTTTCCTTAATATCCAAGAAAACAGTTGTCTTTGTTCAAGAACTTTGTTTGAAAGTATGTATTTATATTTTATTTATTTTACAAACTTTAGTACCATATGTGACAGTACCTGTCGGCAACGAAGGTAGTACAACTTGAAATCATAAGATGCCTCCACCTGTTATTATTTCTATTTCGTAAGTTCAAACAAAAAATTGTAACTGAAGTTTTAAAAAAAATTTATATGAATATGCTAGAAAAAATAAAATGACAGATGTTCACATTTGAAATTTTTACGATAAACCACACTTTGTCATTTCAGTACAGTATAAGTCTGAAATGGGGCTTTTCCGGAATATTGAATATTTATTAGTTTCTTTTGAAATTAATTATAATATTTGATTTATTATAATTATTTCATCTACAAATGCAAGTGTATAACGTCAATCATAGGAATGGAATTTTATGTTATTAAAAATGTTAAGAATATAGCTTATCTCGTGGGTGTGCCAACAACAATGAATCTTATCATTGAAGTGCGACTAAAGGCATATAATTAAACATTACATAGATTTTATTGAGAAAAAAACGCATTTATCGATCAAGGGATCATTTCTTAAGATCCCTTCACTTTTTGCTCGGCTACTCGGATAAGGCCTTCACAGAACCGTTACGTGCTAAGCGGTAGTATCAGCTAATTATAATCAGATCTCTAGAATAGTTAATGTGAATTCACATTATCTGGTAACACAGTTTGTAATTTTTAATTCATCTGGAACATTTAGTTTATCCAAAATTTTGTTATATGACAAATTGCACTTCACAACTTTACAATTCAGAAGTTTTCTATACTTTTCAAAATGAATACATCATTAAAAGAAAAACGACAAATCCCACAATTTTCCTTCTAATAAAAGTATTTAATGTAGAACTACTTTGTTAGAAATTCATTTTTTTTAGTTGATTCATCATTTTAGTTCAAAACATTTTTTTTCAATATCTGAGTATTTTGAAAACATTGAATTTTGTAAGACAAATTGTAATTATTCCATGTTTGGTTGAACTTTGACCTTTTTCAAAAGAAAATTAGTTTTTCTTCATTAAAAATTATTTTTTAACTGAAAATTAAACTATTTTATTCCTGGTTAAACACCAATCTTTCTCAGTTGAAAATTCAACTATTTGTTTAACATTTTTTTAAACTCTGTCTTTTATGGTAGAATATTAATATTTTTTATGAATAATTGACCAATTTGGTTCATAATTCAACTATTACGTTGAAAATTTCATTAAAAATTCAAATATTTGGTTGGAAATTCATGTATTTTGTTCAAAATTATTCTCTTTTTTCTAGAAAATTATTCTTTTTGGTTGAAAATTCATTTCTCTGATTGAAAATTAGTTTTTTTTTTATTAAAAATTATTTTTTCTCAACTATAAATTTATCTATATATTTTTTAGTTTTTTTTCATGGACATTTGATCTTTTTCTATGATAATGCATTTGCTTGGATTAAAATTGAACTATTTCGTTGAACAGTCATTTTATTTTGTTAAAGACTTATTTCTGTAACTGAAAATTAAATTATCTTATTTTTTGTTGAAAATGTATCTGTTTTACTTGAAAGTTTATCTATTTTTTGAAAATGTATCTTTTTTTGGTAGAAAATTAACCTTTTTGGCTTAAACTTCAATTACAAGATTGAAAGTTTCATTAAAAATAAAAATACTTTGTTGCAAAGTTATCTTTCTTTATCAAAAATTCTACTGAAAAGTCTTTCTTGTCTGATAATACAGGTCTTTTGTTGGAAATTTTGTTTTCCTTAGTTGAAAATGATTTATTTTAATTGAATATGTAATAATAAACTTTATAAAATTTTTTTTAATAAAGCATGCCTTCTTCCAATTCATTATAAAATTGAGCATAGAAAGTTTCCCCATTTCATCCCAATTATCTCCCTTTTATATTTTTAACAAAACAGTTTGACTTTTGAAACAAGAAATCAACTTAGAATTAAAATGATATCATTTTTCAACTAAGAATGATAAATTTTTATTTATTCATAGAACATTTTTATTTTCAGTTAAAGAAATCAATAGAAAAAACCGAATTAAAAAAAAATAGTGTAAAAAGTAGTTCGATTTTCGACCAGAAAAATGAATTTTCAAAGAATAAGTTGAATGAGTCAACAAGAGCATTAATGTTTTACTATAGAAGAAGAATTTTCAGTTAAAACAAAATCAATTTTCAACAAAAATAAAATAGTTCAATTTTGAGTTGAATAAATAAATTTTAAACAAGAAAAAAATTTTAACAAAATATTTGAATTCTCAACTAAAGTGAAGCATTTTTAAATACAATTATTAATTTTCTACTGAAATAATTGAATTTTAAAGCAAGAAGTTGAATTTACAACTAAAATTATGAATCTTTAATAGAATATACACATTTTTAACCAAGCAGTTGAATCTTCAAACATAGAAAAGAAATTTCAACAAAATTAAAAATCTTCTTAAAGAAATTAATTTTGAACAAAATAGTTAAATTTTCAACTATATATATAAATTTTAAAATAATTAGATGAAATAGTCACTTTGAAGACTAATTTTCTACCAAGGAGGAAAACTAGTTTTCAAAAAGGTAGTTAAATTTTCAAAGTCAAATGTTTAACGAAATCCATGTCGTTTGAACTATAGAAAATAACAATAATTTTAAACGTGGAATGGTAGCTTTATTTTCAGTTTGAAAATTAATTTTTAACAACAAAAAATACGAATTATCGAGCATAAAAGTGAATGAGCCATCAAGAAGATTAATATTGAATCACAAAAGCCGAAATTTAAGAAAAGTATATGAATCTTCAGCCAAATAGTTGAATCGTCAGCCAAATTTGTTGAATTTTCCAAAAATAACCAAATTAATGTTAACTTTCTCTCTAAATCTGAATCAGTTAAATTTCACTGATTGTCAATGAAATTTCACTAATTCATATAGCTAGAAATGGGTCAATGACATTCAGTGAAAGATTACTTATTGATTCAGTGAAATAACCAATTTTTAGGGTCGGCAGCACTGCAGCATGTCAATTTAGCAATCATAATCAAATAATATTTTAGCATATTCAATCAAAGAATCAAAGTTAAAACTTAAAACCCTTAAATGTCATCAAAATTTTAAAAAGGTGAAAAGTTCCGATGTTTTTAAATGACAAACAATCTCACATATTACTCAAATTTTAAAATTGGACTGTCATGTACAGACCTGTAAGTACATTTATCCCGCAGTTAATTAAGCAGGCTTACAGCCCGTAAATTAAAAAATGCATTTCATTAAGGAATCTTTTTGCTATTAAACTAAAAGCGCAACAACATCGCTTAACTTCAAAATTTAGAGGTTATGCTTCACATGAGTTACTCTGGTGTTGCTGAACTGATTAGTGAATAAGTGAAAAGTCACTGATTAATTATTGAAATGTCTAACTACTATTTCAATCAGTGAATTTTTCACTTATTCATATTTAGAGAGTAGTTGTCGAAGATTCCGTTATTTTATTTGACATGTCGCTTATTTTTTATACTTCTTCCTTTAGATCTGATTATACCCCAAAAACTATGAATCCATTTTTCACGTTTTTCTAGGTGTTTTAAAAACCCCACACCATACGTCACAACTGTTTTTCAGGTCTAAAAAAACTTGACATTTCATTTTTTTTTCAATAAATAAAAAATGGCGTTTCAATGAAATCAGTAGATTTCTCTATAAAAAAATGAACTTTCTATATTCTCTCAATGTCCTGACAAATTATTTCTGGACGTCTCGCTTCATTCAGGACACCGAGGCACCGTATCGATCGCATTCTCATTTCATGGTGGTGGGGTTTGAAAAAGCCACCACTTAGGTTAGGGTTAGAAGGAGAGGGTGGAGGGAGTAGGAGTTGGAGGGGAGAAGATAAATACGTGAATTCGCGAATAACGGACGGTGAGGTTCCCGGATCAGTCGCTGTCCGTCTATCAGCCAACTTGGTGTGATCGAGAGTGTGTGAAAGTGAAAAGGGGTACGACTCCGCGGTTCGTGCGCTCCTATCACTCACAGGTGCAATTACCGGGCACAATCAAGTTATTTATTCAATTTTCATCGCGGTTTTTGTAAGGAAGACTCGGGTATAGGAAGAGCCACCCTCACTTGGAAACATGGCGGATAGGATATACTACCCTCATCCAGAGATTGCAAAAAATGCTCATTGCAAAAGCATGGATCAGTATAAGCAGATGCACGAACAGTGAGTATTTTTGAGGAGAAATAGGGGTTGAAAAGGGAGGATCCATTATTCATGTACCTGAAGTTCTCAAGGTACCAATTATCGAAATGGTTGAAAAATATTAAGAAATGGATTTCTGAAATTGGACCAGAGGAATTAATTTAGGAAGGCGTAAAAGTAAATATTAAACACAAAAATCTAACGGTGAACAAATTTAGAGAGCGGAAGTGCTTTCGTAAATTAAGTTTTTTTCGAATTAAAAATAATGTTAAATTCCCTTGTAATAAAACAATTTTTTAGTGGTAAAGTGCTTTGAGAAAAGAAATGTTAATGCACTATTAGTTTTAAAAAATCATCCAAATGAATGCCTTTGTATACTCTTTTCAAACTAAAAATAGTCTTGAATTACTTAATCATAAAAAAATTTTATTTTTTTTTCCGAACAAAAATTGATGTCACCATTAATTTTCCAAAACAATCAAATAGAACGCATTCATATACTTTTTTTCAAATGAAAAATTTTCTTATATTACCTTGTCACGAAATAAGTTTTTTTTAGTTAGGTAAGTTCTTTGGGGGGAAAAAATTAAAACACCCTTACTTTTAGAACATCATCCAAATGAAGAACAATGTAAACTTTTTTGAATCAAAAATAGTGTTAAATTACCTTACAATAAAACAATTTTTTTAGTGGCTTATGTGAAGTGCTTTAAGAAGCGAAATTTAAAGTCACTCTTAGTTTTCGGGTTAGATATCAGAATAGGGGTGTCACCTGTCACCTCTATTTCGGCAGAAAAAAAATTTGTTTGGCAACAAACTGTTGGAATCTTTTACTGAACGATAAATGAGTCCATTTAATGAAGCCGAAATTTTAAATTATTGTTTCTTTTGTTATTATGATGTCTCAAATACAGGTCTGTCACGATATATCGTAATGATCATATTTAACGAGAAGTTGGAAATGGGTAGTGTTTTGACCAACATTATTCTTTTTACTAGTCATATGGGTGCCTTCCCGACCTTCAAACCGACCTTGTGACCTGTCAAAGGGGTGTTTCTGGTCGTTTGGATGTTTAAAAGCACCTATACGGTGAGTTAAATATGATCATTCCGATATCGTGACATACCCATATTTAAGATATCGTAGTTACAAAAGTAACAATAATTTTTGATTTCTGTCTGGTCAAGTCGCTTCATTTATCGTTCAATTAAAGATTCTAATAGCTTGTTGCAAAAACATACTGTTTTTCCAGTCAAAACCCAGGTGACGCCCCAGTTCTGCAATTGCGCCAGTTTTTGAAAATCATCAACATGAACGCTTTTATACACTTTTTCCAAATTCAAAATAATCCTAAATTATCTTGTCGTGAAAAATGCTTTTTTGATCTAGGTAAGTTTTTCCGGAAAAAATATTAAATCATACTCGACTTCCCCTCACGTCGATGACTGAGCGAGAGCGCTGTGTCGAGCCTGGCCAGCGGTAAGGCCCCTTTGTCCCAATGAGGAATAAAATACCAAGCATAACATTTTTCGAATTTTTCAATCAGCAATTTAAAAATATTAGATTAGGAATCTACATTTTAGTTTATGTTTTGACCCTGGCTAGCTAGCATTATGGAATTTCCGTATTATAGTTGAATCTGCAAAAGTTTATTTTGTAGAGAATTATTCTGTTGACAATTCAACTGCTGAATTTAGTTGAAAACTTAATTGTTAAAATGCCACTGTTGAAATTTGTAGAAAATTCGTGTGTTATACTTGAAAAGATAAATTTTCAGCCAAAAATGGAATAGATGAATTTTCATATTAGAAAATTCGTTTCAAACAAAATAATTCATTATTCAATCAAAGAGATAAATATCACACTAACATGATAAAGTTTTATTCAAACAAGATTTATTTTTAGTTTTAAAAAAATTAATTTTTAATTTAAAAAGCAAACGATTTTTCAACCAAATAGATGAATTATCTATTAAAATTATCAATCTTAAACAAAAAAATGCATTTTTAACAAAAGTAGTTCAACTATTAAGTTTTAAAATTCATTAATGCATTAATTAATTAGAAGTTTATACAACAATAATAATTAGAGATTAATCTTCAAATTCTCTATATTCTATATTAGGAGCGATTCAATATAGATATTATTAATATTTTACATAAATTTCATTGTATATATTTGAAATTTTTCAAAATTATTTTTCTGTATGGAAAAATTAAAAGAAAATAATATATGAAATTCTCTAGAATCAAGTTTTATTCTATTATAAATTCAAATCTATTACAATCATTTAAAACAGAATAATAATAATGATAAATTTGAATTTAAATAATGTGGATTAAAATAATTATGTATAGTTATTCTTATTAAAATATAAATGATATAATAATTATATTATTCTAAAAACTGTAGGTAATAAATAGAAAAATTATGTTTATTACAGTAACATTTTATAGATGAAAAATCATTAAAACCAATTCTTAATTATATCATTAATTTTAAACTTTAATGTGACATTAAATAATTTTAAAGGAATAATTCAAATTACATACTTTCAAACAATTAGCAGCTGAAAATTAATGGATTTTAAAACTTAATAGTTGAATCAATTTATTAAAAAATTATTTTTTGTTGTTTAAGATTTTTCATTTTCGTTGAAAATTCATTTCTTTGGTTGAAAAATCGTTTTTTTTTTAAACTTAAAATTAATTTTTTTTTCAAAAATAACTCTTATTTGTTTGAAACTTTATCATTTTAGTGTGATATTTATCTCTTTGGTTGAAAGTGAATTGTTTTGTTGAAAACTAATTTCTTAATCTTAAAATTACACTATTCTATTTTTGGTTGAAAATTTATCTTCTCAAGTATAACATTCTTCTACGTTATTCGGGAAAAATTCATACGTTCTTTTGAAATTCCAAATTTAAGTTTCCCAGGCACAAATTTGCTACCACAGGTGAATTTTCTACAAAATAAACCGTCGCATTTTCAACTATACTACGGAAAATTCTATAATACTAGCCACCCATAATTTAAAAATAAACTAAAATCTTTGATCATTTATTCTAATTTTAATATTTTGATTCCAATTAACATATCGCTGAAATTGCAAATAATTGCAGATTTCGAATATGATATTTTTAAATTGCTGATTGAAAAATTAAAAACATTTTATGTGTCGTATTTTATTCCTCATTATGAAAAAGAAGCCCGCCGCTGGCAAGGCTCGACACAGCGCTTTCGCTCAGTCATCGACGGGAGGGGTAGTCGAGTGGAGAGGGTAAAACTAGCAGGTAGACCGCGATCAAATGAAAATCGGCCAAATCCAGAGTCTCATCACTTTTTTGTCTCTCTTGTTTCTCTTTCTGTTTTGACACGTCTGGATGAACATTGTACATCCCCGCGGCGCGACATCAATTCTCGTAAACTGTAATTCCAAAATACCTAAATCCAGAATGGTATGTATTTAATGGTTATAGAGCTTTCAGAAAATAAATTTAAAGTCACCCTTACTTTTTGAAAATCATACAAATTAGCACCTTGATGCACTTTAAAAATTTTAAAGTAGTGTTAAATTACCTTAACATAAAACAATTTGTTTAAGTGGTTTCAGTACTTTCAGACAAGAAATTTAAAGTCACCCTTAGTCTGGGTAAGTTTCTTCGGAAAAATTGTAAAATCACTCTTACTTTTAGAATGCTTTCAGAAAATAAATTTAAAGTCACTCTTAGTTTTGGAAATCATGAAAATGAACGCCTTTATATACTTTTCTCGAATTAAGAAAGTCTTAAATTACCTATTTATAAAAAATGTTTTATTGTGGTAAGTTTTTCCAGAACATTTTTTAAGTCATCCTTGCTTTGAGATAATCATAAAAATGAAGGCCTTCGTAAACATTTTTCGAATTATAAATACACTAAACTCTCGCTTTCAGTCCATTGTCGGGGATTGCCTTCAAATAGCCTTGGACTGATTTCGGGGGGATTAAAGCGTAAACAGTGAGGCCGGACTCGTTTCCAATTGAAATATATATAGGAATTTAAATACAGCCTTAGTTTAAAAATAATAATTAAAAAAAAACACCTTTATACACCTTGTTTTGAATTAAATATTATTTTAAATTACCTTGTCACAAAACAATTTATTGGAATGGTATAAGTTTTTGCAGACAAAAATTTAAAGTCACCCTTACTTTTATAAAATCATCAAAATGAAGGCCCTTATACATTTTTTCGAATTAAATATATTTTTCAATTACCTTGTCATCAAATAAGTTTTGCGAATGAATAAGAGCTTCCTAAAAAAAAGAGTTTAAAGTCACCCTTAGTTTTAGAAAGTTACTAAATCTTGAAAACAAATACTTTTATATAACTTTTTCAACTTAAAAAATTGTTAAATAGCGTAGTCACGGAGCAGTTTTTTTAGGGGGGTTAGTACTTTCGAAAAATAAAAAAAATTCACCCTTAGTTTTAAAAAATCTTCAAAATGAATGTCTTTATACACTTTGTTTCGAATTAGAAAAAATTGTTAAATTACCTTTATACACTTTTGCGAAATAAATAAAGTGTTAAATTACCTTGTAGTGTAAGCGCTTTCTGAAAAGAAATTTAAGGTTACTCTTAGTATTAAGAAATGATTAAAATTCACGTATTCATATAATTTTTTTTAATTAGAAAATTTTTTTAATTTAAAGTCAAGCTTAGTTTTAAAAGATCACGAACTCTTTCAAATGAAGGCCTTTAAAAACCTTTATGAAATTGATAATAATGTTAAATTGCCTTGTCATAAAACAATTGTTTACTTGGTGTTAGTGCTTCCGCAAAGGAAATCTAAAGTCACCCTTAGTTTTACAAAATAATCAAAATGATCGTCTCCATATACTTTGATTAAAGTAAGAGCTTCCGCAAACATTTTGCAGTCACCTTTAGTTTTAGTGAATTATCGAAATCAAGGGCTTTTTACACTTTTTTCGAATTAAAATAGTGTAAAGTTACTTTTTCATAATACAATTTTTTCAGTATTTTAGGTGTTTACACAATCGAAATTTAAAGTCACCCTAGGTTCTACAAAATCATCCAAATGCAGGCCTTTATACAGTTTTTCTGATAAAAATATATTTAAATTATCTTGTCACAAAATATGTTTTTGACTTGGGTAAGTTTTTCCGTAAAAAATATAAAGTCACCCTTAGTTTCAAAACATTATAAAAAAACAAGGCTTTTATACACTCTTTTCAGAATAAAAAAATGGTTTAAATACCTTTGCATGAAACTAGTTTTTTATGTAGGTAAGAGCTTCCGAAAAAGGCTTATGCTACCTAAAATTTAAAAAAATGAAAATAATAACTAACTAAGGGTGACAATGTTGTAAAATACGCAGACGGATAATACATTAAAAAATCAAATGAACAAAGTGTCATTTAACCATTCAAAGGAGTAAATAATGTATGTTTTACAAAATTAACAATAATGTAAAAAAACACAATGGTTGGCTAATAGAATACAATGATTAGCATATGCTAATTATTACATTATTGGCATCTGAAATACGGTGAAATATATTCATTGACTACATCAGCTTTAGGGGGCGTAAAAAAATTATGTTACACTGCCAGGGAAATATGACATGAATGTGAAACACAATTTTTTTAATTATTCTGATAGCGAAAAATAGTAATTTTATTTTACAATTAGAGCATCTCAATAAAGACTTCGCACTCTTTCCCTTGTTCCACTCTTTTGTCCTATTTAAAAGAATTTTTCTTTTCCCTCTTTTTATCCTTCTTTTTCCTTTTTTTTTTCTTGAATATACTAAAGGTTTAAAAATGAACTGCATCATTAAATCTCCATTGTATTAATTAAAGATCCATTTCTGATTCATCTTTCTTGGTAAATAATTATTCTCCCTTATTCATTCTTCAACTAATTAATTGACGTTTGAACTACTTGGTTAAAAATCAATTTTATTAGCCGAAACTCCATTTTCTGGTTGAAAATCGAATTATTCTGTGCAAAATTTGTGTGTTTGTTTTTAGTTTAGAATTCAACTTCTTGGCTTAAGAATTCAAATGGTTTAACAAAAATGCATCTTTGTGGGTTAAAAATTCTAATATTTTCCTAGAAAATTTAAGTATTTGGTTGAAAATTAACTTTTCGTTGAAAAATGAATATTTTCGAGTTGAAAATTCAACGTTTAAACTTTTAATTGACAGCTCATGTTTTTTGGTTAAAAATTCGACTATTTGCTTGAAAAATTGACAGACTTTGTTGAATATTCATTTTTTGTTGTTGTTAAAAACTGAACTATCTTTTTGAAACTTCATTCTTTATTAACTAAAAATTAATTTTTTAAATGAGAAATTAATTATTCCATTATTGGTTAAAACTGTATCGTTTCTAGTTTTATATTCAACAATTTGGTGGAAAATTTATATATTTTGTTTTAAACTCGTCTTATTTGGTAGAAAATTCCATATTTTGGAATTGAAAATTTTAATAATTGGTTGAAAGATAAGCGACATTGTTATAAATTCATTTTATTCGTTAAAGATCAGTTTCTTTGGCTTAAATTTGAACTATTTTGTTGAGAATCAGTTTTTTAAATTAATGGCTTCTAGTTTAAAATTGAATTATTTTGCTTAAAAACCCTACTGTTTTGATGAAAAAATCGTCTTTCGGGTTGAAAATCCCATTATTTTGGTAGAAAATTTAACTACGATGTTAAAAGTGAACTATTCGGTAGAGAATTCATATTTTTGTGTTGAAGATTCAATTTTCCTTTCGAGAATTTACCTTTTCGATTCGAAAATTCTACAATTGGATGGAAATTATTTTTTTGACTTGACTGAAAAATCTTTTCTGGTTAAAAATTTATTCTTTTGTTGTAGACTCGTCTTTTTTGTTTGAAAATTCATCTGTTTTGGTAGAAATTTGATCACATTTGGTTCAAAATGCAACTACTTGCTTTAAAATTAACCTGTTGGGGTTGAACTATTGATTCAACCATTTTGTTGCAAATGAATCTTTTTATGTCGAAAACTCAGTTTTTTGTTTGGATTCAACTGTTCTTGATTTAAGTTTAAATTTTTATTTTTTGATCCAAGAATCGTTCATTTCGATTAAAAATTCATCTTTTGTTGAAAACTTAATCTATTTTGGTTACAAATTCAACAATTTGTTGAAAATTCAATATATTTCGAATGGAAATATTAAGCGTTTCATATTGAATTCAATATGGAATTTTATTTAAAATAGTTTATTTTCCTAGTTTCGTAAAACTTATCCTATTTTTTCCTATTTTAAAAGCATTTAGTTCAAATAATCGTGACGCAGTTTTTAAATATCTCCTTACATGGTAGCAAACAATTAATTATGTATTTCAAAAAAATTGAATAAAGTTTTCAATAATTTTTTGCAAAGTTTTTAGCCATTTTTAATTCAAATGAGGTTGATAATCATTATAATATCACCGTATTCTAGATGAAAATTATTGGCTGCCCATTTTGTTTATTAAATTTAATTAACTTCCAAAAATTTATAGTAAAATCTATCCATAAATAGTACAAAAATAATAATTTTCTGAATGAGAGCGTTAGTAACATCAATAACTTTTTTCTAAAATTCCTTATTCATTCAACAATACTAGTTTCATTTATATTTTTTAATATGAATATTTTTGAACGAGGTGGACAATAATAATTGAAGAGTGCGTGTTCCAAACGGAGATAAAGTTTGCGTGGTGAATTGCAGATATTTTCGACAGACGCCGCTAGAGGCAGCATGTTACAGGTCTATAACCACGGAAAGTTTACCTCAGCTTAGAGTGTTTATCTAAGCTGACTATTACCCTGCTTTAATGACTACCTGCAACATTTCGTACCCCCAATCTTTTTATGTGAATATTAAAGATTAATTCTGATGATTTATAACAAATCGAATAAGTAACATAAATTGAAATTTTCCTAATAACGTAAGTGTTATCAAGAGTATTGACTAGGCACAAAAATTCCTGTTCAAGCATACTTTTACGTGCCAAATAATCACTTAACCTTACTTGAGTATTCATGTTCAATACAATGAAGCAATATCAGTAAAATTTGTTATTTCTATTTAAATAAATAGAAAAGGGATAATTTATAATATATTCATGCTCAGTTTCAGTTAGACAATAAAACAGGGTGTCTACTCAAATCCTGGAGAATAAAATGTTTAATTTTCTCGCAAAAATATTAACTTGAAAACTTGAAAATTTAAATTTTCAGAAAGAACAAATAATTTTCAACCAAACAAAAAATAAACTTGAACAAGATACCTAAAATCTAATAAAACAAAACTGTATTTGCAAATAGAGACATTATTATTTAATTTATATCACAATTGCAAGTCAAATTTTCAGCTGAAAATATGAATTTTCAACAAAATACTAACATTTTTAAGTAAACAAATTTACTTTCAACCGCAAATAAAAATAAATTTTCAAACCAAATAGTTCAATTTTCAACCAAAGTGATGAATCTTCAAGTGAATACATGAATTCTAAACCAAAAACATAAATTAAAACTAAAATGATCGAATATCCTACTGGAATAGTTGAATTTTGAATAAATGAATTTAAACTAAAGAAAGGGATTTTTAATAAAATAGTTGAATTGTCAACTAAAAGAAAAATTAAATACAACAAAAATGTTATAATTTTAACTGTATTAGTTTAGTTATTAATTTAAAAAAGTGCGAATTATTAACAAAATGTTAATTTTCTACCAAAGAAAGGAATTTTCAATTCAAATTATGAAGCTTCAATACAAAAAATGAGTTTAAAAAAAAGATGTTCAGCTTTCAACTAGAAGTGTAAATTTCTAACTAAAAATTATGAATCTTCTATAAAAAAAAATAAGTTGAGAAAAAAACATTTTAAGCTTTCAACCAAAAATATGAATTTTCAACTAAAATGATGAATCGTCAACTCTAATTTTTAATTTTCCAACAAAATAGTTAAATTTTCAACCAAAGATGAATTTTCAACTAAAATTATGAATCTCCATCTGTAAAAGCTAAAGTTTCAACCAAAAGAGGAATATTCAATTAAAATTATGAATTTTGAAGTCGAAAAATTCATTTATAATGAAAGAGTTTAAACTTCAAGCAAAAAAAAATTTCAATTAAAATGATAAATCTTCAACTGAAAATGTTGTATTTTAACCGAAGAGATGAATTTTTTACTAAAAAAAAATCATTTTTTGTCAAAAAGACGAATTTTAAACGAAATTGTTAAATTTTCAGCTAAAAAGATTAATTTTCAACAAAAAAAGATGCATTAGTTTTAACTATAATTTGTTAATCTTCGACTGTAATAGTTACATTTTAAACTAAAATTAATGAATTTTCAACTGTAATAGTTACATTTTAAACAAAAAAGATTCATTTTCAACTAAAAATAATCCTTTTCTGCCAAAAAAGACGAAGTTTCAACAAAATAGTTAAATTTTTAATCAAAGAGATTAATTTTGAACCAAAAAGATTCTTCAATCGAGAGAGAACAAAAATTGCAATTAAAATGTTAAATGTTCAACCAAAGAGAATAATTTTCTATAAAAAGGGATGAATTTTCAACAAAATATATGAAATTCAAATTTTCAACACAATATATGAAATTCAAACCAATTTTTTAAAGCAAAAATTGAAAATATACATTCTCAAGTAATGAAGAGTTAATTTTGTTGTGGTTGTAAATATGAGAAATAATTTACGTGAAAGCTATAATTATGACAATAAAATGAAGGTCCTAATTGTATTCAAAATACTACAATTAAAAGTGAAAAATTAAAAATAGAACCCTTCAGAAGAGATTTTATAATTTATAATATGCTTCTTTTCTTACCCCTTGGATATTTTCAGCCATAAATGATTGGAAATTACCATATAAAAAGTTTTAATGTGTACCATTGATAGAAAATTACCCTTAAACTTTTTTTAACTACCGTTTGAAATGATATTTTTCTTCTTTTACAGTTCTTCAAAGGCCTAAAACCAAACCTCTACCTGCATTTAAATTCTGAAGTCATTCTAAGACTATTTTTATGAGAATTTATGTGTATAAATATGAAAGAAGCAAAGTATCGTTGTAAGGCTCAGGCGGAAATATTATGTAGTTTATACATAGTGTGAAATATTATATATAATATTCATTTATTTTATACATGTTTCGTAAAAAACAAATGAATATTTTATATAAAACTTTACATTATATATAAATTATACATCATTTTTCCGCCTGGGTGTTACTTTCAAAAAGTTTGAGTGTAGCTTTACATGAATGGTGCACATTTCAATTATCAAAAAACCATAGTACGAAATTTCGTCAACCTGAAGAGCGTGTTTTTTTCACATTTAAAGTTAGAATTCTAAATAAATTGAACAATTATTTTTACACCACTAGTTACTAGAAATCCTTGTGTAGACATCCTGTGATAAAATTGTTAATATTTTGGCATGAACTCAATTTGCTATACAAATAATACTAACACATTTTTTTCTGAAAATAATTCCAGGGAAAGGTTAAACAGTCTCTGAGGAAAATTTTTTAAAATATATGTATCCTTGTTCTCAGCATCGATAGAAATAGAGACACAATATTGATTATCCAGCAACTCCTTGACCCTGCGGCGCACGAAGTGAAATTTCCGTTTTCATTCCTGAAAAAATTTTCAATTTAGGTCAAGTGACCACACCCGTTCCAGACAGAATCCTTCCAAGCCAAAATATGAGACACTTTTTTTCGCCTAAAAAATATATGCACCAACTTAGGGCCATTTAAATATTTAGGTAAGCTTGGAATAAATCAACGAAATTTTTTTGTTTATAAGTTAAATTTATGCAATTGCATGGTTATTGATAAATTTTTTGAGATTTATCCCGAGGTAATATCCTAAAACTCCCTCCATGCTCCCCAAGTGCTGTGTCAAACCGAATTCGCACCGATGATTTTAGAGTATTGAGCGAGCACGTAGCGAGGTTTCAAAATAATATTCAATGTATCACAAGTGCTCGCTAAAGCCTCTTCAATGCTCGCGGAAGCCTACTTATTTTCGAATTCCCAATTTTCGAGCGTTTTCTAGGAAAAGCGAGGACTTGTTGAAACATTGATATATTCGCGGGAACTTCTCCTAGTGCTCTTCTCAACCTCTGTATGTGTTCCCTCCATGCTCACTGCTACCTTGCTAAAGCCTAGCCTCATGCTCTTCAAATCCTAGCCCCGTTCTCTCAAAATCCTCTTCCCATACTCTTCAAATCCACCCCGAATGCTTTTCATGTCCTCCCCGCATGCTCTTTACACCCTCCCTGAATGCTCTTTAAGTCCTCCCTACATACCTCCTAAATCCTCTTCCCATGCTCTCAAAAACCTCGGTTTATTTGATGAATCTAATTTATTTTTATTTTAATAAGTGACATAAAAAACGTGATACGACATTTTTTTAAGGTAACTAATTTGACAAATCTATATCATTTTCAAATGCACTTGCCATTTGACTTTAAATGCTTGTAATGTGATATTTATTCTCTATGGATTCACCACTGAATACTGAAAAAATTGGCACGCTGTTATTCTCTACCGGATGACACAAGTTATAGGTTTGTCCATTGTTTTGATCTGAAAACATTGAAACAAAAATTAGAAATGTTACTTAGACGTAATTGAAAATGTTAATGAAAAAATGGTTACTCCTGCCAGGACTACAAATAGTTTCGCTCAGAGTCGATGGAGTGCAGGCTTCCGGAGTTGAGGTTTCCTCCTCAGTGGGATACTCTTCCATAGAAGCGCTTGTCGATGCCAGGACTCTTAGAAAGCCTATGCTATTACTATTTTCATTACTCTGAAGAAGGCTTTCAAAATTTTCGGAATTGTTTTATTTTATACATTAATTGAGTTTTTATTGATATCACTCCGAACTCGCTCCAAGCTCCTTTCGTACTCTGTTTTATCTTCTACGTGCACTCCCTCTCCTCAGACTCGTGTTATGCTCGATTTCTCGTGATAAAGGTTTTAGAGAGTACTAGGCGAGCACAGTAAATTTATGAAAAGCTCTGTCTAACCTCGTGCAGAACTCTATTTTTTGTGAAAGAGCATACAGGGAAGACTTACCGAGTATTAGGATTTTGCCTCGGGATCTGATCGAAAGAAAATCTTAGTAGATATATAAACGTTTAGTTTTTTGCCTGCTAGCTTTAAAAAATTGAATAACTTACACTTTCATTTTTTACAGAATCTTCTTTAAACTAACCCTTAAAAACTAACATCCGTCCACACCTCATCGCTAAGATCACTCTCTTATCGCCTTGCTTTCCTCGCCTCTCACACATGTGCCTACTTTCTCGCTTTGCCTCGCAGTGCCAAACCCTGTCTCTGCGGCTAATCCAAAAAATTCCTAGTATATAAGATTCTGTTTAGAAAAATTGGTTATATATAGAGTACTAGATTCAATTTATGAAAACTAATTGCTTTCTTTTAAGTATTTGATAATTTTTTTCCAATTTCCTGGTTTGTCCTCGTGCTTCTTGAAGAAA
The DNA here is from genome assembly GCF_010883055.1 of Belonocnema kinseyi. NCBI lineage: Eukaryota > Metazoa > Arthropoda > Insecta > Hymenoptera > Cynipidae > Belonocnema > Belonocnema kinseyi. The sequence continues at coordinate 65,011,427 of NC_046663.1, read as the reverse complement.
ATCTGCTATTATTAATTTAAGCCGGACATCACAGTATTTGCTGCACTTAAAAATGAGATGTTTGACGTCGGTCGTGGCGTTGGATTGATCACATTGGAGAGGGTTGGATTTTCCAAGTATATGTTTATGGGTGAATTTCGTTTTACCAATTTGTAGCTGAGTGAGAACTACTTAATCTTTTCCAATTAGGATAATCCTTGTTGGATGGTTTGGGTTTATTTTTATGGTAGGGAAGTTCTCGTTTCTTTTACATTCAAGAGATTTTTCCAATGGTTATGGATTATCTGCTGAAAGCAATTTCTGGCATCCAAAAAGGGAAGGAAGAGATATGCTTCTGCGATTGGTAACTTACTATCGAACTTAGCAAGTAGGTCAGCCTGTACGTTACCCCTGATTCCTTGGTGAGAAGGGATCTACGTGGCAATTAGGTTTTTCCTGTTTACTTTGCATTCCGTGTGTATTTTGTGGATCGTCTGGATTCTTAGGTCTGGGGAGTTTATTTTTTTAATGTTTTGGAGGCTACTCAAAAAGTCGCTAGAGATTAAAAAGTTGTTTCCAAAGAGGATTTTATATATCTGATATGCTACACTTTTCGGATAAACTGAAATAGGGTTCTATATTTTTATTGTAGATAGAACTACCAGTTTCAGTTTCGAATCCGTCGTTGAAAAGTAGGGTGAATTAGCAATATCTTTCTTTTTTATGGAGAAAAAAATTTATTCACTGTAAAAGTCTTAAATATATTTCTCGCGTTCCTGTACACCATGGAGGATCAGCACTAATTTTGTCAATCTGAATAGGGGAAATTTTAGTTGATAGTTTATTAAAATGGTTTTTTTAGGATTATTCCAATTAGTTTTGGTTCCGGCCTGATAAGGAAAAACAACTTTTTTCGTTTTTTTTTCACTTCATTTTTCAACATAATCTCCCTCAAGGCTAATACATTTCTCATAACGGTACTCTAATGCAGTGATGCCATTTTTATAGACCGATTCGTCAAGCCCCTCAAAATACTCATTTACAGCATCGTTGACTTCCTCGTTGCTCTGAAATTATTTACGTTTGAGCCATTTTTTAAGGTTAGAGAACAGATGATAGTCTCTGGGGGCCAGATCTAGTCAATATGGTAGATGGGGGAATAATTCCAACTCCAATTAGTTTATTTTAGCCATCGCGACGAAACAGTTTTCCGGGTCAATTTTTGATCGACTGTTAGCAAACGCAGCACCCACCAGCACATTCCTTCTCCATGTCCAAATGTTCATGTAAAAAATTGCGTACACGCTCACTTGACATCCTATTAGCCTCAGCTATCTCACTTACCTTTAATCTGCGGTCCTCTATCACCATTTTATGAATTTTTCGATCATTTCGGGAGTTGCGACCTCAACGGGGCCTCCTAAACGTGGTTCGTTAGAAGTGCTCGTGCGACCTTTCTTAAATTCAGAAACCCACTGTTTAACCGTCGAATATGATGGAGAAGAGTATGTCGGTGTTGAATCCATTTCTTCTTTAATTTAGAGGGGTGTTAGGCCTTTTAAATACAAGATGTGTTCAAAAAATAAGGTGACATTATGGTTTTCTCAAAAAATATTAATTTATTCATCAATATTTATGTTGTCCCCTTCAAAGTAATCCCCCTCAGATATAATACACTTGTGCCAACGCTTTTTCCAATCATCGAAGCACTTCTAATAATCATTTTGTGGTATAGCCTTGAGTTCTTTCAGCGATCCAGATTTTATCTCCTCAATCTTTGAAAATCGATGTCCTTTCATTGGTCTCTTCAGTTTTGAGAAAAGAAAATGTCACTGGGGGCCAAATCCGGACGTTTTTTGCGTATCGCCTCTCGCAAACGGCGCATAACTTGAAGGTAATACTCCTTAATGACCGTACAACCTTGTGGTAAGAATACCTGATGCACTACGCCACGGTAATCAAAGAAGACAGTGAGCAAAACCTTCACATTTGACCGAATTTGACGTGCTTTTGTCGGTCTTGGAGACTCAGGAGGCTTCCACTGAGAAGATTAGACTTTAGTTTCGACGTCATGACCATATACCCACGATTCATCCCCAGTTATAACCCTTTTGAGAAAATTAGGATCATTATTGACTTCATTCAGCATCTCCTGAGCTTTCCTGAGTTTTCAACACCATTTCTTCCACTGCTTGAACGTTTTCATCTGTTGTTGACGTGCTGGGACGCCCAGGGCGAGGTTCATCTTCGACATTCTCTCGGCCTTCTTGGAACAGCTTGTACCACTTATACACATTTTTCTTACTCAGAGTAGACTCACCGTATGCAACTGTCAACATTTCAAGAGTTTTAGAGCACTGGATTCCATTTTTCACACAAAATTTAATGCAAACTCTTTGCTCCATTTTTTTCGAAAGAAGAAAATCGCCGAGCATACCAAACCCTTCTAACCTTCTACGCCTGTGCCAGAAAAACAACACGAGCAATATAGTCAAAACTGTAAACATATGATCGTGACGAGTGTAGCAACACAACAAAACAAAAAATTTAAACCTTGAATGTACGTAGCCCGCGAAAATTGAAAAGTCACCTTACTTTTTGAACACACCTCGTAGAAGTATTTAATGACCGCACGCTTCTCTGATTTTTTCATTTTGCATAAAGAACAAATTGGTGTATTGTCCAATAGGCTCTCAAATGTATACTGATAGAGCAATCGACTTGAAAATTGATATACAAGCTAGTGAGTTATAGTACCATGGAGAATAGACATAAGGAGCACAAAGTCTTGTACACTGAATTCACCAAAAAGAGAATTTTTCTGTCGGATGTACAATAAGGCATTGAAATGCTAAATTTCCCCGAGCGCGGCGCTAATTTGGAACGTGTATGGATGGCCGCCGTCATGCTTTCGTGTAAATATAACCTCAAGGCTCAAAGAAAAATACAAAATTCTTAAATCGTTGAATTAATTTCTTTGAGCCATGCCAAGATTATTGGAATATAAAAACTGCTACATTTAAGTGAAAGTTTGGTACCGGTGCGATAATGCGTAAGCATACAAGATTTAAAACTGGTAAGTTATATACTTATTTTTCATATCACCATATAATGTAACTTACCTCGTGCATTGCAGGATCACAACGATTAAATGTTTCGTGATGAACCAAATTCTTAAAATCATTTTTTACATAAATAATAATTTATCTATTTAAATCAAATATCACAATCCCTAATATGAAATGCAAACTATCTCAATGTCAACGATGTAAATATAGGCAGCTGCCATTTTATACCCGTGCCTAATTAGCGCCATACACGGGAACGGAAAGTATTTTAACCATGCCCATACGACAAAAATTTGATAATTTTCGGTTATACTACTTTGGGCTCCTTATGTATATTCTCCATGTATAGTACTATAGAATAAAAGATAAAAATGAGAGCTGCTGGCGCCATCTCTAGGTCAAGGCGGAAACTTCACCCCACCCTCGTATTAATTCTTTTTTTTCAATCTCCTTTTAATTTCAGAGTGTGAGGTCTCCATGTGAATTTTGGGTCGAATTTAATCCTAGTTGCTGAACCTGATTTACTCTTCTGATGTCGTGTATTGATTGAAGATTGTAGTAGATACATTTTTAACCTAACAGTTAATTTTCCAACCAAAAATATTAATTTTGTTTCAACAAAGACGAATTTTCAACAAAATACTTGAAATTTCAACTAAATAAGATACACTTGGAACCAGAACTGGAAAAATTCGAATTTGAACTAAAACAATTAATCTTTAACTTAAAAAAGGAATTTTCAACAAAGTTTTTCATTTTTCGATCCAAGAGATGAGTATTCAACCAAAAAAAAAACATAACTCTCAAAGAAAAGTATAATAGTTCATATTTTCACCAAAAAAATATTGTTCAGCCAAATTCAACAAAAAAAAAATAAGAATTTTTAACACGCTTATTGAATGCTCAACCAAAAAGAATTATTTTCAATAAAAGAGTCGAGAAGCTATTCACTCTGAAGTGGAACGTTTCGATCATTAGAATTTTTCGTGAAGTCTTGAAGAAATCACGTTAAATTATGAAAAGCATAAACTCGTAACGTTGAAGACGTTGTAGCAATGACGAAGTTAGTAAAACTATACTAGAATCCGTAAGAATAAGGAAAGAGTCGTCATACAACGTAGTGAGTCGGCAAATATGAGCGTAGAATCGTGCGAAGTCAGTGCCGAGTCAATACGAATTCAGGTTCCGAGTCAATACGAAATCAGGTTCCGAGTCAGTACGAAGTCAGAACGAAGTCATCGAGGTCGAGATCAAGTGGTATAAAAATAATCAAAAAGGGCGCCACGCTGCAATGTACAGTACGCGCCGACTGGAACCGAGTAAAACCGAGTCATGAAGGCAGCACGAAGCCAGAACGAAGGCGGCAGCCATCGCTTGAATTCACCGAAGCCAACAAGTAATGAATTTAAAAACTAGAGTGAAACGAAGTCACGAAAGTACGATTGAAGTTTCCCAACATTGTTAAAATAACGTTACATTGACTTCAGCGGACTTCGAAGTGAATAGCCCTCGAAAAGAGTTGAATTTTCTAAGAAACAAGATTTTTCAGCTAATAAAGAAAAAAAACTCATTTAAATGTTAAATTTGTAAGCCAAAAAGATCAAGTTTATACAAAATAGTTAAGTTTTCAACTCAAAAATAAGAATTTTTAACAACAAAAAATTTCATTTGTCACGCATAAAACACGTGTTTTTAACAACACCATTTAATTTTCAACTAAAAAGATAAATTTCCAAGCAAAAGTGGAATATTTACATTTTCATTAAAAAAAAGAAATAATTTTTAATGAAACGGTTAGATTTGCAATTAGAGAAATGAGTTTTCAACAAAAACAATGAATTAATAACTGAGAGAATACATTTATAATCAAATAGTAAAATTTTCAACGAAGAAGAACACTTTCTGCCCAAAAAAATTTCATTTGAAATGATGGAATATTCCACTGAATTAGTTCAATTCTTAGGCTTAAAAAAATTCATTTTTAACTAGAAAACGAATTTTCAATAAAATAGTTCAATTTTTAGCAGGAATAGTTTAATTTTCAGTGTAAAAGTCTGCCCGCCTCGTGGGCACATTCTCATCGCGCGCTTCGCTCGCAAGATTGAGCGCGCCTCGAGCGCGCACTACTTAGATCTCGCGCTCGATAATTAATTCAGCTCATGCTACGCGTTCGGAAAAATTTGGCTCGCGCTTTACGCTCGGTTCCTCTAGGTTTTTACACTTTATGTTCGACTTAGATAAAAAGAAGAAGCTTTATTTGCAAATATTATAAAATTGTCAAAACCTCTGTATATTAAAAAAAATTGTCGTCTAAATTATGATATAATACGCTGTAGGTTTAATCACTTTAGTTTTACATAAAGAAGAGAACTAATTTTCTTAAGGTTCTATCGACCTCAAGGAACACATTCTCATCATGACACTCGAGCTTCGCGCTAGATATTTGCTTTAAAAATCATGTAAACCTCGACTTCCACACTCGCTTTGTGCATCGTATAATACCCTAATAGCACGGGACGTTCCGAGAACATGCCTGGAACGTTCCGTGGAAACCTTCAGAACGTGCCGGTAGAACGTTCCCTGATCGTGTAAAATGTCCGCCGCATGGGAACGTTCCACTGAGACCTGAGGAGAACCTATCACTTACGGCCTATTCGCCGTGAGCCGCCGATTGGAGGGGATAGACGAAACGATGCCAGCGCGCGGGGTGGCGAGTAATGAGTTTAGCGGGCGTGTGTTTTGATTACATTTT
>NC_046663.1:64992666-65005528 GCF_010883055.1 Belonocnema kinseyi | reverse complement strand
ATATTTTTGTATTATTGCCCATGTAGTCTCATGTAAATACACACGCCCGATATTAACTTTCAAATCCGCTAGGTGGCGACACGAGCGCGGCTCACAGCGAATCGGATATTGTGTGTGTGCCAATGTGTAGCCGCATGCGCTCTTCTTGAAGCTCGTGATTCGTACAGGTGCTAACCAATTTCAATACAATAACTTATTCGTTTCGAACCTACTCCCAAATCGTATAATTAATTCGAGTAATATTTCAACTATTTTTGAATATTACTTTCGCATATTACCAGTTTGGTAATGACCTATTACTTACGTAATTTTTGGATTGCGTGTAAACTTAAACTTGAGTTTATCAAAAATCTCCTAACTTTTTCGGGTTTTTTTTCTGACATTCCCTGACATTCTCTGGCGTTCTGGAAATCCCTCACCTGTAGTAAACTTGATAATGATAGAAAAGAAATTTATTGCAAAAAACTTTAGCTTTAATATAAACTGAACCTGTTTCTGAAAATGTTGTTTTATTAACAGATCGATCAAAGACCCTGAGCAATTCTGGGGAGATATAGCCAAAGAGTTTTATTGGGAAACTCCAGCCACAGATGGGAAGTTTTTCTCATACAATTTCGATTTGAACGCGGGAGATATTTTTATCAAATGGATGGAAGGAGCTTCTACAAATTTGAGCTTCAACCTGCTGGATAAGAATGTCAAGAATGGCAATGGGGACAAGGTGGCTTTTTATTGGTGAGTTATACCATCAAAGATAAGGTGTTGAGGAAAATGAGTCTCTTCAATTGCACAAAAATGTTTATTATTTGCAGTCTCTTTTTAAATTAAATTACCTCGCGAAATAGAATACATTGCGTACACTTCTTTAAACAGATAGAAATCTGTTACAATTGTTACGAGAAATTTAATTTGTTCGATCATAACATTCTAAATTTTAATGTTCGCGAATTTTAATACTTTTAATCGGGAATTTTCTTAACTGGAGTTCAATTTTTAACCATATTGCTGAATTTTGAAACTACAAGAATTTATTTTTCACAAAAATAGTCGTATTTTTAAGCTAAACAAAATTCATTTTTAAAGAAATAGTCGAATTATTTGTAATCCCCAAAAATGTATATTTAACAAAATAGTCGATTTTCCAAAAAATCGTGCAATCTTTAACCAAAAAAATGAAATTTTAACAAAATAGTCGAATTTTTAACAAAATGGTTGAATTTCCAAACAAATATTCGTATTTCTACCGAATAGATGAATTCTTAACAAAACAGTTTAATTTTTAACAAAAATCGATACTTTTTGAAACGAAATTTTTACTGTAGTTTTTTTATTAAAAAACGAATTCTCAACCAACTAGTTGAATTTTTTAAAAAGAACTTCATTTATCAATGAAAAAAATGAGTTTTTCAACAAAAAGGTTAATTTTTTAGCTTAAAACTATAATCTTTTTTTAAAATAGTTGACTTTCAAAATCATAAACATGAATTTTCAATTGAAAAGGACGAATTTTTTCAAACAAAGAAGATTATTTTTCGATCAAAAAAGATGACTTTCACAAAATAGTTCAATTTTCAACTAAAAGTTTTTTTTTTAACAAAATACTTTAGTTTTTTACCTACAAAAATGAATGTTGAACCAACTACTTGAATTTTCAACAAAGACGTTCATTTATTAACCTAGAAAAACGACTCTTATACAAAAAAAATAATTCTTAAGCTTATGAAAATAATTTATTACAAAATAGTTGACTTTTAAAACCAAAAACATGAATTTTCAATCTAAAAGGACGAATTTTAACCAAAGAATTTGAATTTTCGACCAACAAATGTGACTTTTTCACAATATAATTCATTTTTTCAAAAAATAATGAAATTTTCAACAAAGAGGTTCATTTTCTCAAGAAATTTTTCAATTTTCTACGTACAAAACTGTTGATTTTTCGACAAAAAACTTCAACATTTTTAACCAGATACATCAATTTTCTACCAAGAATATCCAAGAACGATGACTTTTATACCAAAAAAGATTAATTTTCAAGCTGAAAAGTAAAGTTTTTAGAAAATAGTTGACTTTTAAAACCGAAAAGATGAATTTTTAACAAAAAGGGAATTTTAAGTGAATAAAGATGAATTTTAAACCACAAGAACATTAATTTTTACCCAAACAGTTGAAGTTTAAAGCAAAAGTGACGAATTTCCGACAAATTAGTTAAACCTGTGACTAAATAGTTAAATTTCCAACCAAATAATCGAATTTATAAATAAAATAGATTGAATTTATCAAAAACCAGTTCCATTTTGAACCAAATAGTTGAAATTATCTACCTTCAAAGATGAATTTTCAACAACCTGGTCGAATTTATGTAAAAAAAGATTATACTTAAACTAAAAACAATTGCATTTTCAACCAAATAGTGATAACCAAAAAGACAAATTTTGTAGAAAAGTTTGTTTAAGGAGTTTAAAAAAATTCCAAGAAAGAAAATAAGTTTTAAACGAAAGATGTAATAGCTGATATTTAAAAAAATACAAATTTTAACTATAGAGAAAAGATAAACTTTTTACCGAAGCTAAAAAAATTAAGTTGTCAGTACAAAAATCAACTTGCAACAAAAAGAAAAGAATTTCCAACAAAATAATCAGAAATTGACAGAACGAAGTGTTATCTTTAAATTTAGCCAATAAAACTTTTAAAATCTGCACGACCAGAAACTCGACGCAGGCACGCTTGGACATCCGCGTGCAATATCAGAACGAGCGCTTGAAAACACAAATATTTATTGTCCAAGCGTTTTTTTTTTCGATACGACTAAAAATGTCCAAGCGCGTTTGCACTGAGTTTCAGTCGCCTAAGCAGGAAGCCTGACCGACAGCGGTAATCGCCGACAGAAACTCGACGCAGAGATGCTTGGACATTTTTAGTCAAATCTCGAGAACCCGTGGAGATTTGAAAAGTTTTATTAGCTTAATTCAAAGGTAAGATTTCAAAGATTGTTTCATGTGAATTTCAGTTTTTTCCCATAAGTTTCTTAAGTCACATGACGAGTTGAAATTTAGGAACAAAAATCTGAGAAATTCTCGGCGATCACCGCCTCTCACGGTAGACAGCAGTAATCACCGACTTAAACTTGACATTTTTGGTCGCATCTCGAGAACACGTGAAGATTTTTTCAGTTTTATCAGTGTTAATTTAAGATAATACTTCAGAAAATGTCTGTGGTATGAATTTCGGATTTTTGCGGAACTTTTCTAGGTCATGCCACAAGTTGAAGTCGAGCTTCAAAATTCGAGAAATTCCTGCATTTTTAAAAAACTTCTCACGCAGTATCTTTTCTTTGAAAGATCAAAAATATTTTAATTGTGGATTATTTGACGCGGAAACTCACTAGCTATAAAATGGTTTCCTGATAAAGTTTTGGTTCCTCTTGAGCGAAGAATCGTGTTTTATAGTCAGCAATGATTTTTAGTACCACTCGCACTAGCTGTGTAGATAACTGCCGACGGCAGAGAATTTAAATATTACTCAGTTGTCGAGGAATGAGGAAGTTTGCTCAAAATCTTTGGTCTCGGAAAATGCCAGAGTGAGAGGAAAGTAGAAAAAAACTGTTGTGAATAGCGGTAGTAATATTTAATGAGATGAGCGATGGTCAAGGACATGAAACGTTGAGATATTAACTTTTATTTTGACACTGGGTAAATACCGTGAGCGACTATTACGGTTTGTCAAACAGACAGTGGTTCTCAACAGCCTTGTGATTGCAAAAAAGTTAGTAGGTCCTGAATTGTAATGGCACGTAGTGTACTGTTAATAATAATTATATTATGAATTATAATTTGTAGTTTTTTTTTTACTGAGATCGATGAAAAACGAAAGCTACTTTCGTGCAAAATTACCAACTGCCCGTACAAGAAATATGATAGGAAAATCAGTATTAGGCCTATAACGAACTTCTTATAATGAATTTTCTGTAATTTTTTCCAGATTATTGCAAATTTATTATATAAAATCATTATATCTATAAATTCCCTTGACATTCTTAAAATCGCTTGAAATTCCATTAAAATTCCTTGATACATTTTTTAATATTTTTAAATCCATAAAAATGTTTAAAATCTGTAAAAGCTTAGAAATCCTTTTAAATCTTCTAACCCTTTTAAATTCCTTTAAAATATTTCAAATAGTTAGCAATCTTTCGAAAGGATTTGACATTTTTGAAATCTCTTGAAATTCCTTGGAATATTTTTAAATAACTTAATATTGTTGGAATCTGTAGAAATCGATTAAAGTAAAATTGATTTCATTTCCTAAAATTTTCTAGAAATTCGTCGAAATACCTTAAAATCGTCTGAAATTTTTGAAAATCGTGATAATCCATTAGTATAAGTGGAAAGTGAGCGATGGTCGTAGGGGCTAAGTCATGAGTTTTAGACTCAAATCCGTATGGTTGCGGGTTCGATGCCCGCCTCGACGGCCCGCGCGAAAACGAGTGTTCATCGCCGGAAGATCGTGTCGTTGTTTCGAAGTACTTAAATTCGTTTTTCTTGGTGTGTAAAAGAAATAGGGGAGATACAAGAGAAATGTAAGCCCTCATGGGACAGATTGAGCCTCCCATTCTACTTCCATTAAAATAAATAGAAATCGCTTAAAATATCTTCAACAATCATTAAATTAAACTTATTCCATAAAGTTCTCTAAAAAAAAGACTGTTCAAATCCCTAGAAATCTTTGAAATCATTCGAAATCTTCCAAGTCCTTCAAGATTCAATGAAATCCTTTAAATATTGTAAAATTCCTTGAAATACCATCAAATCTCTTGAAATCACTAGCATTGCCTTAAAATTATTTGTCTACCCAAGTTATCTGGAAATCTCTTAAAAGTCTAGGTTAAAATCTTTAGAAATCCTACACAATTATTTGTAATCCATAAAAATTTTAAATCTTTCAAATCCCTGAAAGCCATGTAACGGGTGGGTCACGTGACTAGAGATTCCTACCGTACCGACACTGTTTGTATTTCCCAACTTATTTTCACACGACGCGCCATGATATTAGTTAAAAATTCGGAATAATAAATAAGAAGATTATTTGCAATAAAACTTTGTTCATAATTATTAAAATTTAGGATCAGACAGGTCTTTCTTAGTGCTTCTTATTTATTATCCCAAAGTTTTAACTCGATGTGGCTTTGAAATCCCTTGAAATCTTTGGAAATCCTACAAACTTTTTTAACTTTCCTTAAAATATTCTAAAATCTCTTAAAATTCTTTGAAATCTTTTTAAATTACCTCAAACTCTTGAAATCCTTTGCAATATTTTGAGTTCCTTCATATCGCTTAAAATTTTTGAAATCTTTAAAAATCCCTTAAAAGAATTCGAAATCATATCTTACGTAAATAACTCAATCATTCGTTTGTAGTTTGTCTATTTTTCGCTTGACTACCAAACAGTCGGTAGCTGAGATATTAGCGCTTCGACTTTGCAGCAAAATTGCGAGTTCGATTATCGCTATTTGAACTTTTTCTTATTTATCAAAATGCTTATGAATATAATTTCTCTTAATAACCTTAAAAAATGATGCAAATAATAATTTTTCTAATGCCGTCTTTTCACGTAGAAACTGTATTTTCCTAATTTTATCATGTTTTTGCAGACAAATTTATTTTATATAAATGTTGTTAATGTTTCTTCATAATATTTACGAATTATTTTTAAGATCATAAGTATAAACGAGGCTTTGCAAATTATAAAATTGTGTGTTTTTTTTTTTTAGAAAAACCTGTTCTGAATCGATACTGTTTTGAATTTGAAAACAAATTTTGAATTGAAAGGCTTGAATTTATGCAATTTCAAACATTGGAATAATAATTATGTATAAATTTTTTTTGTATACTTTTCAAACATTTGTACTTTTTAATGTTTATTTTTAACTTGTCCGATTTTTAGTGGAATATAAATAATAGATCAGAATAAAACGATGTATAAATTTAAATCTCAGAATTGTATTGTTGAATTTGAAAAGTATATTTAAAAATTGGAAATGAATAATATTATAAGAATTTAAATTTACTTAAAATCATTGAAATTTTAAAAGTTACCGTTCCGCAGTAGATGTTTTTTTAATTTTTAAATGTTAATGTTTTCCATTTAAAATAAGTTTTTACTTTAGGCGGGTATTATCATTATTTTTTAAGGTTTTGATCAAAGGTTTTTCTCTTTAGAACGGGGAAACTGACATTTATTTTTTTATCTTAAAATGTATAACCCTTAAAATTAGCCAAAAAACTGTGAAAAATTTTGCTTATTACCAAAGTTATTTCAATTTTTCAAAATAATACAAATTTGACGTATTTTTGCAATATCTTTTTGCTAAAATGACATTTTTCCTTCAACCTAAGCTTATTAGGCGAAGAAGTTTATAAATTTTCGTATTATTATAAGGAAAGAATGTCATGCTAATATTACTAAATTATAAATTACGTGACATTTTTCCAGAACTTTTTTTAGAGAAACAGTTTTCTTCTCTTAACTTTTTTCTTATCTTGGATAAATTTGGCAAGAAATGTGAATTTTGATTTTTCAAATTAAAATTCTCTTCTCTCTAAGGCGCGTGTTTTTTTAGTAAATTGACTTTCAATATTTTCGGAGAAACCGCTGCCATTTGATGAATTATGATGTTTCTTAAATCTTCCAATGATAATCAAAATTTTGACCTTTCTGTTATCAATTGCGTAATAAAATTTTTAAATTTAAATGTTCTAAACTTTGCCAAGAAAAAATGTATGTCAAATCGTTAAGATACACACGTGTCATCTTATATCTTATAAAAAATAAAATAATTAATTTGCAAATGATTCTGTACCTTGAATATGGAATACTTGCTCGGTTTGAAATGAATCATATTTAATTATTAAATCTTGTTTCAAAAATGTTTGAAACTTAATATTCACAAATCTGGTTACTAATGTATTTTTAAATTGTTTACATTTTTTTAAATTGACTGCTGAATCTTAAATACATTTACTATTCCTACCGATTTAATTAATTTACTTTATTAGCGTCATCGAATGCGAGCTAGGCGCGCATGTGGTTTTTCGGTTTGCAGGGAAGAATAATTTTTTAAATAAAATAAAAATTTAATGAATTATCATACAAATAAAATTTAAACTTACGAAAAATGTAATAGTTAATATTTCAAACCAAAAAGATTCTTATTTTGGATAAAAAATAGTTGAATTCATCCGAAAAGACCAATTTTCTACAATATAGTTGGGTCCTTAAACAAGAAAAATATTTTCAAAAAAAAAAAAATTTCTGCAAAATAGTTTAATATTTAACCAAAAGTATGAATTTTAAACAAAAAAAGTTAATTTTTTCATCAAATAGTTAAATTTTTAACTAAATATATGAATTTTCTGCCCAGAAGATTAATTTTATTGCAAAAAAAAACATGAAGTTTGAACTAAAATGATGAATTCTCAAAGATTATGATATTTTATATTTTAACCTGAAGAAAAGTTAGTGTCAAATAAAAAGCAGTCGAATTCATAAAAAAAAATCAACAAAATAGTTCATATCTCAAACAAAAGATGAATTTTCAAACAAGAATATTAAATTCTTGCAAAAAAATAAGCATTTTTAACGCAAATTATATTTTCTAAGTTTAAAAAAAAAAATTAAGAAGATTTTAAAACAATTAAGATATGTCGAAAGAATATTAAGAAAATTTCTAAACAATTATTTTTATTTTACAAGATTTTACTCAACTTTAGGGAAATTTTGTGCTTCAAGGATAATATAGAAATTTTCAGAGCTTGGAAAATATTCAAAAATAGTTTATACATTTTTCGAAGTTTTAAAATATTTGTAATCTCTTGAAAAACTTCTAAAATTCTTAAATATATTTTAAGTGAAATAAAAGATCTGTTCAAATTTGACCAAGATTTTAAAGTTTCTTTCATTGTTTTGTATTATTTTTAAAATTTTGCAAAAATCTTTTTTTTTAGAAATCTTCAAAAATCCACATATTAGTTTTCTTATATCATAATCTGCGCAATTTTGTTTCATATTCATATTCTTGCTTAAAAATTCAACGATTTTTTAGCCATTTTTTTTCTCTCTTCGCTGAAAAATCTTCGTTAGTTAAAAATTCAACTCATGTTAAAAGGTCTTTTTTTTGTTGAATTTAACTGTTTTTCATTGAAAATTAAAATCTTTGTTGGCTGAAATATCAAAAACAACATTTTCCGTTCAGAATTCATATTTTTTTTTAATACAAATTTAATTATTTGGTTTAATGTTTAACTTTTTTGTTAAGCATTTTTGTTATCTTTTGGTGGAAGATTCATAATTTGAATTATAAATTTGTCTCATTGGTTGCAAAATAAGATATTTGGTTGAAAATTTGTTTTTTCTTTGGCTGAGAATTTATCTTCTTCAATTAAAATTTAATATTCCACTTAAAAGTTTAAATATTCTGTTGAAATTGTTACTTTTGCTAAACATTTTTTTAAATGTTTCGTTTGAATTTATCTATTCTAGGTGAAGACTCATCATTGTAGTTGAAAATTTATGACTTTGTTTGAAAATGTAACTATTGCTTTCAAAAATACTTCTTTTTTTTGATAAAAGTTTGTTTTTAAGTGAAAACGTAACTATTCTAATCGAATATTCTATTATTTTGATGAAAAAAGTGTCTCTTTTTCTTCTTTTATTGAACATTAATTACTATTTTAACTGGAAATTTAGCTCTACAATTTTTTATTAAAAATTTATCTTTTTTAGTTGAAAATTCATGTATTCTGATGAAAATTCATATCTTTGGTAGAAATTTATCTTCTTAATTAAAAATTCCTATGTTTGTTGAAAATTCACCCATGCTAGTAAAAGATTCATTATTTTAATTAAAAGTTATTTTTTTATTTTGTTTTAAATTTAACTTCTCTAGTTAAGATTCATCAATTTAATTTAAAATTCAACAGTTTAGTTGACAATCAATTTTTTCATTGACGTTTCCACTATTCAATTTTCGTTAAAGTTAACCTTTTTTAGTTAAAAATTCAACTATTTGATTAAAAGTTTTTCTTCTTATGTTGCAAATTCAACTATTTGTTTGAAAATTCATGTCTGCGATTGAAGAATGGGCTGTTGGTTATAAAATAAATCTTCTGCATAATTTCAGTTGAAAATTCATCTTTTGGGTTAAAAATAAAACTACTTTACTGAATTTTAAACTCATTTGATAAAAGTTCATCTCGTTGGTTAAAAATATAAATTTTTTTATTAAAAATTCGTTTGATTTTTTGTTGAGACTTGATTTTTTTGTTTTAATTAAAAAATTAACTATTTCATCTTTGGTTAAATATTTCTATTTTCCAGTTAAATATTCATAATTTTTGTTTAAAATTCATCTTTTTAGTTTAAAAAAAACTAGTGAGTTTAAACTTATATTCTTCTGTTAAAAGTTGATCTTTTTTGGTTTAAAATTCATATCTATTTCACTTGACGAATTTTTTCTATTAAATAATTGAATTAGTTTATCCAGTAAAATGAATTTTCGTTTTAAAAGCTTTAACGAAACTTTTTATATTTTTTCTAGATTTTTCAATTGAAATAGTATAGAAAACAGTGTCTTTTTATATTAGGGTATACTATAAGCAAAATTTAGAACTGCGCGACCTGACAGTAAGCATCTGTCTAAAAAAAGGACTTTGCTTTCCAGATTTGTTTTACTAAATACTTTTTCAATAATTTTTCGTTGAACACTTTCCTGCCAATAATGTAGGCGCTTATACGGAAATTAATAACAATAATCGTTATTGTAGAAATTTTGAAAAAGCTTTATTACTAATGCTTAAGATCTATCAATGTAGATGCAATTTTTTAAAAAATTCTAACAATATTTTCACCTAGGCTATATTTAATATATAAACAATCTTTCATGCGCCTCATGCAGTCGCAATTAATACCATAAATAATTTCATAATTTTGTAGATAATCCGATACCAAATTCAAATGGATAAAAACCAAGTTACTCATAAAAACAATTCAGGATTTATTAATGACAATAATAGAAATTTCCTTAGAATTTGTAATTGTATGTATAATTTTTTAACGTCAATGGAAACAAAATTCTAGAACTACCCATTTTGACTTTTAAAACTGCCCCTTTTAATTCAGAATAATTGCCCGACTTGGGTAGAACTGCCCTTTAGGGCATAGCCTGAAATTAATCTCTTTAGCATCTACAAATTATCATGCAAAATTTTTAAGCTAAAGCCTTCTATTAAAAAAAAAACTATAAAATTTGAAAATATTTCATCCCTAATATGTTGCAATATTCAATTTTTAATTAGGTATATTGTATAAACTGTATAGGTTGGTTTTAATTTCAATCGAGTTTATAAAAAACATATTTTTCATAACTTTGTCTATTTTTATTCTATGTTATGTTTTTTGAACTAAGAAAATTAATTACTATCTTAGTATTTCGAAAACCTTAAATTTCTCTTAAACCTGAAGTTTGCAGAGTTTTCATTTTAAAGGAGAAAAAGAAACGACAGCTTCATTTGATCATAAACGCAGGTTTCCCGACAACAATAGTTTGAAATTATTTTGAGTAATTTCGACATAGTTTCAAAAATTAATCGAAAATGGCGCCGTGCGCTCATTAATAATTAGATTAGATTTAATTAAATTAACTAATTTACTTTATCGTCGGACCAAAATGGAGAACCACTGAAGGCAACTTCATTATGATGCAAAATAAGTTGCCTGTTCGTAGACGCAAGTCATTCGTTGAACTCAATGAGGTGCTGAATAGCAAGACTACTCAAACTGTATTCGAAATTGGACACATAATGCAGACACATAAAATTGCACTTTATTCGTACAAAGCTTCAAAAAAAAAGAACAGAAATATTTGCAAATATGCGAAATGTCTCGCATGTTTCAGGTTTAGAAGTTATAATTCAAGATACGCTTGTTTGTCCTCGCGATTTCAAATTTATGATTTACTGTTTTAATGATTGCCGACAAGGATGATAAAAATATATTGGATGGTGATTTAGAGACTTTTAAATTGGATTTTTTTCCATTGCGTATTTCCCGGTTTTCAGGTTCAAATTTTACATTTTTCTTGATTAACTTTTAAGCGTTTATATTAATAACTATTTAATACTGATTGTGTTTTGATATACTTTTTGAAAATAGGGTAGGAGGAGGCAGCGGCGACCAGTTAACAGCCAATAATTTTTTTCAAGTCAATAAGATGTGAAATTGATCCACTTTTTTCATTTCGAGTCAACATGATTATATAGCATATTTCTATAAGCATTAATCACATGAACAGAACAATGATTTTGTAATTTAATTATTTCTTACAATTTGTATTTAGTCGACTTTGCACCCCACCGAAGGGTAAAGCCGACCGCAACTTTTTATGAAAATCGAAACATTTAAAGATAGGAAAATATGATTTTGAAAAAAAAACAGAAGTAACTGCAATATAACTTCTTATTCGTTGACACTCTACTAAAAACAGACTTCGCGATTTGTTTCTACCGTACCAATTCAAGAAACCTGCATGCCGACCGGATTGAGAATAATAATATTCAATAGTTTCTTCCATGTAGCCCACAAGATAAGTGGCTGTTCTACATTGCCGATCATTTATCGACGAAACTTGAGTCGCGTGTATCACCTAAGCACTTGTAAACTATTATTTTCGTCGCCAGGCCTGAAATATTTATGTTTTTTAAAATATTTTTGATATAAATTAAGTCAAAATATCAAATTTTTATACTGTAAGTATTATTATTAAAGTTGAAAACCTCATATTTCTGTCAGCGAATCTTCCATTCTTTCTGGATAAAAACTGTTTTCTGTATAATTTTTCTTTTACGTCAATTTTCAAGACTTTAGTAAGTAACAATATCTCTATAATAAAATAGATGAATTTTATCCAAAGTCGAATTAAAATTGTTCAATAATAGCGATGATATAAGAAAAGTTAAGTTTGGCCCACCTGTCGGCGCTGCCCCCCTTACTCTACTTTAATGTTCTAGAATTCCAAGTTAAAACGTGTAATGTACATTTTTGTTAAAGTAATTTCAGACTTTACAGCTCAAAATGATCTTAAACCCGGGGTAAAGGGGGATTTTTTCTCGAAAATAAGGAATACATTCTTCATAATAAAATTAAAGTAGTTTTGATATTCCTAAAATTTAGAGCCAAAATATATTACGACCCTGAATTTAGCTTTACATATAGATTTGAAAATTGGGGAATTTATTTAAACAAAAGTAATTGTCCAATCAAAAAAATAAAAACATATCGGAATTCGGATCAGCCATACCTCTAGGTGATTTTCGAATTATGCAAAAATAATGATTTTTTAACAATTTTGTTGTTATAAACAAATGGAAACGCAATATAAACAAATTTATGAGCTGAAAAATATTTTCAAGCACATTACGAGATACGTCAATAAAATACCCCGAGGTGATTTTTGAATGAACGAAAAAAAAAAATATTTAAACAAATAGAATGTTTATAATTTTTTTCCTTTTTTCACGATTTAATGTACAATAATGTTAAGTAAAACCTGATAACGCAAACTAAATAAAAATAATACTTTTTTGAGCTTTAACGAAACAAGCATGGTCAACACTTCATCCAACAAACCTTGTTTATATGCCCTCCACTGTCACTGAATGCCGAAAAAGCCTTCCCAAATCAATTGAGTGGCCAGAAACGAAAAGGTTCCGAGCGCTCGAAAACGCGAAAAAGTTTTGTCCAAACGTCTTGTGATATCAAAATTTCGAAATTCAAAAAATGAAATTTATAAAAATATTTTCTTGTAGAG
>NC_046663.1:64979094-64992566 GCF_010883055.1 Belonocnema kinseyi | reverse complement strand
AAATCGGATTGAAAAACTCTAAAGGAAAAAAAGTTCCATCTTGTCATTCTCTACAAGAAAATATTTTCATAAATTTCATTTTTTGAATTTCGAAATTTTAATTCGGACAATACTTTTTCGCGTTTTCGAGCGTTCGGACCCTTTTCGTTTCTGGCCACTCAATTTCTATATTCAGACGTATAGCCAGAACGAACAAATTGTCGCAGAAAAAAACTGAAGGTATCGTCGAAGGCCTCTCATCCATATCTCTAGGAGATTTTTGAATAATTAAAAAAATTATTATTTAAACAATGATATTGTTTATAATATTTATAATATTTATAATTTGTTTAAACAATCAGTGAACAAAAATTCCAACTGACTGACAACTAGATATCTAATCTGGAATATTTTAGAATGGAAATAAATTTTTCGAAAAGTAAAAATTCCAATTTAAACATTGTTTTTACCCCTTCCCCTCTGAATAAAAAAATCCCTAGAAAATGAATTTTCAAATTGGGAACTATAGCTAGAACGAACTAATTGTCCCAGAAAGAAACTGAAGATATCGTGGAAGGCCTCTCATCCATATCTTTAGGTGATTTTTGAATCATTAAAAAATATATATTATTTAAACAATTTTATTGTTTATAATATTTAAATTTTGTTTAAACAATCAGTGAAAAACCATGCACACTGACTGAAAAATGGATATCTAATCTGGAATATTTTAGAATGGAAATAAATTTTTCGAAATGTAAAAATTCCAATTTAAACATTGTTTTACCCCGTCCATTCTGACTCGAAAAATCCCTTGAAAATGAATTTTTAAATTGTCAGAGTGGAGGGGGTAAAGACAATGTTTAAATTGGAATGTTTACATTTCGGAAAATTTAATTCCATTCTAAAATATTCCAGATTAGATATCTATTTATCAGTCAGTTGGAATTGTTCTTCACTAATTGTTTAAAGAAATTATAAACATTATAAACAATATAATTGTTTAAATAATAATATTTTTTTAATGATTCAAAAATCACCTAGAGATATGGATGAGAGGCCTTCAACGATACCTTCAGTTTCTTTCTTTGACAATTTGTTCGTTCTGGCTATACATCTGAATAAAGAAATTAATTTGGAAAGGCTTTTTCGGCATTCAGTGAGAGTGGAGGGGATATAAAAAATGTTTGATAGATGAAGTGTTGACTAAGCTTGTTTCGTTAAAGCTCATAATAGCATTATTTTTATTTAGTTTGCGTTATCAGGTTTTACTTAACATTATTGTACATTCAATCGTGAAAAACGAAAAAAATTATTAACATTCTATTTGTTTAAATATTTTTTTTGCGTTTATTCAAAAAAATATTGCGTTCCCATTTGTTTGTAACAATAAAATTGTTTAAAAATCATCATTTTTGCATAATCTAAAAATCACCTAGAGGTATGGCTGAGCCGAATTCAGATATGTTTTTATTTTTTTTTGATTGAACAATTACTTTTGTTTAAATAAATTCCCCAATTTTCAAATCTATATGTATAGCTAAATTCAGGGTCGTAATATATTGCATTTTCAACAACAACAAAATTTTTTAAATAAATAAAATTTCAACAGTTGCATTTTCACCCAAATATGTAGTTGAATTTTCAACCAAGAAAGATACGTTTTGAACAAAAAAAAAAGATTAATTTTATACCGTAAGATGAATCTTTAATCCAAAAGAATGAATTTTCTGGTTAAAGATTCAAATTTTGAACAAAAACATTGCAAATTTGACAACAGCAAAATACTTTTTTTATGAAAATAGTGGAATTTTAAAAAAAGTCAATAAATTTACAACTGAATAGTTGAGTCTTAATAAAAATAAATATCAATTTTAAACCAACAATCGAATACTTAAATTTTTAGTTATATAAATTAATTTTTAATAAAAAATATACTAATTTTAAACAATAATTCAATTTTAACAACAAAAAAATAAATTTCTAGCAGAGGAATCCAATTGTTAATTAAGTAGTTGAATTTGCAACTAAAACGATAATTTTTCAAGTAAATATTTGACTTTTTAACGGAAGAAATCCATTTTTCAAATATGGAATACAACATATGAATTTCCAATCAAGAAGGTCGTTGTCAACCAAATAATGGATTTTTCTTCGAAAATAATATAATTTTCAATCCATGAAGACGAATTTTCAAAAAATAATTAAAATTTGAACCAAATAGAATTTTTTTTCAATAAAATATTAATTATTTACCAAAAAGGTCATTTTCAACCAAATAGTTGATATTTTAAACCAAAAGCTTCAAGCTTAAGCTAAAAACGATCAATTTAGAACTAACAAAAAAATCTGCAAAATTTTTCAGTTAAAAAAAAATGGATCTTTAACTGATGAAATTGATTTTTAAGAAAGAATTCAAATGTCAATCATGTAGTTCAATTTTCAATTAAGAAGATTAATTTTCTATTGAAAAATACAAATGTACAACAAAATACACCAATTTTTTTTACCAAACTATTGAATGTTTAACTACAAACGATCAATTATTTTGATACTTATATCTAGGATAAGGTTCCTAAAATTATAAGCCCAATAATAATATGATTTAACATTCTTTAGTTTTAATTTTTCTTTGAAATAAATAAATAAAAAGTTCTTAATTTGAAACTTTATAAAAGATTAACTGCTGCAAACCAACATCTTTTATACTTAAAAACATCTTTAGAAAAATGAATTAAATTAAGTTTGACGTTAAGATCAAGGTATGAAATTAAATTAATTAAATTGAAATACAAATTTTATGAATGTCAATTTAAAAAATATTATTTTTAATTTCAAATACAATTTAAAAAAGTTACATTAGGCTAAGACTTTAATTAAAGTTAAGTTATGAAATAATCAAATTATTAATTTATTAATTATTTGATTTTAAATTTGATTACATAAAAATAGTAATAATAATCTATGAATAAACACTAAGAAAATATTCAAGTTAAAAATTAAATATACACAATAATTTCAGTTATCAAGTTGAATTTAATAAATTAGTTTAAAAATGTGTATATTTAATTTTTAATTGTAAAAGTTACATAAAATTTATAATTGATATTTTTGTGTTATTTTAATATTTTCATGTTCATTGAATAAATTATATTTTCTTTTTAAATTAATAAAAGTTTATTTTTAAATTAAGGCATTCAAAATTATATTATGCACATGACTATAATTATTTAGATCTGAAAGTATGTTTAAACAATTATCACCATTCTTCTTGATATAGAACATTTCTGCTACTAATCTTTTTAACTTGTTAGGTTCAAGGTGTAAAACTGTAACATTTTGTCAATCAATTTGATGCCCAGTTTCAACCTGGTGTTGATATATGACCTTATGACCTTATAACCTTATGATTCTTAGGGTTTTGCCTAAAATCAGCATGGTGTTCTTTTATTCTAGTAAAAAGCAATCTACCAGTTTAACCTATGTGGCATTTTTACAAATTAAACATTATATTTTATAAACTACACCAGTAAGATGAAAATTATCTAGAGAATCTTTGCCTAATTTAAAAAATTTGTCTAGTTTTGAATCAATTCTAAAAGTTGTTACAGTATTAAAATCATTCAATATTCTTTTCATTTCAAAAGACAACTTGCCATGGAAGAGAATAGAAACAGAAGGTTTGAAAACAAAATTACTATCAGTATTTCTTTCTTTCGTAAGAGAATATTTAAGTGTTTTGATTTTGTCATTAATATGTGTTTGAATAGATTGCATTGTATAATTATTTATAAGAAGAGTGTTTTTATTATATCCAATGTTTAATTTATGAAAAAATTCATGTGATAGTTTAAAAGCTGTGTCAACAAGATTTTTTACCATAAAAATTTTATGTTCAATTGGATAGTTAGAAAAAAAACTTTGAGTATCTACCAGAATAAGTATCTCTTCGATACCAATCAGTAATAACCATACCTGAATCAGTTTTTATAACTTAAACATTCAAAAAAGTAATAGAATTATTAACTTCAATCTCTTGTATAAATTTGAGTCTAGGATGATAGGAATTAAATTGATTTATGACATATTTTGTCATTTATTTTCCAAAACAAAGTAGTTTATTTTCAAACAAACAAAAATGGATTTTCAACTGATAAAATTTATTTTGAACAACGAAGTTCAACATTCAGTTTAAAAAATTAATTTTCAACCAAAAGAAAACCGATTTTCAATAAAATAGTCCAATTTACTATAAGAAATAGATCTTTAACTAAATAAAATGGAGTTTAAATCAACTCTTTCAACATTTAACCAGCAGTTGTAATTTTAACCAAGAAGCTTAATTTAAATTTTAAAAAAACATGAATCGCAATGAAAAATTAATTAGTTGGATTCTCAACCAAAAGCGATCAAAATTTTTTTATTCTGAAACCAAAATATAATACTGGACTCTTTAATAAGATGACATAACTTTTTATCAGAAAGATGATTTAAAAAAAAAACAGTTGAATTTTCAATAAAATAATTCAATTTTGAATTAAATAGTCCAAAAATGTTTTAGTAGACTTTTCAATTACAGAGAATAAATTTTCAACCATAAAAGATGAATTTTTAACCAACAAAATTGAACAAGATAGTTTAATTTTCAACTGAAACAGATTAATTCTGAACCAAAATATAATGGTACACTTTTAAAATACATTAATTAACATTCAACCAAACAAAATGAATTTTCAACAAATAATTAAACTTCAAACGAAATAGTAGAATTTTTAATCCAAAAGATATTAATTCTGATTCCAAGGTATAATAATAGCCTTTTTAATAAAAAAAAATTCACTGTAACCAAAGATGACGAATTTTCTACGAAAAAGGTGAATTTTCAGTCCCACAGGACCAACTTTCTACCAAAGAAGACGAATTTTCAACAAAATAATTAAATTTTTGAGAAAAAGAGATAAAGCGTGAAAAAAACTATTATAGACTTGTCAATTAAAAGAATATTAACTTTCTACCAAAAACATTTCGATTTTCTTATTGGATTCTATTAATTCAGTTCTCATTTGAGGAGAAAAAGAAGAAAACGGGAAATTTTCTTCAAAACAGGGAAAAAGGGGAATTCTCTGAAAACGGGAAAAATAAAGCAATATGAGAATCGTACTTCGATCTATCCTTTATTTGATAACATTCTACTTTTATGTTTTCCGAATTGACCGGAAGTGGATAAATGTTATATTTGAAGACAAAATATATAAAACGTGAGCTTTTCTAGCACTCTCCAACTTCAAATCAGTTTTTCTCAACAAGAGGTTTTTCAACTTATTTTCGAAACATTTAAAATAAATCTAAATTGTAACTTTATTATATCAATTATTGCTTTTTAATTATATAAATTTAATTTACCAATGTAATCAGTATGTTTAATATTTAACAAAGGAATTTTTCTTTCTCGAAAGGAACATTCCTTTTTGAACGAAACGTTAACTTTAAAATCTGAAATCTAAAATGAACTTTAATATTTTAACGGAGATGGTTGGTCACCCTGAGCACGATTCATAACAAAATTGTAAAGAGCGAAACGATATTTATTAAAAAATTAAAACCAAATTTGAAAAATCCCGCTTTTTAAAAAAATGCTCCTTTTTTGATTTTGTCTGCAATTCCCCTTTTTTGCATTTAAAAAAAACTTTTGTATTGCCTAGGCCTTCGAGATATGAGTTTAATCTTCACAGCAATTAATTTTCTCTACTTGTTACAATCAACTCAAGCATCCCATCATGTTCTGGTCCATTACCCTATTGTACAATAATCATTAGATTGAAGTATATGCAGGATATTGTGTTTGCTGACGCAGTGAAAATTTCGAGAATATGATGTCCCTGGAATATTAAACACCTGTATTTGAAGAAATAATTTTTTTAAATTATGGATTTATCGGGTCTACATTTCTTCTCACAATACCCGATGTATAATTATTTTTAGTTTATTCTGTATCAAAATAAATTTGATTAAATATGAGCAAATTTCATTAGGTAACTTGTTTTTAACTCGTTTTTCAAATTGATGGCTATATCAGGGTAAATGTGCAGAATTCCTGAAAATGAAACCAAGAATGCAACGACCAAATTTGAAAAAACACAATAAAATGTTCCTATAGAAATTTGGAAAAAGAAAAAAATTTCCTAAGAAGGAAAAGAAAAAAATTTCATTTTAGCAAAAATAAAAAAGAGGAAAGAAAAATAAGAGACATTTGTAAAAAATAATCATCAACGTTTCGGCACTCATACAGCATCATTATCAAGATAAATAAAAAAATGTTCGAGCATGCAGAAACAGCAACGAAAACCACGATGCTCTCGGGATGATTATCGGGTATCAGGAAGAGAGCATCGTGGTTTCGTTGCTGTTCCTGTCTACTCGAATTTTTTTTGTTCGATAAGGGTGCTTGAATGCCGAAACATTGGTGATTATTTTTTACAAATGTTTTTATTGTGATTTGATAATAATACAAATAAAACATACGAAAGAAATAAAAAAGTTAAGGAAGGGGATTTTGTTGGTTCACTTCTAAGTCTTCTTTCCTCTTTTTTATTTTTGTCCAAAAAATAAATTTTTTTCTTTTATTTTTCAGAAATTTTTAAATCTTTTTTTTAAATTTTAATAGGATAATTGTGTGGTGGTTGTCCAAATTTGGTCTCTGAATTCTTGGTATTATTTTCAGGAATTCTGCACATTAATTTAATTATTGGACGTTAAATAGGATTTTAAATTTGATTTTAATCTCATTTAAATGTCTGTATTTTTTCTTATGGCCAGGGTGGCAAAAGAAACTTTATTTTCCAAATGGAATTTTAATTTCAAAAAAATAACGGAATTTGTAGACTTTAAAGAATAAATGTTCAACCAAAAATGGAATATTTAATTTTTCAGATAAAATGATAATTTTGAAACAACAACAAAAAAACAATTAAATGGATGAATTCTTAACAAAAATGATGAATCTTCAACGAAGAAAAAGGAATTTTTAAAAAAGCAATTCAACTTTCAACCAAGCAATAGAATATTAAAACAAAAATTTGAATCCTTATAAAGAAAAATTTACTATAAGGAATTTATATTTTAACCAGGAAAAATGTTAATTTTTAATAAAAAAGAGTTGAATTTATAAAAAAAAAACAGTTTTTTACAAAACAGTTCAATCTTTTGCCATAGAAGATGACTTTATCAAAATAAATTAATTTTAAACAAAATAATTTAATTTTATCCCATATAGTAGAATTTTTAACCAAACGAGATGAATTCCAAACTAAAAATATAATAGTAGGTAGATTTTTCAACCAAAAAAATGTTTATCCAATAATAATTGAGTTTTTGTATTGGAATGTATTAATTTAGTTCTCAATTAAGCGAAAAAAACGATAAAAAATGGGAAATCTTTTATAAATGGATTAAAAAAATTTTTTTACAAATTGATAAACTTTCAATTTATTTTTTTGTACTAACTGAAACAGCTTATTATGGAAATTCTCGGACTTTTACGAGTTTATTTTCTTAAATCCGCGACTTTTCCATGAGTTTTTCCGACCGAAAAAATTCCGTTATATTTTTTAAAAGAAAGCTTAAGATCTAATTGTGAAATATTCGTATTTTTTAAAATTAATTGCAGAATTTTAAAATAAAGCTTTTTCCTCATTTTCAATTATAGTTTCTGAGTTCTAATCACTTTTCAAATGTCTCTAAGTTTTTATGCCATCTTGTAACAAAACAGTTTTTAATTAATTTGATGGCTTAAGAATTTAATTTCTATATTTTAATTGGTTAATAATTAAAATTCGTTGAATACACATCAAGATGTAAAAAGCTAATTACACTTGTCTTATTTCATAAAAATAACGAATTTAGAAGCCCGAAAAAAATCGTAAAACAATATAATGTCATCCGGTAACACAGGTCTAATATGATAATAACCATAATTTCAAAATTATTCAGTGAGGGTACTAAGAGCAGATCTAATTATTATTTGGACATTACAAATATTTTTAATCACCTCAATTAAACATTTGTCTTTAAATTTAAACAAAATTAATTTTAAATAAGGGCTTGCTTTTTTTATCTTGCTTATTATTATTTGTATACCTAGTGGGAATAATATAAATAGAAAAAAGAGTTTCCTAATGTACGAAAATATTATGGAATAATTACAACTTTATGATTTTGACTCATACGATACGATTGGTTCCATTCACGTGGTTCGATATCAGCCAATTCTGGAGCACTCGTGAAAGTCGAATGATCACAAGAAATCATGTTTAGAACACGAGAGTCCACTGAAAGGTCGAGATTCATTATTTCAAACTCCATCATTAGATAAGAAAAAACATTTTTCGTAACTAAAATTTTATATGTCGAAATACAATTTCAGTGAAAAATGAAAATCATTTATTATTTTATGATGAACTCTAATAATTAAAAACTTTCCGTAATCAGAATAAACAAATTTCAAGTTTATTTATTTCATCAAAATAAGGTGACTTTTCAACCATAAAAAATGACTTTTCAACAAAACAATTCAATTTTCAACGAGATAGTTGAATTTGTAACCAAATTGTTAAATTTTGAAACTAAAAACATGAGTTTTCAACCAACTGGTCTAATTTTCAAATATAGGAGATTAAACTTCAACAAACAAAAAGTCAAATTTTCAACCAAATAATTAAATTTTTTTAGAAAAGCGTTGAATTTTAAACAAAAAATATGACTTAAACCAAATACTTGAATTTTTAACAACGAAAATTTTTAAATCTTCAACAAAAACAGATGAAATTTGAAACCAAAGAGATTAGTTTTTTACCAAAAAATGAGAGTTTTTAATTAAACAAAGATCAATTATCACACAAGAATGGAGAAGTTACTACATCTTTAGATAAAACAAAATTTAAAAAAAAAAACGTTTCTTACCAAAATAGTTCAACTTCAAACCAAAGAGATCAATTCTCAAATGAAATGTTAATCTTTAGATGGAATACTTGAATTTTTAGTCAAAGAAATTAATTGAACAACATTATTGAAAGAAAATGAAAAATTGATTGAAGAAACTACTTTTCTAGCAAAGAGATGAATTTCAAACGAATAATGCAATAGTAAATATTTCAGCCAAAAAATATTTGAAACGATGAATATTCAACCAACTGGTCTAATTTTCAAATACAGAAGAATAAACTTCAACAAACGAAAAATCAAAGTTTCAACGAAATAGTTGAATTTTTAAAGAGACCGTTGATTTTTTCACAAAAAGATGACTTTTTAATAAAATACTTGAATTTTCAACAAAACCGTTGCATTTTCAAGAAAAAAGTTAAATTTTTATTCCAAAACAAATTTTTGGTCCAAATAGACGAATGTTCAACAAAGCAGTTGAATTTTCGATCAAAAATATATTTATAACTTTTTGACAAAATACTTGAATTTTTAACAAAATAATTAAATATTCAAAAAAATAGTTAAATTTTCAACGTACAAATATGGATTTTCAACAAACTGGTATAAATTTTTAAAAAATGTGAAATTTCATTTTTTGATCAAACAAAAATTCTCTCTTCTCCCTAAAGCATTCGCGCAAGACAGAATATTATGAAACCTCTTTGCATTTAGTACGAATCTATAAAATATAAAGTGAAAAGAAACTGGAATTTTGAATAAACTAATTTCGAATATTCTGAGAAAAAAACCGCCGTCATCAAAAAAACTAATTTTCATCTGAAAAATTAATATTCTACTAAAAAGACGATTTTTCAAAAAAATAGTGGAATTTTTAATTGAAAAAGATCAATTTTCAAACAAAAATAAAAAATTTACATTTTTAATTTAAAAAAAAAAAGAATTTTCGACAAATAAATCTTTTTCACTCACGAAAGAAAAAAATATGCATCTCAAATTTTTAAGCCGAAGAGGAATATAGGTTTAAAAAACGAATTTTCAAGCAAACAGTTGCCTTTATAACAACAAGAAAGGTTAATTCATTCAATAAAAATTCATTCAATAAAATCTCATAATTTTTAAAAGTTTGGCAAGAGGCATTAAGAAGGAAAAGTTCGATGTAAAATAAAAGTTTTTCACTAAATAACCTTTCGTATTTCCAAGGACCCCGAAAAAAACTGATTATTGAGTCTAAGTCATTTCGGCAAATTCCTTCTAGTTTCATAAACTACCAAGTGAATGGGTGTTCTTAAAATCCAATAGAATATTTACCTCTGTGTTTTATGCACAGTCATTATTTCGTGGAAAATAATCTCTTCTCTCTCTTCAATAACATCATGGAAGTAATATTTATTATTCATGAATGAAGTGACGTAAATCTTTTTAAAAATAATCATACTCTTCTTTGATTAAACAAAGGTTAAAAATCGAAGAACAATTTTTGATTTAATTCGCCACCCTGATATTGCAATCCTTGAATATATAATTAAATACGTTTTTTCTTAAAAGAATTTAAATCCAAAATATGGTTAAATTTTAGGTGAACGAGACATTCGTCGCTACGAGAATTTGTATTTTAACCGGCAAAGAAATATAGAAGCCGTGTTAAATTTAAGTATCAAAAACTCTCTCTTAAATGTGGACACTTTTGGCGAAAATTTAAAAAAAAATGGAACATTTTCACTTTTTCTATGTTTCCTAAAAAAAAGTGCTGAATACTCGTGGCACCAGTTGATAAGCAGACAATCGTCAAGGTCGGGGTCGCTGGATGGCTTCAAGGTTTCTAATCGGAAATTATGCGTCCGATCAGACCGGTTTCGTAATCAAACCCCGGAAAGAGAACGAAGTTCCTTCTTAACTTACGCTTACGTTTCACACTTTATTACATCTATATCAACCACACAGGTGTTTTAATCGTTAAACGCAATCTACGCTCCTCATTAATACTCGCTCCCACGAACCTCATTGACTAACAGAGTGTTGAGTAGGTTACTTTATGTAACACGATTATGGTTCCCTCGTTTTCTTGGCATGGTTTGGAGCAGCAAAGTAAGTCTTTGTTGGTGGTGGGGTACTTTACCGTCCGCGGGAAATACGAATTAATTCCGTGCGCATGCGCGTTCGCTATTTTGACCCACGCGCATCTCAACTGAGAATTCCTGCAACGGAACCTCGGAGTATCATGCACATGTTAATGTATACAAACCTGCTTACGAACCAGTGCAGCTAACCTTGACGGTTCCTGTGCAGGAATTTGGCGAAGGAAACAGTGCATGATCCTGAAAAAGGAACCTGTATTCAAGCTAACTTTTAAATGATCCTTCACAGGTTCCTTCACATAGTGAAATAAGGTGTGGATTCATGTGCAGGATCTTGTGCAAGATATTGTACAGTGTCCTATACATGAACTCGCATAGGAACTAATCGGCGAAGGTTCGCTAGAGACTTGGCTCTCTCTCGCGAAAGTCTGGGACTAGGATTCGCGTTAGGTGAGTTCCCCCACCACATAAAAAATATTTCTCCCCTTGCGCTTTACCCTCATATCTGATTGGTTTAGAAAAATCGAATCTATTGAAAAAATATGTCAAAATTTGATAGTTGAGGAAATAAGTTGCAGAGAACATCGAGAGCTTATTATGTTAATTTGACGTACTAATCCTGAAATTTGTATGGTATACGAGTATGTACAGGATAACGTCCAGATTACCTTACAAGTTCATTGACAGGAACATGTGCAAGATCCTCCAAGGTTCCTGTGCACTAATTACCCTTTCTTTAGAAAAAAAATCTACTAAGTGAAACTACATTACTAAAAATTCACTTGTTTAATGATTCATCATTTGAGGAAAAAAATATATTTTTTTTAATTTAACTATTTTGTTAACATTTCTATAATCAATTTCTTTTTAACTGAATACTTATTTTTTAGTTAAACATTTATCTTATTCAGTAGAAAATTCAACTATTTGGTTGAAAATACATGTATTTTATTAAAAACAATCTCTTTTTTCAAGAAATTTAATCTTCCTGGTTCAAAATTAGCTTTTTAATTGAACACACTTTTCGAGAAAATTGAAAAAAAAATTGGAACCTTTTCACTTTTTCTATGTATTCATTTAAAAAAGTGCTTCAGCACTCTCCGCACATTTTTAGTTGAACATTAAACTATTAGGTTAAGAATTTCATTGAGAATTAAAAGATTTGGTAAAAAATTCATGTATTTTTTGAAGGTTATTCTTTTTTGCTAAAAAATTAGTTTTATTTTTAGAAAATTAATTTTTCTTTTATTAAAAATTAGTGTTTTTATTGAACATTTTCTTTGAACTAAAAATATAATTAAATTTTTGTCGAGAAGTTTTTTTTATAGAAATTTAATCTTTTTCATAGAAAATTCATCTTTTTGGTTGAAAATTTAAGTATTTCTTTGAAAGTTTATTTTTTTGCTTAAAAACTTATCTGTATAACTGAAAATTAAACTATTCTATTTTGTTGAAAATGTATCTTTTTTTTTGTAGAAAATTAACCTTTTTTGGTGATAATTCGTGTTTTTGGTTGAAATTCATTCCTTTTTTTTGTAGGAAAGTAGGTTTTTAATTGAAAGTTAATTTTTCAACTAAAAATTTAACTATTCGATTTTTTGGCGATTTTTTCAATAGAAATTTAATATTTTAAATTGAAAATTAATTATTTTATTGGAAATTTATTTTAAATAGTTCAAACCTATTTCTCTAATTTAAAGTTAAGCTATTCTATTTTTTGTTGAAAATTGATATTTTTTAGTTGAAAATTAGTATTTTTTGGTAGAAATATATAATATAACCGTTTTGGTTGAAAATTCATGTATTTGTTAAAGATTATTCCTTTTTGGTGAAAAATGAATCTTTTTGGTTTTATTTAGTTAAAGACTTATTTCTACAACTTAAAATTAAACCATTCTATTTTTTTGTTAAAAATTTATTTTTTAGATTAAACATAGAAAATTGATCTTTTTCAGTTACAAATTCACTTATGTTGAAAACTCGTTTTTTTTTAGTCGAAAATTAAATTATTTTAGTAAACAATGCATATTTTTAGGTTGTGAATTTAACTTTTTTTTTAAATTGGCCCATATGACTCAAAACTTTAACATTTTGAATGACATTTTTTTTATTTTCGTTGATTAAAAAATCTTTCTTGGTTGAAAATTCAACTCATCTGTTGATTATTCATATTTTTGATTTTTTATCAAAGATTCATTAGTTTAGTTTCAAATTTAACTATTTTGTTGCAGATTCTCTTTTTCTTGGTTAAAAATTAATTATTTTAACTGAAAATGTAATAATCAAACTTTAAATTAGTAAATTAAATATTTCTTAAAAATGTATGTTATTTGGTTTTTTTGATTCTTTTCTGGATTTACATTTTATATTTCTTCAATTTTGCACATTTGGAATTGAAATTTTCTTGACTTTCAGTGTGTGTGTGTGTTTGTGCGTGCGTGCGTGCGTGCGTGCGTGCGTGCGTGCGTGCGTGCGTGC
>NC_046663.1:64975716-64977861 GCF_010883055.1 Belonocnema kinseyi | reverse complement strand
TTGGGATCATTCAACATCATATCATGGATTTTTTCCACATTTTCTGGTGTAGTGACCTCTTTTGGGCGCCCAGATCGTTCAGCATCAACTGTGCTCGTACGGCCTCAACGAAACTCGGTAGACCACTTATGAATCATTCCAATCGACGGTGCAGATGCTGGGTAATACTTATCCAGCTTGGCCTTGGTCTCGGATATCGTTTTCTTGCGAAGATAGTAGTGTTTGATCAAAACTCGAAACTCAGATTTTTCCATATGAAAAAAAACTTAGAAGTTAGTCGCTTCTCAGTGCTGTAACTTGTAAATGCGTAAACATAAATGGCTGAAGTTTTGACAGGCGTCATTTGAAGGATCAAGCTCGACGAAAATGGTTCACATTAGTGAATACTAATGCCATCTCTTAGAATGTTCAGGTACTTATCAGACTGCCTAGTAGCATGCTACGCGACGGTTGATAGTGATCCTAGAGAAGTAAAAGACGCCTTCTGGGACACTTTAAATGACACAATAAATATTTGCGAACATGGGGAAAGAATAATCCTACTAGGAGACATGAACGGTTGGGTGGGCATCCAAAATCAAGATACAGAAAGAGTATATGGTAATTTTGGGGATCCAAGAACAAACTATAACGGAGATAAATTAGTTGGTCTATGCTTAGAAAGGGGTCTGTTTATTACAAATACTTGGTTAAGGCATAAAATGATCCACATGTACACCTGGTCTAAAGGAAATAGCCGCAGTATAATTGACTTTGTTTTTGCGGATGAAAGACTAAGGGAGTTTGTCAAAGATACAAGAGTCTTGAATGCAATACTGATCATTACCTTATGATCTCAAAAATTAACTTAGGTCGGGGATGGAGAAAAAAGAGAACCAAGAAAGCAAAACAAACGCGAATCAAAATTGAGAACCTACAGAAACCGGATGTGCGAATAGATTTCCAAAATAAGATAATCGAAAACATAGATAGGGCAACATGGGAGGACCGTATAAAAAATAAAGATATAGAGGGCGCCTGGACAATGTTACGGGATATCCTTGTTAGATGTACGATCCAAGTGTGTGGTACCGCAGTTGTAGGAAGAATTTCTGGTGATGCGTGGTGGAATGATGAAATTCAGGCTGCCCAAAAAGCAAAAAGAGAAGCATACAAGAGAACTTTAAACATCGCAGGTCTTAGCAAGTTGGATACAATTAGAGCAGAAGAAGAGATAAGAATACAAAACGACTTTGAAGGAAGCAAGAAACTACTTTATAAAAAAATGAAAGGAAACAAAAGTACAGAAATCGTCAACTTTAGAAATAGTAGGGGGAAAATGGTATATGATGCAGACGGAGCACTAGAGGCTTTCAGAGACTATTTTAGGAGACAATAAGGAGATGAAGCTATAGGACACCACAAATGCGATGTTGAACACGATGCGATGGAAAACTCAATTGAAAAAGTCTGTGTCACTGAAGTTAGGGATATAATTAAGAACTTGAAAAACGGTAAGGCTGCCGGGGTAGACGGTATTAACGCTGAAATGCTTAAACACGGTGGCGCGTGCATACCACATAGATTGTGCGAATTGATAAATTTATGTTTCGAGATGGGAGACGTCCCAGACGATTGGAAAGAAGCGATTATCGTACCAATATGCAAGAGAAAGTGAGATAAAAGCGAGTGGGTTTATGCCAGGAAGGTCATATACGGATCAAATATTTAGCTTAAGGCAAACAACAGTGAGAATAGAAAAAAAGTTTTCTGTGCATTTGTTGACCCAGAAAAAGCTTTTGACAAGGTAGTTAGAAGTAAACTTTGGGAAGTCCTGAAAGAGTATGGAGTCAATGGATGGATCTTAGAAGCTATAAAAACAATATATACAGGTAGCAAAACGAGTGTAAGAGTGAATGGGAAACTGAATGACTGTTTCGATATTATTCAAGGAGTTAGACAAGGATGCGTTATGTCTTCATGGTTATTTATATTATTTATGGACAAGTGTTTAAGAATGGCTCTCTTCGACAAAGAGGGTGTGGATCTCGAAACAATAAGGGAACGTGGGTTAGCGTTCGCAGATGATAAGGTTGTTATGGCAGAGTCTATCGAAGACCTACAAAGAATGTTGAATAAACTAGATGCAAGCATGAAGAGCATGGG
>NC_046663.1:64945421-64975616 GCF_010883055.1 Belonocnema kinseyi | reverse complement strand
AAAATATATCAAATAAAGCTAAAATGGCAATACATAATTCTATATTTGTACCGACTCTACTATACGGTAGCGAGACATGGACTTATCAAGAAAAAGATAAGATTAAAATTAACGCTATTGACATTAGATTCATGCGCATAATAAGCGGGAAATCCCTAATGGACAAAATAAGTAACGAGATAATTCTAAAAGAATGTGGTGCAGAAGAGACGCTAGAAGACACATGGGAAAGAAATCGGTTAAGATGATTCGGGCATGTTGAGAGAATGCCAAATGAACGATTAACGAATCAAGTGTATCAAGGTAAAGTAAATGGCAACGTGCCCAGAGGTAGACCGCGGAAAGAATGGTTAGAATGTGTGAATGAGACCCTACTTAGAAGAGACATAAGAAGTCACAGAAACACGAGAGCCTGCATGAAAAAATGCATGGACATAAAAGAAGCTAGAGAAGTATGCCAGAACAGGAAAGTATGGCGGCAAATACTTAATAAAAAGATTGTCAGTAGAGTGAATGACGCCTGAAACAAAGACCTTGGCTACTAATGGACCCAAGTGGGGAACCTTACATAACGACTTCGTGAGGTTCTTCGCTTGGGGTGGTTGCTAGAGAGATTGATCAGCAACCTGGGTCGGAGCAGTGTTGCGGAACGAACGTGTTATTTACTTAAATAGCACTTGAATTCTGGATAAATCTGAAAAATTTCTATCCCTTCCACACACTACTCCTTTCCCCTACCGAGTGAGTCCCGCCTACCCCGAAAGGGAAATGGCTTAATGCTGTAATAATAATAATAATAATAATAATAATAATAATAATAAACTCTTATTATAAAAGTAACTTGAAGGTTATTTTTGATATTAATCGATGTGTTCTTTTCTAATAAACATGTTTTTAACTTACACTGTAAAAAAAGATTTGTGTAAAATTACAAAGTTTCGGAAAATTAAATATTGTATCATTGTAAATATCACACACTCCACTGTGTGATTTTACAAAAGTATGTGAAATTACATCCTCTAGCGATGTATATAAAAGGACCTTCGAACAGCAGTATAATTACCCTGACGGAAACTGTAAAATTTCTTATTCATAATTAATTTAAAATTTGGAATAATTAATCAAATAATATGTAAATACGAAAGCGTCTCTCGTGTTCGTTGTTTATCGATGCATTCATGCTTCAATTTGGGAGCATTTTTATTTTTAATGCGAGGAAATTGACAGCTATGTTCAACTTTTTTGACAGCTTTCACACAAAGTGGACCGAATCCAAGCTAATCTTATTTTGCCTTTTACATTTTCTGCTATTGGAACGGAAAAAATGCGGTAATTCCAAACATATATTTCATATTTTTTTAACGGAATATTTAAACATCAAAAAAATATCCATAGTATCTTATGTGTTTTAGTTAAGTGATAACGTGTCCGGCTTGTGGTTCTTCAATCTCCATGAAATTGTATTAAGTTTGAGCTTTCGAGTGTTCGAAACCTGTCGCCCTGATAAGATTTTATTTTATTTTATTCTTTCACAGCATGAATTTTATATTTTCGCATGTAAAATTATCGGCCGAGTTGGAATATTGCAACAGATTCGTAAAGTTACTCCGATACATGAGGGTCCTTTTATTTACGTCCACCAGAGATGTAAAATTCAATAGATTTTTTTTACAGTGTACGCGTACAATTACATCAAATACAATACTCTTATATTCTAAAAAAATCCTCTTGAAAATTAAGTAAATAATCTTGTTAAGAAATTTTAAAACGAAATTGGTAGGTTATAGTAGGCTGTGAAAGTTTCCGCATATGCGTTTCTACTATATGTCCAATACTAACACAATTTTCCTCATACAAGCAATAAAAACAATATATTTTTTTAATTTATGTATCGGTATTTATGTATCGGTTTTTCTCCTATAAACAAGGTATTTTTTCAATTTCTAAACTAAACACAAATTACTTCTAAATGACGGATCTAGTTCAAAATACCATCAGACCTGGATATTATTCCAAGCTAAAATCAGCAACAATATTCTATGAATTTCATGTTTTCCAGATATTTGAGTTCTCTAGCCAAAATGAGGAATTTTCTGCGAAAAAGTTAATTTTCAACCAAACAGTTGGACTTTCTACCAAAATAGTTAAATTTTCATATTAGTCGATTTTTCTACTGCTTTTAAAAAAAAAGACGAACTTTCAACAAAATAGCTAAATCCAATAAAGAAATTTGTTTAAAAAAGGTTCATTTTCAAATAAAAAAAATGAAAACACTTTTTAACAAAACAGTTAAATTAAAAAATATATATATTTTTTTTTATTCAAATGTTCGTTATTTTTTAACCAACCATTTTAACTTTTTACGGAAAATGTTAAATTTATTTCACATGCATTTTCAACCAAAATAGATGAATTCTGAACAGAACTTATAATAGACCTTGATATTATTTCAACCAAAAAGATTTGTTTCCAATCAAACACATTTGAATTGATTCTACTAAAGTTGCGAAATTTTCAACAACAAAATATATTTGTTTTCTCATAGGATACAAATTTTGAAACGTAAAAGTCGAATTTAATCCAAACAAAAATCCACGAAATTTTCGAATTTTGAAGCATGGGTGCCCACCACAGTACATATTTGCATGTATAAGTGGAGTCAAAATAAAAATTTGGCTCGGGGCCTCCGATTCTTGGTTAATTAACACAGTTCTAAACAAATTGTGTAGTAATAATTTATTCAGGATATTTTTTGCAAAATAATCGACTTCAAAGTATGCCTACCTCGGGGACACACCCATGGTACCCGCGGGTACCCACAATAAAAAAATTCAACTTTTATTGAATTATTAATTTCCTATATTAAGTCATTTGATTTAATCACGTGGAAAGTGTTGAGTTATAATAGAATTAATAATCTTTTCATTATTATTTATTAAATAATAATTCGTTACAGTAGGTGTCTGGCAACCCGACGTGCAAAATTGTACGTCTGGTTACAGCGTAACTGTTCCATTCGCTAGGTCCGCTAGAGACAGCAGGTAATTATAATTATAAGAAAAATGTAATTTTCAAGAAACAGTTACATTTTTAACCAAAGTGGGGAAAATTTGATATAAAAAATGAATTTTCAACGAAAATTTTAATAGTTGTTGTTCTTCCCCAAAAAAAATTTTTTTTAATAAAGAAGAAAAAAATCTCATCCAAAATGTTAAATCCTCTAACCACCAAAAAAACAAAAAAAAAACGAATTTCTTGCAAACAGTTGAGTTTTTAAACCGAAATTATTCATCTTTAACCAAAAAATTGAATTTTCAACCCAAAAATGTAAATTTTCGAACAAAGTAATTGAATTTTCATCCCAAGGAATTAATTTTGAACTAAAGTGATGAATTTGAATAAAAAAAAAAATTTATTTTTTAACAATGATTTACATTTTTAACTGAAGAAGATAAATCTTGAACAAAAAATAGAATTTTCTAATTTTCCATTAGAAAAATTAGTTTTCTATAAAAAAGTCGAGTTTTCAACTAAATATTTGGGATTTTACGTAAAACAGATAGATTTTCGACTTAAAAGAGATGATTTAAACTTTCAATAAAGAAATTATTTTCTAACCATAAAAAATTTCAAACCAAATAGATGAATTATCAACGAAGAAGGTGCAGTTTAAAAAAACAAAACATTAATTTGGTACTAAAAATAGAATAATATTTAACGAAATAAAGGAATTTTCTACTACAGAAATAATTTTGAAGAGAAGTAATAAACCTGAAACGAAGATGGTAAATTTGCAAAATATTTACATGAGTTTTCAAACAAATATTTGAATTTTAATGAAAATTTTCAATCTAGTAAATAAATTTTTTACCAAAGAAAGGATTTTTTAACCAGAAAGATCAATTTTAAAGGAATGAGATCAATTTTCTACTAAAAAAAGAATCATTTTCACCAAAATACAGGAATTTTCAACCAAATAGTTGGATTTTCAACTGAATAAGATAAATTTTCAGCAACAAAAAAAAACGTGTTTTCAGCTCAGGAAATAAATGGTTTTTCTTCTATCCAAAAGTATTTCTATTGATTGAAAAAAAATTTAACAAAAAAAATTAAATTACATACTTTTATAATATAAGAAAACAACCTAAATAAAAAAATATTAATAAAAATTCGATGCAACTGATACTTAATTGCTTAATTTGTACATATAACAAAAAACATAAAACAGCAGGAAAAATTCAAATTTAAATTTAATTCCAATTCTATATTTTATCTTAACAAAAACAAGGTAGAAAAAATAAAAAATACATTAATTCAAATTCAATTACATAAATATTGCCTTGCTTAATTTGTATGTTGAATTCTATAAACATCCGTACAGAAAATTTAAGAATTGTGAAAAAAGTGGTCTCAAAAATATTAAAAATTCGCTCACTTTTTGACTTTTTATCCAAAATGGCTGGCAAACAAAATTGACCTTTAGTTTAAGACACTAAGAGAGTGTACCAAAGACCAATCTAATAGAATGATTTTTTCAAATGTGATTGTGCTCACAGACAGACAGACATATACAGGCATACATTATGCATGCAGCCAGACAGACATATTAGTAAAAACCTTTTTTTTCGGATTCAGGGGGTCTCAAAACGTTGACATTTAACCTAAACTGGAGGGGGGGAGGGGGTGTCAAATTTTACACAAATCTAATACATTCTCTGATGAGAATGTAAAAATAATAGTAATTCAAATCCAATCAAAATGATAAATTATTTAAATATGAAAAACAAGCAAACTTTTTTGTTTTTAATGATTTAAATAATTAAAAACTAATATTTAATCACTTGATTTTTATATCTAAAAAAGGGGAAACAAATTTAAGTTTTATATTTTTTTCATTTTAAAAAGGAGAAAACATTCAAACTCCAGTTATTTTCGTATTAAAAACAAGCTAAAAAATATGAAAAACTCAAATTATATTTTATATATATATATATATAAAGGTAGTAAAAACTTTAATCGATTGAAAGTAATATTTAATCGCTGAATTTGTCCGTATAATGAAAGGAAGAAAAATCACATGCACACGGCTCAAAATTAGATTGAAATCTTCAATCAGGCAAGAAAAGACCCCGCACCAAATGTACAGTAAAATGGACACCGGTGAAAAATTCTAAAAAAATTTTTTTTGTATTTTCGAACCTGCAAAGCAATAATTCGAAGGAAAAAAGTAAAAAAAATTGACAGTTTTTTTTACAAACAATTGTCAAAGTTTCAATTTTTACATGTATTTTAATAGAAAAATGCTGATTTTCATGAAAAGTTTTTTTTCTCCTAAACTAATAGTTGGATTTAGTTCAAACTTGCAGATTTTTACGATCATTCCTACCAAAACAAAGGTTGATATCCAAGATCTAGAAAGATAAACGGTTTATGGGGTATACACCATGATATAAGGGTGTTTTCATACCTCAAACACCCAAGTATGGAAATTATCATTTCTTAGTAACTAAAGTCACTAGGTATTTTTTACTTAATTACTAGGGTATGAAATAACTTTCAGATAAGTAGAGGAAGTGTGCATGTCAAGGGGTTGTTTAATCATCCTTTATTTAGAGAAGCAGAGAAATTAACTTTTTGTAAGGAATAAATCACCAAAGATCACGCTTATAAAATCACATTAAAACATATGCAGGTAGCCTTATTTATCAGGATTTGCAGTAGAATTTATTTTCAGGGTCATTTAATCATCCCCTAATTATTGAACCAAGAAAATCGGTATTTAAACGGGATAAAGTACCAGAGATTTTTTATTATAACATTGATGAACAGAATCACTTTAAAATATATACAGGTAGCATTTTTTATTAGGATTTGCATTAGAATTTATTTACAGGTTCATTTAATCATCACCTGATTATTAAATCAAGGAAATCGATATTTTAAACTGCTTAAAGTACCAAAGATTTTTTATTATAACATTGATGAACAGAATCACCTTAAAATATGTACAGGTAGGGTTTTTTTTAGCAGAATTTGCATAAGAATTTATTTTCAGGGTCGCCTAATCACTCCCTATTTATAAAAACCCAAGGAAATCGATCATTTAAACGGGATAAAGTACCAGAGATTTTTTATTATAACATTGATGAACAGAATCACCTTAAAATATGTACAGGTAGCGTTTTTTAGCAGGATTTGCATTAGAATTTATTTTTAGGGTCATTTAATCATACCATAATTATTGTAAAGTTAATTTCTCTGCTTCTCTAAATAAGGGATGATTAAACAACCCCTTGACATGCACACTTCTTCTACTTATCTGAAATTTATTTCATACCTTAGTAATTTAATAGAAAATACCTAGTGACTTTAGTTACTAACAAATGATAATTTCCATACTTGGGTGTTTGAGGTATGAAAACATCCTTATATCATGGTGTATACCGCATAAACCGTTTATCTTTCTAGATCTTGGATATGAACCTTTTGTTTTAGTAGGAATGATGGTAAAAATGTGCAAGTTTGAACCAAATCCAACTATTAGTTTAGGAGAAAAAAAACTTTTCACGAAAATCAGCATTTTTCTATTAAAATACATGTAAAAATTGAAACTTTGACAATTGTTTGTAAAAAAAACTGTCCATTTTTCTTACTTTTTTCCTTCGAATTATTGCTTTGCAGGTTCGAAAATACAAAAAAAAATTTTTTTAGAATTTTTCACCGGTGGCCATTTTACTGTACATTTGGTGCGGCGTCCTTTATTAACTATATGTAAATGTTTTAATTACTTCTTTTGTACCTTTCAGGTATTAATTTCACAATTTGTGACACGTAATGTCATATATTCGAAAGGTTATCATGATCAAAGTTTATTTATATTCACATTTAGTTAATATTGATGAATTAAACGCTTTTATAATTGTGATACTTTTCTCATTAATATATTACTGATAGTATTAAGAACTATTTTAATTTTTAATCTACATTATGCAAATCTAATCTGAATCTTTTCCATCCGTCTTTCTAGCAAAACGAGAAAGTTATTAT
Source organism: Belonocnema kinseyi (assembly GCF_010883055.1). Taxonomy (NCBI): domain Eukaryota; kingdom Metazoa; phylum Arthropoda; class Insecta; order Hymenoptera; family Cynipidae; genus Belonocnema; species Belonocnema kinseyi. The sequence goes on along the minus strand of NC_046663.1, from coordinate 64,968,569 downwards.
TAAGGCTATCCACTTTAACCCTTTTAGATCAATATTTATATTTTCGTGAAACACTATAAAATAGTGATATTTTTAACCAACAAGATACATTTTTAACTAAAATTGTGAAATTTAAACTGGAATTGTTGAATTTTCAAGGAAAAAATTTATTTTCTATCAAAAAATAAGAATTTTCAACAAAAGGCATGAATTTATAATTAAAAAGTATAAAATCTCCACCAGAAATTGAATAGTTAAATTTTAATGTAATAAAATAAGTGTTAAACCATAGAGGTGAATTTTCAACTAAAATTATGGAATATTCAACTGAATTATCTTAATTTTTTAGTTAAAAAAAAACAACTAATTTTCAAACAAATATTTCAAGTTTTAACTGAAATAGTAAAATACTAATGTGAAAAAAACGTCTGAATGAAATAGTTAAATTTTCTGCCAACGAGATGTATTATTAAAAAAAATTATTTTAAAAAAAAAACTAATTAATAACAAAAGAGTTGAACTTTCAACCAAGTTGTTAAATTTTGGTCCAAAAAAGATTAATTCGTAGTGAAAAATGTATAATTTATATTGCTACTAAAAATAATTTTTATTATAAATAAAAAATAGTTCAATTAAAAAGAAATATATGAATTTTCAATAAGAGTAGAATTTTCAACCATTAGACAAATTCATTATTGTAAAGATACATTCAGAAATGAACAAACGTTTTTATTTAATTTTATATAAAAAAATTTTTTTCAATTGGGTACGCTCTCAACAAAATTCCTTGACTTTAAAAAAATTCCCTAAGACTTCCAGATTTGTCCGCGTAGAGGAGACCACCCTACAGCATATTATGATCATAAAGTAAAAAATTAATTTATGTAATTATTAGTAAAAACAAGATAAATGTTAATATATTAAAATTATTTTGATTATATTTTGACAGGAAGCCTAAAATTGGGCGATTCAATACTTGAATTTTTTTTTAGGTTCGTTGTAGAAAAATGACCGTCGGAAAAAAATATGAAAATGAGGCATTTCAAAGAATATACTTAAAACGTAGATTATTTTCATGGAACTTGACTTTTGACTCTAACGTGTTGCTTACGACACCAACTAGAATTTTAAAACGCACTCGAAGTCCGCGCGTGACATTTTCTTTGTCCTGATGTCCGACTAACGTCTAATTTTCCATGAACTTTTCATAGGGAAGGAAATGACCCCGAAGATTACTCTCGATTGACCTACAAAAAACTCCTCCAGGAGGTCTGCAAATTCGCCAATGTGCTCAAGTCAAAAGGAGTCACAAAAGGAGATCGGGTGGCTATTTACATGCCGATGATCATGGAACTTCCGGTTGCAATGCTGGCATGCACCAGGATAGGGGCCGTCCATAGTATAGTGGTAAGAAGTCTAAAAATAAGTTTAAATTAAAAATTAATTTTAATGGAAAAAGTAATTTTAAGATTAAGGTTGATTCAATTAAATTCGTCGCCCTAATTTTTATACTGGAATAGGTTTGAAATGGGAATCCTAATTAACAGCATTTTTTTAAATGTCATAGGGAAAGTTCTCTAAAAAGTAGTTAGACTTTTGTGGAAATTTCAGCGGAAACGTGTCATTGAAGTATTAAACATGCTGATGGACATTTATTTTCATCGTGGCCCAAAATGAGAATTACCGACTTTATGGCCAAAAAAGCTCTTAAAAGAGGGGAAATAGGGTGATTTTTCGAGAATATAGGGGAATAAATTCTTTTTAATCAAAAAATGTAGGTACCATATTGAATTCAATATGAATTACTGTAAATTCCTAAGATTTCAAGTCGAAATATATTGAAAGTTGAACGAAAAAGGTTCATTTATAACCGAGAAAGATAAAATTTCAACCAAATTGTTTCAGCCCTAAGATATGATTTTTCAACAAAAAAGTGAAAGTTTGTACAAAATTCTTAAACTCTCTATCCTAAACAGACGACTTTACTGCAAAGTAGTTACATTTTCAACCAAATAGTTAAATTTTCTATCAAGCTGTGAAAGTTCCAAGCCAAAAAATAGGAATTTTCTAAAAATAAATTTAAATTTTTAAGCCGAAAATACGAATTTTCCACAAAAAAGTTTCTCTTGAACCAAATAATTCAATAGTTCACTGATACAGTTTATTTTGCAACCAAACAGTATACTTTAAAAAAATTACTAAGGCATGATCTTTTAAACAAAAAGGACAAATTTTCTACAAAATAATCGAATTTTCAACCCAGAACGATTTATTTTCTACCAAAGAACACGAATTTTGAACCAACAAAAATTTTCATCCAAAATAGATGAATTTGACTTTTTAAACAAAAAGAATTAATTTTTAACCAGAAAAAAGATTACTTTATAAACAAGTGATTGCATTTTTCACAAAACAATTAAATTTAAATCAATACAAAAAGACCAATTTTTTCTAACAAAAAAATCATACAATACAGTTGTTGAATTTTCCACCACGAAATATTACTTTTAAGCAAAATAGTTGAATTTTTAACCAAAATTAAATAATTGAATTGTCAGTAAAAAAAAATGAATTTTCCTCTCAAAAGATGAATTTTTCAAGCAAGTGATTTAGTTTGTTAGTCAAAAAAGATGACTTTCTAGCAAATAGTTAAATTTGCTACAAAGTAAGTAGTTAACTTTTAACCAAAAGAAATTCTTTCGCGTGCAAAAATATAATAGTAGATTTTCCAAATAAAAAGCATAATTTTTAATAAAAAAAGATGACTCCTACCAAAAGGTGATTGTTCATATTTAAAAGGATTAATTTTCTCTTAAAAAATAATTTTCAACGAAACAGTTGAATTTTCGACTAAAAAATATTACTCTTTTAACATTCTAGTGGAAGTTCTCACAAAATAATTAAAGTTTTAATCAAAAGTGAAATATTCTGAATGAAACTAAAATATTAGAATTTTTATTAAATAATCATTCATTTTTAACCAAAAAGAGACGAATTTTCTTTTAAAACAGAAAATTTCAACATAAAAGTTGAATTTTTAACCAGAAAATTGTACTTTTGAATATAATAGTGGAATTTTTAACAAAATAATTATTTTTTTGACAAAAGGATGGATCCTGAATCAAAAATATAATAGTAGACTTTTCAAACAAAAATAATAATTTTCAATAAAAAAAGATGATTTTCGATCATAAGAAAAATTTTCAATCAAAAACGTCGAATTTTCTTTAAATAATAATAATTTTCAATACAACAGTGGCATTTTGAAACGAAAGAGTTAACATTTCTATCAAGACATGGATGTTTAAACTATAAAGATGAATTCAAAAAATTTTCAATTTTCAATCAAGAAAGATTTTTCAGATCCGAAGAAAAATTCCACCACATTTTGGAATTTTCAAAAAAGAAAATACGAATTTTCTACAAAACAGTTTAATTTTGAACAAAAAAATATAAGTTTTTAATAAGAACATTATTTTCAACCAACTATTTGAAAGACCCCGTAACACGTCTATGGAAAAAGTGGTTTCCGTTAATTTGGCTGGATTTTTTATATGTTACGTGTCTCGGCATTCTGAACAAATGTCTCAATGGGCACAAAACCCAAAACTCAAAGGGTCCCAAGATAAGTCAGTATACAGTACAAGTCCGATAACTTTCCAACTTCGGGGCTGTAGGGGTGGAAAATTCTAGGAATTGCGGACTTATCAGATGCCCCCTCTATTAGCATGGTATTAGGTGCGCGCATGCGTATATCATGGGCGCAACTCATGCTAAAAATAGTACACGTAGTGGGAGAACCACAATTGGTGTAAGTGCTGTACATGTGATGACGTTTTAAGGGGAGTGTACACTTATCAATCGGCAAGTTATTGGACTTCTACTGTGATGGGGATATCGACTCTACAAGTTCACTCGGTCATCTTCCTTACTCGAAAGAGTGTTTTTGGTTATTTGACTGAATTTTTGATCTGTTACGCGTCTCGGCGTCCTGAATAAATGTCTCAATGGACGCAAAGCCCAAAACTGGGCTTTGTGCCCATTGAGTTTGAGACATATGTTCAGAATGATGAGACACGTAACATTTTAAAAAATCAGCCAAATTAACGGAAACCACTTTTCCCATAGGCGTGTTACGGGGTCCTTTTCTGTCAAAATAGTACAGTTTTTAATCCACAAAAAACGAATTTTTAAGAAAATAGTTGAATGTTCAACCAACAGGGATGTCTTTTGAACAAAATTATTAAATTAGCAACAAATTAATATCTTCATGCATATAATAAAATTTTCAACTCAAAAGAAGAATCACAAGAACCTGAATGTACCTATGTATACCATATACGATAAAAAGCGAGTTTGCCGCCTTCAAAAAATTTCGTTCCAGCGCCGCTGATAGTAGACATTTTAATTAAAAAGAGTGAACATTCAGGAAAAAATAGTTGGATTTTCTTATCGAGTTCTATTAATTCAGTTCGCATTTAAGCGAAAAGAAAACGATAAAAAAAGGGGGAAAGCGGGGAATAGGAGAAAAATTGTAAGCCCACAATTAAAAAATGTTCATAAAATTCAGTATCTCATTCTCTTAATCCATGCCAGAAATTTAAAAAAATCAGTTTTAAAACTGGAATTACATTTATTAGTTCGCAGGGTACTCTTCAGATTCGCTTACGGAACGAATAATAGATTCCAAAGCGAAAGTTCTAATAACCACAGATGGTGTATGGAGAGGGGAAAAACTTTTATTATTAAAGTCAATTTGCGACGAGGCATTGGAAAAGTTAAAAAACCAGGGTCACGTAGTCGAAAGTTGCATAGTCGTTTCTCACATCAGAAGAATAACTAGCCCCCATACCAAGGTTGACAACAGTGGTGAGACTGAAAATTATAAACATTCATTAGAGTAAATTCTGACCTCGATTTTAAGCATGTTATGAAACTGAGGAAGAATTATTTTCCAGGCAAAACGAATGGCGTAAATGGTACGAGTAATGGGAGCAAGGCTAGTGAAGACACCATTCCTTGGAATGATGAAAGAGATGCTTGGTGGCATGAAGAAATGGAGGATGTTGAGGCCAGTTGTTATCCAGTTTGGATGGCAGCAGAAGATCCTCTTTTCATTTTATACACAAGGTCTTTTTTTATTTCTGAGTTGACTTACTTTTTAAATAAGGGACCTTAATAATTTAGTTTTTAAGTCTATAAATAATGTTTTGAAGATATAAGCTTAAGATTTGAGGTTTGTTCTGATTTAGTTCTTCTAAAAAAATTGATTCTTTAATCGGACACATGAGAATCGATTTTTAAAAACATCGGTCGTTTGATTGAAAAAGTTTGGTTTTCAAAGAATCTTTTCAGAATCGAACATCTTTAGTTCAATATCACTTCATAAGTCTTCTTCTTAAATGAATATGTTTCTAGATGGTCGTTTGCTTGACAAAAGACCAACATAAAGCTTTCATAGGAAGGCTGTATGGCAATTTGTTGTTGTTAAATTCAATGTTTTTAGCTTGTTATTCCTAAAAATGGATATAGGAACAATTTCTATAACTTTATTCAATTTTAGGAATAAGTGGCTGCAAATACACGTATTTTAAACTATCCTAATCTTTAACAAAAATTAACGCCTCGGTGTCATAACTGGTTAACGCTTCACTTTTGCATAGTGGTTTTTCCGGTTCAAATTCGGGTTGAGACAGATTTTTTTTCTTGTTCTTCAAACAATTATTTTTCTAAAGTAATAGTTAAACATGAAATTTTAATTAATTAATTGATAAGATGGCTTAATTAATAATGACGTTTCAATGCAACTGTTTTAGCGGCTCTACCGGAAAGCCTAAAGGAGTTCTTCACACGACAGCGGGATATTTCATTTATGCAGCAACTACTTTCAAGTATGTCTTTGATTATCATCCGGGTGATGTGTATTGGTGTACAGCGGATATAGGTTGGATCACAGGACACACTTATGTCGTTTATGGACCCCTGGCCAATGGAGCAACTTCAGTTTTAGTTAGTATAATAATTTGATAGAAAACAATAATGTAGACATATTTGAGTCTAACAATGATTTTTCTCCAGTTTGAAGGCACACCCTTCTATCCAACAAACGATAGGTATTGGTCAGTAGTTGACAAGTATAAAGTCACACAATTCTATACAGCTCCAACTGCTATCAGGTCTCTGATGAAGTTTGGAGATGATTTCGTAAAAAAACACAATCTCAGCTCCCTGAGGGTAAGAATCAAATTAATAGTGAATTTGGATTTCGAATTTAAAGCAAGGCTTTCTTACTATATTGTCTTCCAGGTTCTTGGATCAGTCGGAGAGCCAATAAATTCAGAAGCCTGGCTGTGGTTTTATAACTTAGTTGGTCATGGAAAATGCAGTATAGCAGACACTTTTTGGCAAACGGAAACTGGAGGTCATGTGATAACTCCTCTTCCAGGAGCGACTCCAATGAAACCAGGATCAGCCGTAAGTTCAATTAATTTCAACTTGTATTCTTGTTAAGTCTTCTTATCCCTCAATTCTCGAAATTTCAGACATTCCCTTTCTTCGGAGTTCAAGCAGAATTGCTGGATGAGGATGGCCACATAATTGAAGGCGAGGGTGAAGGTTACCTAGTATTCCGAAGACCTTGGCCTGGAATGATGAGGACACTTTATGGAAACCACGAGCGATTTAAAAGTACTTATTTCGATAGATTCCGTGGATTCTACTGCACAGGAGATGGTAAGCCAGAGTTCACTGTTCTTTCTTCAAAACTTCAATTAATTCGAAAAAGGATTTCTAAAATTATTCCCAGCATATTTTGCATATTTTCCCAATTCTTCCTCAATTCGAAGTATCTGATTGTATTTTGCTGTCCTCTCAGATCTGCAAGGTCCCCCAACCTTGATTTGACCGCAAGAAACACCAACAGAAAAATCAGCTATAAAGGCATCCTCAGTTTCTCCAAAACCTGCAGAGACCATGGTGCCCCACCCGTTGAGCCTCGCCATTTTACAACAATTAATAGCTTCTGTTATTGTTCCAATTTGTATGAGTCTTATTAGCAGACAATTGGCTGCTTGTTTCTCAACTGCTTCCTCAATCCTTTCCACATTCATGGCAGTTAATTCATCTGCTACGATCTGAATAGGTTGATCAGCAAGCAGAGGCCAACCATCCCAATCCTCCTGATCAAAGGGATCTTCGATAGATACTATATTCGGAAATACTGTCAGGAGTTCCAGATGCCGCTCCTTTAGGGCTTCTGTTTCTAAGTAGTCCTCTGGCTCAGTGTCGTCAGATTTTAAAGCTAAATCGTACATCCCTAAAAACAAAAAATATATTTCGAAAATATAGATTTAGTTCAGAAAGGATTCGCTTTTAGAAAGGTATTACTCGCCATCTTTGTTGAATGCAGAGGCACCAATGTCGAGGGCAAGTTTGACCTTCCCATCATAACCGATTGTCTTTATTGCTTCATCCATCAAAGTCAGGACTTCCTCATTTTCCATAGCTGGAGCAAAGGCACCTTCACCATTGGAAAGAAGTGGTAATTTCTTTTCTTGTTTTTCCGAAATTTTTCTTTCAATCTCACGATAAATCTCTGATCCCATTTTCATCGCATCTGCAAAGCTCACAGCGCCTAAAAACATATTTAAGGGACTGTTTAAAAACTACATACATCATACTATTTCCACCCCTTCCCTTCTTCCTCAAAAATCATCACACGATGCTTGGATTCCTTAGGGTGAAGTCACAAATACGAAAACCTTCTCCTCCATCTTAAATCAAATTTTTTATTTTATTTAATAAACCCTAAAATGAAATGAAAAAGATACAAAAGTAATATTTTAACAGACTTCACAGCCCAAAATGGTAGCTCTTAAAACAGGAGGAACATTGAGATTTTTGACGAAGATAGAGGAACAAGAAGGAATTAAATCGTTTTAAATTAAATTGAAGTATTGGCACCATATTGAATTGAACATAAAACTCAAAATTTCCAGTCAAAATATATTGTATTTTAAACAAAATAGGAGAATTTTCAACCAAAAGGATTAATTTCTGCCAAAAGGGAGGAATTTTGAACAAAATTGAAAGTTGAACTTTTAAACAGAACAGGCGAACTTTTAACCAAATATATTAACTTTCAAACAAGTGGTCCAATTTATAAACATAAAAGAATTAACTTCAACTAGAAAAAGTTGCATTATTATCTGAATAGTCGAATCTTTAAGCCGAACAGACCATTTTTTAGAACACAGTTGAATTTTTAACCAACAACTTGTCTACCAGAAAAAGTAAATTCTCCAGGGATTCAAAAGAAATTAGGGGGGGGGGGGAGTTTGAATAGTTGACAATTATTTTGACAAATCATTGTCCTAAATTTATAGTACGCTATGTCTCTCAACTGTCAAGCTGAGAAAATGAGGTTCAAAGTTTATCAATAATATACCCTACAAAAACTTTATCAAATGTCGAAATAAATTAATCGGTCAAAAATAATGCAAGATCAAGAACATACTATTATTTACTTTTCTACCAGAATATGAATGTCCAATGCAAAGGGACGCTTTTTCTGTACAAAAAGATAGATGGACTATGGTTGACCGCGGCGGGCAGGTAGATGCGAAGTGTGAACCAGGGCAAATTGTGTAATTTTCGGTGTATCAAGAGTTGGCGCAGACTAAGTCTTTGATTTAAACAAAAGTAGGGTGACCATAATTGATTTTCGAAAAATAGGACAATAATCTTTGAAAAATGAGGACAAAGTAGGACAGAGAAGTTTGAAAACGATTCTAATCAATATCGCAAATGCACACTTATATATTTTTCGTATAGTAGGAATATTTAATAGTACTTTACTATGTGAAATAAAGAATATATCGTAAGATGGCATTAAATGATAACATTTTGTTCAAAAAAGGTACAACGGTTGATTAAAAATTTTAAATTTTCATTTGAAAAATTCGGATAAAAACCCGGACAAAGTAAAAAGTCCTGTAGGACAACTCACGCGAGCCCTAAAATGAGGACATGTCCGGGTAAATCCGGATGGAGGGTCACCCTAGACAAAAGTTAAAGAGCTTTATTGTATTTAAGAATGTTATCCAGTGTTTTCACAAGTGATTGTACGTTTAATTCTAATTTGCAAGTGACACAGTGGTATCAGAACGCAGATATCTCTGGCATGCGCAGTAGTTATTCCTGTGTGTTTTTAGGTTCTGTAAAGCCATGTGTAAATTTAAAAATACACAGAATCACTACTTCGCATACCAGAGACAACCGCGTTTTATCACCACTGAAGTCACAACATTGTTAAGGTTATGTTTTATGTAATGAAGTAAGAAAACCGCGAGAATATACCTCTGAGCAGGCAGGATCCGAAACTAACAAATTGATAGCGATACACGGTCGCGGGAATCTATACCAAGGGCGGCTTCACTTGCGGAGAAATCCAAATCGATAGGAAAAAGCAAAATGCTGGAAACTTCCAAAAGTTTTTGTCGGGAGCAACAAAGAACAAAAAATTTTTTAAATATAGCAAACCCGAAGAACCAGTCGCAGAAATAGAGAAACAAAAAGAAGCAAAAGAATATTATAATAAAACCCCAAAAACGGAATCTAAAATGGAAATGACGATGCAGAAATTTTTAAACGCGTAGTGGGGGAAACAGGAGAAACCAGAGCCAAACTTGGATAGAGAGCGGGAAAAATACGCAGGGAGAGCGGTCAGAGAAGAAGTGGGATCCACTGCATCAGCCAGAGCTAGAGAGAGGGTTAGCTTTCCTAGAAAAAGGTGTAGACAATAAACTATTTTTTTCAGAGAGGTAATGTTGAAGGAATATAAGAGAGTGACGTGGAATGTATCGAGATATAATAAGATAAGGATAGCTTCAGATTATCTTAAAAATGTTGATATCATGATATTGCAAGGAACATGGTTAGTAGAAATTTACCAAGATAATTTTATCAACTCGCTAGAGAAGGATTTCAAATGGAAAGCCAAGGCTGTTACTTAAGTTCACAGAAAAAAAGGGATTTCAATGGGCGGTCACTTAGTACAGCGTTCTTCAGCGAGGGGAAATTTTATCCTAAATACTCATTTGCCAGCTGTCTCGTTTCCACCACTACGCTACCTCACTCAGCGCGGAAAAATTCTGTCTCACTTTTACAGCTGACATGAGTTGAGGTTCGTCATTGTGGAAATGATACATGTGGCAAATGAGTGTTTGCGGCCGAATTTCCCCTCGCTGAAAATCTCTGACTTAGTGGGTATTAGGAAAATTTTAGGAGAAAATATTGGTATTTAAAGAATGGAAATATGGAATAATTATAAAGGGTAAAAATTTTGAATTAAAAGATAAGAAATTTAAAGTGCTACTGTTTATATTAATGAAGGAGTGTCAAATAGCATGCGTAAAATATCCTTATTGCGTAAGACTTCAATAGGAAACGGCAATGGTATAATGAATTTAGATGATTGGAGTGCGAGAACCGGTTGTGCCAGTGGAGAGTCTGAAACTAGAGTTATGTGAAGAGTATGGTCTTAGAATTTTGTATTGAAGTATGAATAGCTATTGGGAAGGAAAACTAACCACTGTAGCAGGCGGAGAAGACGGTTACCCAGTAGGCACAAAACTATGAAAATCCCAAGAACGTCCTTGGAACGATTCTAGGACGTCCAATGTCAGTACAATCAACGTATGTAGGATGTCCAATTTCCCAAAGAAGTCATAACGAGATAGAACGTTCTCGAGACATATTTCGTACAGACATGAGACGTCTTAAGAGCATCCCTAGGATTTCAAAAATACATTTTGTAAGAACGTCATATGGATGTCCCGAAGACGTCTCTAGGACATCCTTAGTTTTTTGCCACCAAGTAACTCCATACTTGACAAAGAAGAGGGTAAAAATCCGGTTAGTTTTTTGAAAATAGAACCAAAAATTAAATCAGAAACCAAAACAAGGGTAGGTTATAAGAAAAAGAACAAGAAAGGAAAATTCATAGAGGAAAAGTTACTTTGGGATTAAAATAAAGAAAGTCTATTCAAAGAAATCATGCAACAGCTATGGGAAACAAGACAAAAATATTCAACATTAAAAGAAAGATGGGATATACTAGTTTTAAGCATAAAAAAGCTGCAAAAGAATCTGTTATCAGTCAAAAAAAGATGAGAGGGACATTCAAGAGGATTAATTTAAGATATAGGAAGAGAGCAGGGTAGAAATCTGAAGAAAATAGTTTGGAGAAGTCTTAACAAATTTATCAAAACAAAGAATGAATTAGGTAGGAAGTTATTGCGTAATAAGAAAAACAAATTCAAGAGAATTTATGCGCGAAAGAAGAAAGAGATCAGGAATGAAATAGAATTATTTAAAGAGTATAATGAGGAACTAAACAAAAATAGCGAACTTAATAAAGAAACAGAGGTAGAGGAACTAATCAACTACATAAATAAAACGAAAACGGGTAAAGCGCCAGATGAAGACCAATCACAATTGAAGACCAGATCACAATCGGAAAACAGCTAGAACAGCTAGAATTTCTCAAATTGTCTCAAAGAGGGGGACTATGTTAATACTGTCAATGCTAGGGGTATATCTCATCTCGACGTGGGGTATAAAATTCTAGATAGAATAATGGACAGCATGCTATCAGCTGGGTTAGAAACAAACGCAGTTTTAAAAAAGAGTCAATCAGGTTTAAAAAAGGCCGGATTACAAAAGCTCAAATTTTGAGAAAAAGCCGAAACAAATGTTTTCGAGGGGAAACTAGACGTAGGACATAAAATCAACTTAGATCAGGGAATCCAATCAGACAATCAGCGAAAACTTAGGGAAAGCTATAAATAAAGTTTTTGAGGACGTATCATGTCCGGCCTGTAGGATAGAAGAAGAAAATTTAGCCCACCTCCTAACATGAGAGGCAATAAGAAAAGTTATAAGTGGAGAGGTGGCAGTTAAATAAAAAATGGCTTAAAAATTGCACCGAAATAGAATTAAATTGCAAACTTCGTAAAATACTTTAGGATGAACCGAGCTTGGTACTGTATCAGTAGACGAGAGCATTTGAATCTAAAGTAAAGGAGCTAAACTACAACACTCGATATCATGTATATAATTGTAAAATCTAATATTATATGATGTATAGTTATAAGTTTTCAATTTTTATAGCGTTGTATTATTCTTTTCCAACAATATGTAAATACACTAGAACTCCAAAGATACGAGAAGTTCGGTAATCGAAACTCCAAATAAACGACCGTAAGGGGGCTCCCACTCCTACGGCGTTTAGGTTTCGGGGGCAATGCGTGAGAATGCACACAGGCGTACTACGCGCACGCGCAAGTCAAGGCAGCGCGCAATCGCAGGCGCGCCTGACTCTCAAATAGGACAGGGCTAGAGGGGGGAGGATTTTGCACGCTTGTTTAGAGTCGGCCCGCTCATATCTGTGGAGCACTCGTATGTTTGGATTTCGGGAGTATGTAAAAACCTACCAAGGTGTAAATTGGAAAATAAACTCACTTGCAAAAAGATAAATAAGATTTTCAATTGACATAAAAAACCGTTGAATGCAACGACAAAAAACAAATGTGCAACAAACAAATGATTACTTTTCAACGAAATGGTTGCATTTTTAACTAAAAAATATCAAATTTCTACCAAAAGAGATGCATTTTTAAAACAAAAGACAAATTTTTGACAATAGAGTTGATTTTTCAACTCAAGAGTTAATTTTCATCCGAAGAGTTAATTCTCAACCAAATAGTTCAGTTTTCTAAGAATATAATAGAATTTCTTTACAAAAACACGAATTTTGAACACAACAGTTAAATTTTTTAGCTACTAAAACAAATAATTTTGAACCAAAAACAGCGAAGTTTCAACAAAATAGTTCATTTTTCTACCAATAAAATGAATGTTTAACAACAAAGTGGTAAATTTCAGATAATTAATTTAATTTTTAACAAACAACATAATTTTTTAATAAAATATTTATTCGCAGAATTTGCAACTAAAGATGATGAATTTTGAACCAAAAAAAGAATAGATTAATATCATTAACAAATAAAATTAATTCTGAACAAAGTAATCTAAAAAAAATTAGTTTAATTTTTTACCAAAAATTATGAAGTTTTATTGCAAAATCTAATAATTGAATTTTCAACTAAAACTATCAATTTTCTTCCAAAAATGGATTAGTTAAATTTTCAGTTCAAAAATCTAATTTTTGGCTAAAATAAAATTGAACTTTGTACAAAGAGTAGTAAAAAGCGAAAAAGAAGTTTCTTGAGAACAGCAAAAAACAGCGAAATTCTTTAAAAAAGATTAAAGAGGGAAATAGGGAAAAGAGTGGGATAACTGTATCATGCTTTGCTTGTAAAATAAAATCACTTTCATTTTTTCAAGCATTTCAAAAAATTGTTATTCACATTCATATTATCAATGTGGAAAAAACACAGTGGGATAAATTACCTTTTTTGGACAAAAATCGACCGACCGAGGATTGTTATACTTCTTTTTTTAAAAGTCCGGAAGTCTTTCAAATTTCTTGTTCCTTCTCCTTCCAGGAGTCTTTGAACATTAATTCCGAACAAAAGAAGCCTATTCATAAAAAAAAGTCAAAATGTGCATTTGTTTTTAAAAATTATTTGCATAGTTAACTGTTTGTCTTATTATGTAAAATATAACAGCAAGGAGTCTCTGGCAAAATATTTCGAGTTTATTCCACAAAAAAATGGAACATTAATGAAAAAGGGTTGAAAAGTGTATTTTTTTATGTAAATAGTTTAAATACTAGTTAAACAGTAACTATTATGGGTATCTATGTATTTAAAATAGCTTAGCATTGCAAATCACGAAAAAATGACTGTTTATTAATTTCTTTGTAACACTGTAAAAGAATTTCTTACTGTAATTCACGGGACAGTATTTCTAGCTAATTATTACAATTATTTATGACCAGTTTTAATGAGTTTAAAAATCTTAATAGAAGAAGCATCACTAAAAATTAGACGAAAAAAAGTTAAAAATTATTTGTTAAATAAAAAATATTGTTAATTAAGGTCATTCATTAAAAAAAACTAGCTGTGAATTCTTTCATAAGATTATAATTAATTAACAAATACATGTGCGTCCTTATGCAGGAAGTCAAAATAAAAATATAAAAATAATTCAAGTAAAATGTCTCGGATTAAGGAGCCTTTTTCATCTTTCATAAACTTTGAATAATGTTAATAGCAAAATTTATTATGTTCAAAACAAATTTTTCAAGTTATATAATTATTCATAACTTTCTTACTCTTTAATAAAATGTCTTAATATTATAGATCAGTCGATTGATCTCGAGTCAAAGAATCTTTAAAAAACATTTGGTTAAAGAAATTAAGATTTTTCGAAATTGTTACCATTACAAAGCTCCCTCTGCGGAGAAGCAAAAACATCAAAATCCGTCGGTCGATTTTTGACCAAAAAATATACTGTTTCCCAACTATGTGGCAGTGTAACATAGTTCTTGAACGGCCCCTTTATTTATTTATTTAGATAAAATATAATTCTAAAACCTGAATTTCTGATTTATATATAAACCTATTGGCATAATCATGTAGGCTTCAAAGGGCAACCCATTATTAGCAGCTTTTCCACCACTGATGACAGTGAATACTGGAACAGGAATATACAATCGTCCATTTTCAGCTAATTGAGCAATGTATTTATAAAGTGGAAGTCCCTTTTTAGCAGCTCCAGCTTTGCAGCAAGCAATCGAGATTCCAAGGATGGCATTTGCACCTAATTTGGATTTATTTTCCGTCCCGTCGAGTTTGATCATCAGCGCATCTATCTGTCCCTGTTGACAAACATCCAATTTCGATTTTAATATCGCAGGTGCCAGGATATTATTTATGTTGTCCACTGCTTTGAAAACTGATCGGCCATTATATGATGTTTCGATTCCATCTCTGAGGTCTACAGCTTCGTTCGGATTTGGGGCAAGTGTGCAAGGAACTGATGATCTCAATAATCCAATATCTGTTATCATGTCGACTTCGAGGGTGGGATCTCCTCGGGAATCAAATATTTGACGAGCTTTGATCTTTAGTATAGGCATTGTGCAGATTTTCGATTTAAAAATTTATTTAGAGTTATGAACTTTTTTGTTATTGTAAATTGTCATAGATTACTAGTTTTTGGATTTTTTTTTAGGATTGGTTAAGAGATTGAATTTAGAAAAATTTATCATTCAGTTTACCAAAATGGCCATCACTGGTTTGAAGTTGATGTTTTTGTGCAATCGATGAATATTAACAAACGAGGTTGGTTCCTTTCCAAATTTTAAATACATTTTTTTATTGTAGAAAGAAATCTGACTTTTTTTAAAAAATTATACTAATGCCATTATTTTTTAAATAGCATGATAATGCAACTATTTTTTCTGTTTGAAATTGAACATGTTTTGAAACTTCTTCACTGATTGGCTAAAATATCATATCCGCCATCCCAAAAATCGAAAATTGAACAAATTTCAAGGGATTAAAATTTTTTTTAATTTTCAAATCAGATGATTTACAGGATTTCAAATGATTTAAGAGCATTTGTATGAATATTACCAGGCATATGCGGTTTTATAAGATCTGTAAAGAATTAAAAGATCTAACCATTTTCAACGGATAACGAAAAATTTGAACGATTGTAGAGTATTAAAAAAAATGTAAGACATTATATTTAAAAACTGTCAAGAGATTAAAAAAGAGTATCTAAGGTATCAACGGAATTTAAGAGATTTGGGGAAGGTTGAAAGAAATTTAATTAAATTTTAAGGGATTTCTATGGCTTTGATGGGATTTAATGCAATCTCCAAGGATTTAAAAGATTGAAACCTATCAAAGACTTTTAAAGGAATTTTAAAAGATATTTAAGATTTCTAAATGTTAATAGGAATGTATACGTATTTCAGAGACAACGGATTATTTTGGATTCCTGATAATTTTTCCATTTTTTTCACGTTAATTTAAAAGAGGTCAAAAAACTCAATGATTTTAAACGATTTTTAAATATTTCAAGAGATTTAAATTGTATAAAAAATAAACATTTAAAAAGATGTCAGAGATTTCTGATTTGAAACTGGGATTCTTTTTTTAAATTC
Organism: Belonocnema kinseyi; assembly: GCF_010883055.1. Taxonomy (NCBI): domain Eukaryota; kingdom Metazoa; phylum Arthropoda; class Insecta; order Hymenoptera; family Cynipidae; genus Belonocnema; species Belonocnema kinseyi. Next base: position 64,952,449 of record NC_046663.1, on the reverse strand, counting down.
CCTTCTCGTAAATCAGCATAAAATTTTGCTTAAAAATTCCCGTTCTTTGTACAAAATTCTCTGTTTAAGTCCAAAAATAATATGTAACTCTTGACGAAAGTTCCCTGTGTCCGAAAGTCCAAATTATGATTCTTTACGGAAATTCCCTGTTCCAAGTAACACATTTATTTCCAAAAATGGCTGCTTCAAGTCAAAATCATATTAAAATACAACATTTTCTGTTCCAACTTAAAAAATATAGTAACTCCCTTTTTATAAAATTCGGAAGAGGAAAATTTCAATTTTTTGACACATTCAAAAAAATTCCGATTTGGAACAAGGAATTTTCTAAATGTCATGAAATCTGACTTGGAACAGGATTTTTTAAAATTTCTTTTTCATAAATCATTATTGTGTCAAAATTTCCCCTCCTTCTCAAAAAATACCAGTTTAATTACAAAATTATAAATCTTAACGAAACTTTCTGTTCAAAAGTTATATTGTAATATTTCAAGGGAATTTTCTACCCAAAAATTAAAAGCTTTAAAAAATAAATAATAATTCTAAATGAAGTATTAAGAACTAAACGATTTAAAATAAAAAAGTTAAATTATGTGTTGTTTAAACTCAAAATATATAACAGTTGAAGCAAATGAATAAAAATATATATATGATGAACAATTTGAGCATTTTTGATTTTTTTCAATTTGAATTTACCTTAAATATTTTTCAATCTTAAAACAATTGAAGTTTTAAAAAGTTTTAAAATCACAACGCTTGTTAGTTCAATTTTAAAAGAAGTCCGGATTCGTTTAATGATTAACGTTCCGTAGAAGACATTTTTTATTTTAAATCTTTTTCATTTAATATTGTATAATTTTTAATCTTTTTTCAGAATAAATTAATTTTCAAAGTTTATAATTAAACATTTTTTCATTTTGAACGCTGAAAATGACGGTAAATTTATTTGTTGTGATTAAAAAGATAAATAGCCAGAGAGATCGGAGCGGATCAGATCATTAACTGAAAGAAAACGATTGTACAAGTTGTAAATTGGTTTTATTTTTTTATAATACATAAATTTGCTCCGTTCATTGATGTGGGCGAGAAAGACAAGTGTTCTGAACGTTCAATCGTAGCTTTTTTCATAGTATTTAATGGCCATAATATAGTAAATTAAATTATATTGATTTTGCGGTAAACATTGCGGTAAGGGTTGCGGTAAACTTTGAGGTAAACTTTGCGGTAAATTTTTCTGTAGACTTTGAGGTAAATTTTGCGGTAAACTTTGATAACAACTCTTTAATAGACATAGCAATAGGAAATGAATGTTGCGTTTAAAGCTTAAGAAAAGAAATAAAGTGAGTGATGGTATTGACCATGAACTAAGAATTTTGAGATACCAAGAAGTGAGGCAAAGCAGGACATCGTAAAGAAAACATAGTGCGTGTGTGATTACTCAAAAGGCAAATTCCAGTATCATCCTCGAGTGCAACCAGAAACAACAAGCTGAATGAATCCAAAACAAAGCAGGCAGAAAGTCTAGCTTTATCACAGGAAGGAACCGCCACGAAGCACCGAAGCTACTAGGCAGTCTGATAAGTCCCTGAAAAATGAAACGCGGAGACTTTTTTTTGGCCAAAGTCGGTTTCATTTTTCAACATACTCTCCTTTTAGGTCGATATAGCGAGTCCAACGATTTTCTAACTTTTTGATACCGCTCGGAAAGTACTCGATCGGAAGGTCTCCAAAATACGCCTCAGTTTCAGCTATGAGCTCCTCATTTGAATAAAAACGCTTACCGGTGAGCCATCTCTTCAGGTTAGGGAACACGTAATAGTCGCTGGGGGCCAGGCCTGGTGAATAATGATCAATAGTATGCTCCGGTTATGGTTTTACCTTTTTCAAGATAGTCCACGAATATTATGGCATGTGCATCCCAAAATACGGAGGCCATAACCTTTCCGACCCATTGTTGCGTTTTTGGACGCTTCGGAGCACTTTGGCCCGGTGGAACCCACTGTTTTGCCTGTTGCGTTGACTCAGGGGTGTAGTAGTGGATCTAGGTTTCATCCATGGTTAGGAATCGGCGCAAAAACTCGGTCGGCTTCCGCGAAAATAATGCCAAATTCTGCTGGGAAGTTGTCACATGAATTCGTTTTTGGTCGTCTGTGAGCAAACGCGGCACCCATCGCGCGCAGAGCTTCTTCATGCCCAAAACTGAATGCATGACATTGCCCACACGTTCCAATTATATGCCTACAGCATTAGCTACCTCTCTCAATTTCACTTTGGGATCATTCAACATCATATCATGGATTTTTTCGACATTTTCTGGTGTAGTGACCTCTTTTGGGCGCCCAGATCGCTCAGCATCAACTGTGCTCGTACGGCTAGAACTAAACTCGGTAAACCACTTATGAATCGTTCCAATCGACGGTGCAGAGTCCGGGTAATACTTATCCAGCTTGGCCTTGGTCTCGGATATCGTTTTCTTGCGAAGATAGTAGTGATTGATCAAAACTCGAAACTCAGATTTTTCCATATTAAAAAAAACTCGGAGGTTAGTCGCTTCTCAGTGCTGTAACTTGTTAATGCGTAAACATAAATGGCTGACGTTTGGACAGGCGTCATTTGAAGGATCAAGCTCGACGAAAATGGTTCACATTAGTGAATACTAATGCCATCTCTTAGAATTTTCAGGTACTTATCAGACTGCCTAGTACGTTGAAGCAAAAGGTAACTCGAACCGGCCGAGAAACCCAAGGCGTTTTTGGAAACGCCTGGTTTATCCCTTCTCTCGGACTACCGGTCCCAAAGTGACGAGTGAAGGTTAAGGTCTACTTTGGCGTTCCAAAGTTGAGTCAACAGTCTTTTCAGAATCAGTCCAACCTTCCCTAATGGATTTTAGATTTGTCGAAGTTCTCGGAAAAGTAATTAAACAGGGCCGTGGCAGACCTGAAAACAGAGAGCCCAGCAACTGCCATTGCCAGCCGACAAACAATGGTCAACCGCTCTTCAAACATGTTGATTTTAGTCAAATTTGTATATTCAATTTCTATGCATTAAATTATAACAGTCAATATATTTTTCTATTTGAAATTGTCAAACTTTAATTAAAATTATATTTCTTTCCTGAAATTACCTAATTCAATCTCAAAATTATAATTGTTTACTAAAATTCCCTACAATTCTTTACGGAAATTGCCTGTCCGAAAATAAAAATTTTAGTTTAGTATGAAATTTATTATTTTAAAGTGAAAATGAAATAAAAATCATAATTCTTTATGAAAATTCTCAAATCTATCTCAGAGTTATAATTTTCTTATGAAATGCACTGCCCCGAAGTAAAAATTCTAATTATTTGCGGAAATTTCCTGTCCCAAAGTCAAAATTAGAATTTTTCCCGAAATTCCCTGTTCCAAAGTAAAAATCACAATTGTTCACGGAAACTCTGTTCTAAATTCGAAATTATATTTCGTTGCTGATATTCCATGCCGGAATTTAGATTTTTAATTCTTTTCGAAAACTCCCTTTTCCAAATCAGGATAATTGTAAATCACCAAATAAAATGGAGGCTTGCGTTTGGAATCAACTGAAGACTTTTCTAAATATTAATTATTTTCAGAGTTATTCCAATTTTCAAAAACATCGAAATTTGCCATTTTTCAATATCTTTTCATGAAATTGACATTTTTCCATCAATATATACCTAATAAATAGATTTATAATTTTATTAACTTTCATCATATTACGAGGGCAAAATTTTCACATTATTTGGAATTTCTCAAATGAGTCCGCGGTCTGTAAATATTAAAATTTTTGAAATCTAATTAATTTTGAAAGACTTTTGAAGAACAAGAAAAAATCTACCTCAGCTCGGATTTCAACCCTGAATGCCACCAAACATGAGTAGAGCGTTTACCAATTACGCCACCGAGGCCTCAGCAGATCTTTTCTTGTTCTCAATAGCTCTTCAAAAACTGTTTGTCCGAAGTAATTGTTTTAACATCGAAATTTGTATTAATTAAAAATTTAAAAACTCGGATGCTATCTCCTTTAAATGTTAAATAAATCTTGCAAAATTATCAGATTAAACTCACATTGCTAAAAAATGGTACATTTTTCGCAGTAGAAATCTGCTGAGCCCTCGGCGGCGTAATTGTTTAAAGCCCCATGTGTAGTAGCGATCCCGTTTCAAATCCGGGCTGATGCAGATTTTTTTCTTCTAAAATTATTTGTTCAAAATAATCGTTTTAACATCTGAATTTGTATTAATGAAGTTTCTGAAAAGTAAATATTGCGAACGATTTGAAAATAAGTACGAAAAGTGCATTTATATTAGTGTACATACATTTAAATTTTGTTTGCATAATTTGTAGGAGCAAGACGTGATGCCGATGGCTACCTTTGGGTGACGGGACGAATAGATGACATGCTGAATGTTTCGGGTCATTTGATGTCAACCGCTGAAGTGGAAAGTGTGTTAGCTGGACATGGATCTGTAGCCGAGGCAGCAGTTGTTAGCAAACCACATCCGGTTAAGGGACAATGTCTCTATTGTTTCATCACTCCAAATGACGGCACTACTTTCGACAAGAAATTACAAGATGAATTAAAAAAGAAAGGTAGGTAACAGGGCGTAAAGTAATATACAAAGGGGGAGGGTCGCTAAGGCCGGTTTTTGGCCTAATTTATTTTTGGACCAAAAAATCTGAAAAAATCATGGTAGTATCTTATAAGTATCCCGAGTCGATTGCACGTTAAACGGACTACCAGCCACCCCCACCCCCCTACAAATATAGGAAACACCACTACCCACCAACTGTATTTTCGAGAGATTTGACCCTCTTAAATATGTATTCTGAGGTTAGCTCGGGTTTACTATGGTTTTCAGGGTCGCCGAATACAAATCTGGCGTCCTTTGACTTTTATCGCGTCAGGTTCAAGGTCATTGGAAGGTCAAATCGAGAGAAAACGGTAAAAAAATCCAAAAAAATACGTTATAGGTTTTTGGAGTCGCTAATTACGAATCTGGCATCCGTTGAACTCTATCGCTTCAGGACCAGGTTCGTAATCAGCGACCCCAAAAACCTATAACATATTTTTAAAATATTTTTTACCGTTTTTTCTCGATTTGACCTTCAAATGACCTTGAACCTGAAGAGATAGAGTTCAACGGATGCCAGATTCGTAATTAGCGACTCCAAAAACCTATAACGTATTTTTTTGGATTTTTTTACCGTTTTCTCTCGATTTGACCTTCCAATGACCTTGAACCTGACGCGATAAAAGTCAAAGAACGCCAGATTTGTATTCGACGACCCCGAAAACCATAGTAAACCCGAGCTAACCTCAGAATACATGTTTAAGAGTGTCAAATCGCTCGAAAATACAGTTAGTGGGTAGTGGTGTTTCCTATATTTGTAGGGGGGTGGGGGTGGCTGGGGGGTGGAGGGTAGTCCGTTTAACGTGCAATCGACTCGGGATACTTATAAGATACTACCATGATTTTTTCAGATTTTTTGTTCCAAAAATAAATTAGGCTAAAAACCGGCCTTACCGACCCTCCCCCTTTGATCATTTTTTGCATTCTAACAACATTGCTCGGATAACCCGAAAAAAATTTCTTTATTAACTTCAAAATTATGAGTTATATTGAAAAATGGTTTCAATTGAAGTTAAGTAAATACATAAATACATCTTTTTTGTTGTAATAATGGGGAGAATGGTAATGGTAAACTTCAGTTTCGGTTCATAATTTTTTAATTAAATCTCATTATCTGAGTTTTAATTTGACAAAGCCGTATTATGTGCTTTTTCGACGTTTCTGAGAAGATCCACTTTGAATGTTTAAATAAAAATAATTTCTAACGGCTGATAGCTAAAGCAGTAAGCTCAAGCAGTAGTGTTCTTCCTAAAAGAACACCATTTTTTAAGCCTAATATATACTTTTAATTTTGAAAAAAATTGGTAAAAATCATTAAAAAATTAATAAACTTATTATAAAATAAATTTGTTCGCAAAAATCGTGATAAAATTGTTAAAATCAGCGTTTTCGTAAAAAACAAGTTATTACTTGCATAATTTGTAAAGGTTATTGAAGAAAATTATATTCGTAAACATTTTAATAAGTAAAACATAAAAATAAAATAAATATAAAAGTGCACGCAACGAGAAAAGAACACGCAACCTTCCATCTTCCAGCTATGGAGCCAAAGCGCTACTGTCTGCGTTACCAGCAGTTTGGAAGTGTTTCTCGCAAAACAGTATTTTAATTTTTCAAATAAATTTACAAATTAGTTCAACTTTCGTAAAAGCAGTGGAATTTTATACAAAAAGAAGAGCTTTCTATAAAACAATCCAGATTTCAACTAGACTTTTCAATTTTTAACCAAAAAACCGATTCTCCACTAAAAGATGCATTTTCTACAAAGTTCATAAATTTTTTAATGAATTTACAATCAAATTTTAACTATTTAGTTGAATTTTTCAACTATCTAAGATCAAATTTCAATCAAAATAGTTAGATTTTCTACTAAATTGTTGAATTTTCCAGCAAACAAGATGAATTTTTTTCCAAACAGTTGAATTTCCAACCCGAAAACATGCATTTTCAACAAAACAACTTAGTTTTCAACGAAGCAGTTAAATTTTAAAGCAATTTGTTTAATTACAGTTTAAAAAATTAATTTTTAACCAGTAAGTTGAATTTTGAATCAAAATGTTAAATTTTAAGTTAAAAAAGTTTTTAAAAAAACGAAATTCCTACTAATTTTTTTAATTTCCTACGAAATTGTTGAATTTTCCAGCCTACAAGACGAGTTTTCACAAAAGAGTTTAACCCTTAAACGGCCAAAACGCCACTACCGGGACACTGCTTTTCAACGGCCAATAACTAAGACTATTCGACACTAGAAAAAATTGAGACAGATATAATTTTATTACTTAAGATCTCCTCTTTCCGACGGTGCCAATGAAATTCCTCAAAAATTTATTTATTATCCCAAAATGCAGTTTAAACAAAAAAAAACGTGATTTTTCGTGCC